>NC_051176.1:336890484-337221607 GCF_013339695.2 Rhipicephalus sanguineus
CACGCTCGATGAGGCAAATTAGTGTGGCCTATCCTGCGAAGAAAACTGTGTCTATATGCTCCTTCCAGTCTCAACCTGCGAATTAATGCTTCTATGCGCCATGGAAAACCTGCTGCTACGTAGAGTTACCGCTCTACGTAATTTCACATATAGTACTGACTGTTTTGATTTAGGGCGGTCGAACTACTTCTCCAAAGGAGAGTAAGCAGACACTTGGATTATAATATTCCGGACATCCGAAGTGCTATTGCACAATTATTTCCATCGAAGATTCTAGCTCTTATTGATGGCATGAAACGTTCTGCATTGTTCAAGTGCCCCTACATCGCCTGCATCATGCCCACTCCGGGTAATACTGATGTAGACCTCGCAGAAATGCAATGATGTATATATATATATATATATATATATATATATATATATATATATATATATATATATATATATATATAATATATATATATATATATATATATATATATATATATATATATATATATATATGGTTTATTGTCGGTCAAGGCATAGAGTTTCCTAAAATTAACTAGAGGGGACTCTGGCGCTGCGATCGTTCAGCTACCATGGGAATGATGGGTAGTACACAAATTTGCCTAGTCTTCGTGCTTGCGGCTTCAAACGTACTTGTGGCTTTGTTTATTGTGTGTTTTGGCTTTTGTTTCGGATAAAAGAATAGACCGTTGTGAACTTCGTGACCAGGTTTGAATCGCTGAGCCTAAAGAAGTTAAAGTGGCGAAGTGAAACTGCTGACTTTTGCTGAACTTCGTTTTGCGACAAAGCGGATGCAGCCGACGCGGAGCCAAACGGAGCCGAAAGTACGAAGTTTAGACAAATTTGTGTACTACCCATCATTCCCATGCTGGCTGAAGCGTCATGCGTTGCAGCTCCCATAGACACTAGCGCCAGAGTTCCCTCTAGTAAGTATTGTAGGAAACTCTATGGGTCAAGGAAGGAAAGCAGCAGAGACGAGAAAAGGCAGGGATGTTAACCAGTTTGGAATAACCGGTCTGCTACTCTACACTGGGAAAAATTATGGGGCAGTTTAAGATTTAGAGGTATACAGAAAGAGACAGGGAGCACACACAATGTCACAGTCCGTCAGTCTGGTGCGGTATGCGACATTACTCTTAGTTTACAGCCGTTCGTGCAAGTCTATTGTCCTTAAAAAGTTTTAACACTGCCTCCTCGATGACTTATCAGGATGACACTCCATAATGGCTGCTACCGACATCGGTCTGTGGTCAAGTCGAGCTAGAGCGTTTGCGAGCGATCGTCTTTACTCAGCGTAGCGAGGACGGTCGCAGAAGATGTGCTGTGAGGTCTGCTCGCTGCCACAGTCGTCACAAAGCGCGTTGTCGGCCATGTGAAAAAAAAATTACTTCGCGAAAGTCACTCAGCCATACCAGAGCGGCGAAAATACTATATGCCGTGAGCTGGCTTCGCAATCAGTCTGAATTCGTAACGACGACTGGGAGGCGCGGCAAGCTGTTTGGCCTTTCGCACTAATACGCTGGCGGCAGGCCAGGAATTGACGAGGAAACCTTCTGACAGCCCTTTGAAGCCCCTTGTTAAACATTTGCAGAGGAATATGGTTCTGGTAGGACGAAAGTAAGGTACGACTGCTTTACGCCGGACATTGGTGTACACAACGCGCGTGTAGGTGCGTCTCGAGGAAGAGCGAACTTCGTTTTTAAGATTTAAATCTTACTCGAGCTGTAGCCTTCCTTCCTTTTTCGCAACCACGCTCGAGAAACTGGGGAGATTACCGAAGGCTGTCTTGCTATGTATTGTTCATTTAATTTCGATATGATGTAAGAGGGCAAAAAAAGACATCGTGTACGGTGGTAAGACTGCCGGGCTTCGAGTGTGCCTGTCAACGTGAACTCATCACCCAAAGTGCCGCGACGGCGAGCACTTGGTCCAAGGACAACGCAATTTCGCTCACGCTGTAGTTGTGACGCAAGGTGTGCTCCTGCTGCGGCAAACACGTTTCTCGTGTCAGGTGACTCGAAGTAGAGTATTTTGCGAGCCTCTCGTACGACTACTGAGTAAGCTTGCAATGCCATCTTCACGAATGCCTTTCTCCTATTCTAGGACAGCGACAAGCAGACTTGCGTGCTTCGTTTCCATTTTATCACTAGGCTGAACCTCTTCTTAACATTTACTTCACTGCCCCGTGCACACTTCCGATACTTCTCTCTCTCTCTTATCTCCTTAAGGACGCTAGAAGCTTGTCTCCTGGGTCTACTTCCGTACTTCGACAACTCGCTCGCAAATATCAGGGACAGTTTGCTTCGCTACGTTATCTTTTCATTCTGACGGCATGGAGTTCAAGGTCACTTTTGGGTGATAGAGATAACTGGGCTCAGCGTGCACATAAATTTCATTGCGATACAGCTGTGTGCACGCCATGCAGTACACATCGTGAACACGTGGAGAAGACACACTCTTGCCATAAACATCAAATGGAGGAAACTTTTTTTTTTGCGCAATGATTAAAAGAAATGGAATAGGATGATCAAATCATAGGGCTTAATACTCGAAAGCAGCACAGATGCTGTGAAAGGCGGTATGATTGGTGACTTAAATTAATGCTGACCACCAGTCATTTTTTTTTTTCACTGTGCACTTAAATTTATGTAAGCGAGCGATTATACACTCCAGCCCAATGGAAATGTGGCCACTGCGGCCAGGAATTGAACCGGCGACGTCGTGCTTCACATTTTTTATAGTCACTGTGTCACCGCGGAGCATAGGATGAAATAAATCACACACACACACACACACACACACACACACACACACACACACACACACACACACACACACACACACACACACACACACACACACACACACACACACACACACACACACGCACACACAAACGCACGTGCGCGCGCAGAAACATGAATCTCGCATAACTTCTACACATACATGACGCCGACACTGAATGCATTCGCCATATTTTAATTATATGTGCTGTTCCATAATCAAGTCTTCTCGCTGGTGCTCAACGTAATGCCTTCCACAATGCCGCTGGTTTTGTTTTCAGCGGCAGTATTTGATCAACTATACTATAAAGAAATAGCGGGATGATGTGAGCGAAGTGGGCATCAGAGGTTTGTCTCTTAGCATCTATGTATGGATCTTCTATATCTTATCCTTACGAGCGGACATAATGTCTCATTTTAGTCACGGTGAAGAACAAAAATTAAGAAAAACGCCAGGACTGCGCTGAACACGCAGCACAGTCACCGCGAAAGATGAAGGAGCGGCCCTTCCAGAGCCCGTTGAAAACTCCCTTGGGACAACTAATACGCAAGTAAACTTGCAAGGTACCCACTATGCCATAAATTATCACAATTTTTGCGAAGTAGGGAAGCATTCACTACGCCATTATTCATGATTCTGCGGAGAAGCTAGGTATCCGCTACACATCTGGAAGGCATTATGTGCACTTTTTTGATGCTGTGGCTGATGACCATGAAGAATTATGGCCGATCCCCCGCGGTGGGCTGCGCCAGGTTACTAAGGAACAACCAACCAACCAACCCTTTGTAATGACGTTTAAAAAGCTGAAAGGGGTGGCTCCGGCGTTTATCACTGGGTTTGTCACGGATCCGTTCTACTCTGTGAAGGTGAATGACCAGCGAAGCTGTGTAGCCCACAGCACAGAGGTGACACTGAATTTCGATGAAAAGTACAGAAAGGCACAGAAAGCCCCTTAAAATCAAGCTTATTTTTCCTTAAAGCTTTACATTTGAGCAGCACGCATCTTTTTGCCACGTTATCCGTTTCGCGACACCTTAGTGGACCAGTGGTGAGTAGTGGGGTTTGCCAAATTTTTGTGGCACGTACGTTTTTGCCCGCGGACACTTCTTCATTTTTAGTGGAGAAGCTATGGGTGGCGGGGCTTGTTGAATTTCTGCGGGACATACCGGCGCTAGGGACATCCTGCCTGCGGACATCCGTTTCGCAAGATGGCAAAGGCCACAGGGGCCCTGGACTGAGGGCCCCACCTTCGCCGGGAGACTTCCTTTGTATTAATAAAGTTTTTCATTCATTCATTCATTCATTCATTCATTCATTCATTCATTCATTCATTCATTCATTCATTCATTCATTCGCCTCGGCATATATACAGCTTCGCTGTAGAAGAATACAGCCAAAGGTAGAACAACTCTTTAGTGGGCAACCTTGTGCCGATAAACACGAGCCGGCGGGCTCCTGGAGCGGTCTTGTCCTTATGGCATACTTGGTCAAGCTGGTGATCTTGATCCCGGTGTGGCCTTCGCAGGACCTTGGTGTGCATCCTGACGGCCATAGCGCTAGCCTCGACTACAGTGGACTTGGTGAAAAGAGCCATGCGGAAGCCTGAAAAGAAAGAGGCAGAAGCCGAGTGTGAGTATAATGCAGCCTGCTTATTGTTCGGAATCGGTGTAAAAAGAAACAAAGAAAGGATTTGTTGCCCGTCTTGGTACCTCGAAGGCGGCTTCACGGTTAGTACCGCGATGCTGGTGTGTTGTTAAAAGCGTTAGTGTGATGGAAATTCGGACAAGGCAAAAGTCCAAGGGATTATCGAGGCGGGAAGTTACGTAAAAATCGGCGAACAAGGAGCTTCGCCAGAACATCCCTTTAAAAGGATGTATGGGCGAGTTGGCGAAGCCTCATATTTAAAGCAGGGTAAAAGACGGAAGCACAACACAACGAAGACCACAGGACAAGGCACTCCAGCGCTTTGTCCTGTGGTCTTCGTTGTGTTGTGCTTCCATCTTTTACCCTGCTTTAAATATGAACATCACTTGTTCGCCCATTTCTCGCCGCTTCGTGTGACAGAGCAATTCACACTAACGTGTCAATCGGAGAATCCCATAAAAATGGCGATGCACGTTAAGGAAGAAAAGCTTCCGATACTTTAGTAGATAGTATTAGCTAGTCGTTGTTCTGTGGTAGTAGTAGTTCTAGGTGATCTTTAAAGAATGAAAGAAAAAAAAAGCGCGTATTTCAAACGTTATCGTTCGGAGATTCTCTATTCGCCGTTGGTCTGGATGCTGCAGCCCACAGCTTTACAGCACTGAAATTGTGTCTTCCAAACCATTCTAGCCAAGGAGGCCAGCGGCTGGGAAAAATGTATATTTGCCAACGAGAAGCGTAGTAAATACAGCACCAGACCTCAGGAGGTGCTTCGTTGATGACCATAAGCATGCACATACGGGGGGGGGGGGGGGAGGCAGGAGAGCGTACCCCCCCCCCCCCCCCAGCGCCAGCGCTGCGTCAACAATCGTGACCGAAACAACCAACATAGTCTCATTCAATCAGTTTCATTTGTGTCCTATAGTTGCCTTTCTATCGTTTTTATGTTCCACAATTAGTTTTTTCTAGGGCGAGTTGGCGCTAACTGAAGGACATGATGTTGTAGGGCAAAACTCGAATATAAAGACTACGAGGCCTATACTTTACTACTTCTTTTTGCCTCTTAGTGTTTCTTTTCGAGTTAGCGCTACAGTATATCATGGCCTTCTTTCGCTCCAAGACGGTATATTTGAAATAAAAGATACCGTATATGAAATGAAGATGTTGGTTCGATATATTAGTCGCGAAGTGAACACGGGACGGAAAGGGAGACACACACAGGGCGCCTTTTCCGTCCGTGTCCACTTCGCGCCTAATATATCGAATCATGCAATAGCAACACGCCCAGTTGATCACCCTCACATCGAAGATATTGGGCACCGATCTATTCCTTGAAGAAGAAGTGATCCGAAATGGCCCGGCGTAAAACGAGCTCAGAAGAAGAAGAGGAGCTGGAGCACTTTTCAAGGCCTTCAATAGATGCCAAGAACAAGAAAACGCTCCCGACAGTCCAGAATAGTGCGCCTCTGGCAGTAAGGATTACTCGCTCTTCAAGTCTATCATGCCCATTACGCCCATGCGCCGAAGGACGGCACCGACGGAAGCACAAGGATGATGTTAATTTTATCGCAAAATATTACTATACCGTATACATTCGAATCGTTTTAGACTTCTTTTGCGAGCTAATTCAAGCTCACATGAAATGTTCCAATCTATAAGAGGCAAATGCAAATTTACTCCTGAACACCGACGATAGTGGGCCATATAGATTTTAGCCGCAATATAGATTTAAAATATTTGGGGGAGAGGAACAGACTGGCAAAAAATTGTTGGAGCAGGCCCGACTATATTGTTAGTAGCAAAAAATTGCGTTTTTCTCAGTTTCAGTTGAAGTGAACTTGCCTCTCTTTGAAAAAAAAAAAATAAACGAAAAAAAACGCCGCACATTATACTGTCGTGATGATGACGTAGAGTGCGCGTATAGTGTAACCGTCTATCACGAAGTAAGTTTTAGAATACTGCCATCACAGCACACCTTTATACAACAAACGGCCTGGAACAGATCTGAAACTGAAACTTATTTTGTGTCGCAGAACAAGCATATTCGCGCCGTTCAATTCAATCGGAAAATTACCTGAGCGAACGAGGGCCCTACTTAAGTTGCCAAACACCCCTAATATTCTTTACTAAACTTGATCAAGCTATTGCCCTCACGTGTAATTAAGCAACGACGCTTATACACGACCGGTGGCAGACAGAGAACGAAAGAAAACCAGAAGGTGATGTTGTCGACCCCGAAAATCGTCTTGTTGGCTACCCTGTTTGGTGGGTAGCAAATAGAAAGATCGGAAACAGAAGAAGGGGTGATTATGAGTGCCTACCGGCGAGAATGGTTCTGAAATGGAATTGTATTTCTTCGTACTTCGTCTTCGCGCGCCGTTCCCTTTATAAGTTCTTAATTTCGTCACTCCATCTAACTCGCGGCCTTCTTCGACGGCGTTTCCCTATGTTAAAACTGGCATTGCGCAGTGATTGTATAACCTTCGTTTTAAGGACAGCGGCAGACTGCCCGTCATTACTTGAGAGTGTCTGCCGTGTGAGCTCCAGCCCATCCTTATTCGTCGGTGAATTTTCGTTTCGTCAGTAGGCTCTTCTGTTAGTAAGTGGCTAAGATATACATATTCTTTTACCGACTCCAGTGGTTTGTTTCCATCGTGAACTCATTCTCTTTCGCCTGGCTATTGAGCATTAACTTTGCCTTCAGCATATTCATTTTTAGCCCTACTTTTATGCTTTCTCGGTTTACTTTCTCGGCTTTATCTGAAGGGCTTTAACGCCTAATTTAGGTCAGAACATTGTCGAAAAGGGACTTTTTGCCAAATAGGGAAGTGATCTTGAGGAAAGGTGCTTGGTTTCATAGCGGAACATTATTTTTCGCATATACTATAGCAACGGTAACAAATAAACGTCACATGGTCCCTTATGCTTTCGCCTAAGATGATTCAAATGCGAAATCCGTCTTATTCTTCTTTACAGTCGACTGTATACTGCCGGAATCTTCATATCGTGACCTGTCAGTCATTTTCATCATACACTATAATAAATGTTGGTGTTCACGTCCCAAAACCATGGTATTTTCTTTTCTTTTTTTCGTGCCGTAACACAACTGTCGACTTCGCGCGAGATTCAAAAAGATAGAGGCCATGCGGTGGAAGACACGCGAACTAAACGCTGATGTCCGTGAAAACTGGATCTGTCACGCCACGGCCTGCCTTTTGTCCCCGGATTTCCGGGGGTAAAGGCGTGATGCAAACAGTCCATCGAACACGCCTCCTTCGAAAATGCTAGACCCACGGCCGGGATCAAACACATGACCTTCGAGTCAGCAGCCGAGCACCGTAACCTCTGTGCGACCGCGACGAACATCAGCGATTCTGTAAAAAAAAAAAAAAAGGAAGGTTAAAAATTGGGGGACGCTTAAGCTTCGCCTTTAAGAGTTGAACGCGATAGCAATGTCCTGCCCCTAGTGCGCACTTCGAACACCACGAGTGTTTAACAGAATGCGCGCAATAAGGTGTGTGCCTTATGTAATGGGTAGCACGCTTTAAACCAGGAGCAATTATGCACGAGAACCTTTTTCGAAGCTGCGATGCACCCACTACGTGGTCTTAAGGGAATACGCGCAGTAATGTGTGTGCCTTTTGCAATGGGTGGCTGTCTTTAAACCACCAAGTCGTTATGATATTGATGTGGTGTGACGCCCGATGGCAATGTACGCTTGTACCACGCAATATTACTGCCATATTACATCTCGTACTGTGACACCGGTATACAGGATGCGTATTTTAGGGGCGAAGCTCCTTAAGGCGGCACCCGTTCGTCCCTCGTAGTCATAGTCGTAGTGCGTAACCAGTCTTACGCTTTGACCTCCAAGGTGGTGCCGGTGGGAGATTTTTCCTGCGCGTTGTTGAACAATAAAAAATTCGCAGCGGTAGCTAAAAGCCGACTTCTTCTGTCTCTCATTCCCATTAGCAGCTATTCTTTACCTCCAAGGTAGTGCCTGGTGAGATTTCTCCTGTGCGTGATTAAACAATAAAAATTTTGTTCAAAACGCCATTGATTGATGAAATAAACCAACGAAAGACGCCAGATGTTTTGTAAAAGCAAAACGGAAGAACGCCAGATGTTTCTAAAGCAAAACGAAAAGACGCCAGCTGCTTAACGAAAGACGCCAGATGTTTTCTAAAGCAATGGTTTTCTAAACAATGAAAATTCACAGCGTACATGTAAAATTAAAGTGAGCTGCAAGTCGTCATAACTCATCGAACCTTTAGTATAAACGCGCCCGATCTCACGTCGGTGATGATGTACTGGGCAGAATTCACGGAAGATTCACGGTTTACCGATGAACCTCCGCAGCTTCGCCCACTCATCATCATTCACTCCGTGGATATGCTGTGATTTTTTTGGGATGCATGAAAGTTACTTTCAGTGCAGCTCCAAGCAGAGGCGTGGGTGTGTGGTAGAACACCTGCTTGACACGCAGACGGCCTGGGTTCGATTCTCACTCGGACCAAACATTTTTATTATTTATTTTATTTGCAGCTTTTTCGATTTTTCGGTCACGGACAAGATGATGATTTTTCGCTCACAACCAACGGTGCCGACGCCGACGGCGGAATTTCTGCGATACGAGCTCTTTAACGCTATCGCGTTAATACACGCTTATGCGATTCGAACGCGGACCGCCGCGATTACGCGCGAATTGCCGGCATGGTCGCTTAACCGATTCGGCCACGGCGCACACAGGGTGCTGGCGCGATACGATGGGTGTTATCGAGATACTACGGTCAAATACGTGACTGCGTTGTAGAAAACGTCATTTTGGAACATGTTTTACTTCACGCGAAGACATAACGACAGGCGCAAGAGAAAGCTATGTCTTCGTACTACTTACATCTCCGGGCGATTTGAGGGTTGTCGTCTGTTTTTTTTTTTTCAGGCGGCCCCGTTTTTGTCCTGAAAAACAAGTCATTTCGGTAGCTTCCATAGGTTCCCATTCTTTAAACTTTAGTCGTCGTGGGAACAGAATGTGAAGCCCCGATGTTAACAGTGCTTTTGTTCAACGACGGTTCCCGAGTCGTCGTCTTGCGAGCAGATATAAACCAAGTCAGTCCAAAAATGGTCTGAATGAGCCCCAGGAATAGCGTGGCCGACTGAAATGGTCTCGTATTAAACAAACAAACAAAAAGAAAACATTTTGAACAAATGAGTGTGTTGGAAGAAGAATTATTTATTTATTTATTTATTTACAGATACTGGAATCACCATTTGGTGATTTTAGCAGGGTGGTACATCAAGTTAGTTATGAAGTACAATGACATATAGTGTATACATGTTATACAATGAATACAGGGAAAGAAATACTTCAACGGGCAAAAACATACAATAAAAAATACAAGAATACATTTAACAATCATGTACAGTAGTATGTACTACGATTTAACTGATTAGTGCACTTTCTAATTTCGATGAAAACAATGCCAATGAGGGTGCTGAAACAATTGCATTAGTTAATTTATTCCACTCGACTATGGTGCGAGGAAAGAATGAATACTTAAAGCAATTATTGCGTGTGGGAAAGGGGGTTATGGTGAGGTCATGTCTCTGCCTGGTAGAGTAGCCAGAAGAAAAAGAAAAAATATCAGCTATGTCTACTTGATAATGGCCGTTAATCAGTTGATACAAAAACTTAAGCCTTGAGTTACGGTATCTTAATGATACGGTATCTTAATGATTAGTGTTACAGTATTTTACTATATGAAATGTTTTCACAGTAAACAAGTAAGCCAACCATAGACTTATATGATGTGCAAGAGCCTATTTGTCGAGTGCACTCGTTGAGAGCTTACATCAGAAGCACAAAAATTGATTTGAAAAAGAGGTGCATTCTGCTACAGAGGTAGAGACAGACACTGAAATGCTCGCGAAATCAACGTATAATTCCACTCGTACAGAGGCACACTGCGGCACTGAAAAAAAAAATGTCGAAAACAGAGCACTTAGTTGCAGAAATCCTGATGAGGCAGAAATGGTACAACGAATTGCCGGCTCCCCTCCCGGCCCCCTTCCAGGACGAAAAGGAAAACGAAAGACAAAAACAACGGCACAGAAAACTGCTCTATAAACAGAAACACGAAGAGAGAAAAAAAAAAGAAAGAAAGGGCAAGGAGCAACCCGTGTGTACTGTTTTCAGAGCCGGGAACACACCTGATGCGCCGCCACAAACACGGAGAGAAAACACGAACGGCGCGGTACATTGTTCCGGCGAAAAAGGGGCGTGCGTGCCACAAACCGAGAGTTGGCGTGCCGGATTGCATTTCGCGGCCCGCTTTCTCGGACGGTCTCGCTCCCACGTCAGAAGCGCGTATACAGCTCGAGAAAGGGTGAACGCGGGGCGGTGTGCGGCCTGCTGCTTCGACGCCATGTGCCGTGCACGAGTCCCTTCGTACCTACAGGTACGGGGGTTCCGCCTACACGCCGCAGCGCTGGGACTGGTGCCGACTGTATCACACGACAGCGGCGGGAGAGAACCGCGCGAAAAAGAGACGAAGGCCAGCCGGGACGCGCGATGGGATTCGTGTAGAACAGGGCATCATCGACTGTCTACTTAAAGACCGCGGTGGAGTCTAAAATAGCCCAGGACCATTGGCCAAGGGCTGCCTACTGCTTTTCGCTGTTTGTTTGACTTCTTCACCCTTTCTCACCTATCTCTCCCTCACTTCACTTGGAAACCGACGCGTGTCGGTGTCAATTCGACCGGCAACAATTGCAACTGCGTGGCGAAACAAAAGGAAAAGGAAATACAAAGAAGTTGCTGTTCCTAAACCTAAACAAAAGAACAGTAGCGGCCGAATGTGTATAGGCGTACTATACAGTTCGTACGTTATTGCTGGCGGGACCGCACTTGTCGCAGCTATTATTCCAGGGGCCGTCGCGTCGTTGGCGACGATATAGTGTACTATAATGCAAAAGAAAAGTGCAGAAGAAGGAAAAAAAGAAAAAAAAAAAACAAGCCTGAGTGGTTGATTATTATGATTCGGGTCACGTAAACAAGCCGTGGGAAGGCTCTGCTCTTATTTTAGGCCGGTACCGCACAGCCGAATGTCGGCCGTGTGCGGCTGACACGCGAAAATGCTTGAAGGGGACACAAAGAATGCAAAAACAAGAGAGACAGAGAAAAAAAAAGAAGGTGCCAGCGACTACGTGTGTATACCATGCTTTGTTGGTGAGCCATGTGCAGCGAAAGAACGAGTTGCACTGCGTTCTATATTTAACGCGTCGGCCAGTGTCTCCGACGCACCGCAGCTGAAACACCGGAGAACACGACTTTTCGACGTGCCGGTATTGTGGGAAGCGCCGACGCCCTCGGCTCGAGCGCGCGCAGATTCAATGGCCTCTTCACGAGCGCTTGAACGAAAGACATATGACCTTTGCGCAAGTGTGGCTCCTCAAATAAACGGTGCCCCAATGAGAGGTCATCACAGGGAGCTCGCACCTTGTGGCATGCGCGTCCAGGAATGGCAACTGATATATTGCCCGCGATGGAAGAAGTGACCATGACAAAGATTGCAGATTAAAACACTTAGTGAACAGCACGTGGCTTCTATGTTATACACGGTTTCCATGAATCTCAGGTGTCAGCCAGAATTTATAGCCCTATTGCCGGGTGTTCGAGTTTGTGTCGATACTGTCGCTCTCTTACAAAAATGATTGCCGTTTTTCTGTGAAATTTGCGAATGTCAAATTGCGAACAGTGCCAAATTTTTGAATGGAACATGATAATCATTTTTAAAACAACCAGAAACACTTGAGCAATATACTACAGCACGATATAAGGACTCCCGAGAAATGACAAATACAGAATTGTGAAAGCCGTCCAACCCTCCACAGACACGCCGCACACAAGTACTAATGGTATTAGCGCTATCGCTATATGCGTAGTCATGATAGAGGTGGCTGAAAACGGCCCTCTGAGCAGCTCTGCTGTTTTAAGAATTATGACTCATCAGTCCACGGAGGCGAAATCTGTTTCATTGAAATCAACGTAGTGCGTGGATCACCAAATAATTTTCCATTGATGGTAGCAAAGAAACCCACCTAATTGTACAGTTTTTAAAAATTAGCCTCTGCATAACCACTGTTGACAGCGCATATCCAGACCACAGAAATTCTGTAGTATATAGACGGCAGCTGCACAAAGCGAATAGAATGTCTGCATATACTCAGGCCTCATGAAAGTCTCCTGGACCAAATTTACGGAGCAACCGCTGGACGTATACAGAAAACCTACACACTCGGTGTACAGGATACGTAGATTCGGCGGAATGGGGGCAGAGGGGACAGGAAGTGTATAGGTTGCCTGTGGCAGCTTCGCACTATCGGTGCCAAGCCTGAAGGAAGAGCGCAGCTGGGCGGCCTTCCTTGTTGCTCTTTATTTTTCTCTTTCTTGCTTCTTCTCTTTCTTTCTCTTTCTCTCTCTTTCTTTGGTACTCTCTTTCTTTCTCTTTCTGTCTTGCTCTCTGTTCCTTCTATCTCTTTTTCGTGTCTGTTTCTTTCTATGTCTATCTCTCTCTATCTCTCTATGTCTTTATTCCCTTTATTTCTCTCTATTTCTTCCCTTTCTCTCTCTTTTTCTCTCTTTCTTTCTCTATATCTTTCTCTCTTTCTATCTCTTTCTCTCTCTCTCTCTCTTTCACGTGTTTCACGTGCTCCCCTTCGCCGAGCAGAGTTTTCGTTGAACGCTCGCGCCTGCTGTACTCGGAAGTGCGGCTTGCCCAATTCCTGTGGCGCATACCCCGCTGTGGTGTTTTTGACGACGGTGCACAAGTTTCCGATAGCTTAAAAGCTTGGCTGTTAAAATTGAACTCATATTTGTAAACCTTCGTGAAACTAGAGCGATAGTTAGCACCAGGGAGACGAAACGCTCTACCGTGCGTCGGTGATGTGTGCGTGGCTATCGAGTTCGGCGAGCCTAACTGCATGGAAATCAACGGTATTTATAGCCAGTATAGGCTTCGCTGCATCTTTACAACGTGTAAGAAAGATTTTTTAGGATATCATCAACGGTCTTGTCACATTTGCCGGAAATGTTTTTTTTTTCTTCAGAAATGTGCATTAGGCTATCAACAAGGCCGGCCGTAAATGATGTAAGGGCAGGGACAATTAAAAAAGGATAGTTAGTAAAATATCTCAGTACATCGGTAATATAATAATAATAATATCTGGGCTTTAACGTCCCAAAACCACGGTATGATTATGAGGGACGCCGTAGTGGAGGGCTCCGGGAATTTCGACCACCTGGGGTTCTTTAACGTGCACCTAAATCTAAGTACACGGACCTCAGACATTTTCGCCTCCATCGAAAATGCAGCCGCCGCTGCCGGGATTCGATCCCGCGACCTTCGGGTCAGCAGTCGAGCGCCATAACCACTAGACCACCGTGGCGGGGCTCAATACATCGGTAATAAAGTACAGGAGACAATACGAGAAGCATTAAGGTGCGAGAAAACGCTAGGCAATCCGAATGTTCCAATTTATTATTATTATTATTATTACTATTATTATTATTATTATTATTATTATTATTATTATTATTATTATTATTATTATTATTATTATTATTATTAGTAGTAGTAGTAGTAGTAGTAGTAGTAGTAGTAGTAGTAGTAGTAGTAGTAGTAGTAGTAGTATTACTGTGTTGCGGGTTCAGTCAAAGCTGTCCCGGCGTTAAACCCTCCATGCCCTGTAGCGCACGAGAGCTGATTAATTGATGGATAGATAAACCGATTGCTTGCGTGCCTGGGGGATTGACGGACCGATCTATATAAGCGAAATCTTGATCGGGGCTGATTGCCTGTATCGCAAGCACCATTAACAAATTAAGTGAGACTCTGTTTACAGCGTAACTCGCTCAATGTGTTCCTGTCGTTGCTCTACCACCCGCAGCTCTCTTGTCCCGCTTCACGACGTCGTTCTCGATGGTGCGTAGCCTGCGCAGCGTCTTCCGGCCCGAGACCAGCCTGGGCCCACTGAGCGCCCTGCACGGACTCCGTTCGCTGACGCTGCTGTGGTTCATGCTGGGCCACATCTTCCTTTTCGTCAACTACCAGTTCTTCCGTGAGTGCACACGCGCGTGCCGAAGCTTGAAAATACGTGTCATTGCTGATTATGTGTACACGACATTCGAGGTGCGAAGCCAATGAGTGCAGCTGCGCCGACGGGATCGGTGTATGTGACAAGAAGTACCGAATTGGTGTTCGAGAGAACGAGAGACACACACACACGGAGACAGAGAGAGAGAAGCAACTTTAATAAAATAAGGCTTCTTGGTTATATGGATTAATGCGGCTCACCGGGCCTGGTCAAGGGTCGCCAATCCGCCTTTCTCACGATGCCCAGGCGCATGCGCCCTGCCCTAGCGGAAAAATCGCGAAACGTCCCTTCATCTCGGAGGCTTTGCTTCTGGCAATACCGGTTGTCCCGGCACCCACCGGGACAACCGGTGGGTGCCGGGACAACCCTGCCAAAACGGCAGACCATGCCAAAACGGCAAAGGGCAGCACAGGAAAATGAAAGGGGCGGATTTGGCTTCCCATGTCCAGTTTGGAGAGTCGCGCCACCCACAACCAATTTACGAGTCCTTCCTTAATGAGACGGGCTATGTCAGACGTGACAAGAGGTCATGCCCCGATTCGATCTCTCGTTCGACTTTATCTATCCTGCAGTTTTACGTTCGCCATGTTCCAGATGAGAACGTAAGTGTACCCTTTTTCAATTTCGCAGAGACGCAACACGCCACTCTTGCGAGTGCTTAAGCAAAAACACTTTTATTACACTTCAAAAACAATATAAATAGCACGTTACTAGCTGTCTCTGTTTGTCCCTCTCCACCCCCCACCCCCCTTCCCTTTCAGGGAAGCAAACATGGAAATGCGCGAGTCAGGTTTTACCTCCGTTTTTATGTTTCATTCAAGTGCCGGGGAGAGGAAAGTGAGCTCAATCATCTTGGTGCATTTCATGAAGCGCAACGCTATTGCACTATCCTTCCATAAGAAAAAAGAAAAAAAAACGACGAAGTAAAAGCGACGGTCCCCTTCGGGAAACAATGCGAAGCAGCCAGATGGGAACTGCGCTTGAGTGGTGCCGTCCGCCGGGTTGTCGCAGCAGAGAGGTCTTAACAGCGCAGGGATAACGACACCAACGAAGAGTAGCGCTAACGCGGAAATACTATAAGCCCCGAAAGGCGTATGCGGCGAGGGCCGAGTAAGAGAGAACCTTCGTCTGTAAACCTCTCTCGGCGTTTCCAGAGACGTCGCTAGAGAGTTGGTTGCTGTCGAGAGGACCAGTAATTTCTTCTCTCCCTTTGTAGCTCTTTCTTTCTTTCTTTCTTTCTTTCTTTCTTTCTTTCTTTCTTTCTTTCTTTCTTTCTTTCTTTCTTTCTTTCTTTCTTTCTTTCTTTCTTTCTTTCTTTCTTTCTTTCTTTCTTTCTTTCTTTCTTTCTCCTAGCGTCCTCACGCAGCCCACAAGGGCCTGAGAAGGCTTAAGGGCTACACTAAGCGCGCAACACCGAGAAGAGTCTAGCGAGCGCAAAGACAATCTACGCTTCTTCGTTGTTATTTTTTCTTTCCCTTCGGTCCCAAACCTAACAAGTAGTATCCATACGGAAATCGGCGCGGCGGACGCGCACTTGACGCCTCGTATTTACGTTTCCCGGCGGCAGCGGCGGATGGGTATAACCGAAGCCGAGGCAGGGCTGAGACGCCGACGCCTTGACCCCGGCCAGAATCAATCAGCCTTGGTCGCCGAGGGGAACGAGACGCGTGAGCCGGGCGGAATGATAATCACTTTTCCTTTTCTCGTACGCGCCCGGTCTTCCGCGGTATTCGCCGCTGCTCGAATATGCGACGGCGAGGAAGAAAAATGGCCTTCCGACTCCGAGGGGTTAGTGCCGCAGTAGCCGAAAAAAGGACACGCTCACTCATAAGAGGACGGCTGCTGCTGCTGCGGCGCGCGGCAAAATATATGCGCCATAAACGCGGGGGCATTTGTGGCACGGTGGCGGGACACTGCTATGGAACGCGTCGTTGCCGAAAGGGTATACGCGGGCTAAGGAAAGCGCCGCATAGCGGAGGCGATGTCGCCCCTACATGAAGGCCAAGCAGAGTGATAACTAGGACGTGGATTGGAAAAAGGTTGTGTACCGTGAACGAAAACAATGAAAGGGGGTGGGGGCTCACGTGGGAACGACTGCATTCGCACACGAAACGCTGCGCCACGTCGGGCTTTCCATGGCGCTGCGCGCCAGTCACGGCACATATGCATATACTGTGTATGTTTAGTAAGTACTCAGGCTCTATCCGCCATTGTGAAGTGTTCGCTAGTGCTTACACGGTCAGTGTAGCGACGACAGCAGAGCCGCAGGGGTGGGTGTCGTGCAGTCAACGTTTCAAGCTGAAACAAGTCTTCTGTGCAGTTATCATAGGGCGAAGGCCGCAAGAGGGCACAGCGCGGTATACACAGTATGTTGCTGCCGAAAAGCTGGGGTCAACTAATCTGGTGACACGTCTTCTTACGAGATTTCTGTTATTCTTCTTCAAGTTACCCGTAGAAAGGTGGCCGAATGCGAGAACATTTGTTTATTAAAACGATTGCTGTGAAGCATGTGTGGTGGTTGATTAGCTAAAATTGCGGAAACAACAACAACAAAAAAAGCAGAAGAAGTCGGCGACACGAGCTCACTACAGCCTTTCATTACAGTATACACGACGCGCTGCTTTGACATTGGCTGTCGCATGTTCTCTGTCTTTTCTTCTTGCGCGATGATGTGGCCAAAGCGGAGATGACAAGAGAAAGAAAAGAGGAGAATCGGACTCTTCTCCCATTTCCGCTATATTCCTAGTCCGGAATACGAAGTCCCTGTGTATGTTAGCGCTGCCCAGGCGTGGCTTATTTATCGTCCTCCGGCCTGCCCTGGTCTCATCCCTTTTCTCCGTCTGCCCCGCAGGAAATCTGATGATCGCCGTGGGTTTTGCCAAGGACTTCTCCTTTCAGATGGTCATCAACTCGACGCTGGCCACGGACACATTAATCTTTCTCAAGTGAGTCCATGCCCGCGCGCATGCAAGAAAAAAAAAAGGTGAACGCACAGCGACGCTGCATGGCCGCGCACACCGTAAGGCCATATCATTTTGGGAAAGCCGCGGCTTTTCCCCCCAATGCAATGCACACCGCGCGCACTATAATGCGAGCGCGCGTCGTTAAGAACTTTCTGTGTCATGTGATGGCGAGTATAAGGGAATATTTCGCTTAACTTTACGCCATGTACGCCTACACAGACACATGAGAGTGTGTGTCTATCTCCCGCGTTCATTTACTCTGGCACGAAGCGTGCAGGCTTCACTAAAATGGTTCTAGAATGGAAAAAAAGGAGAACCTCTGCAATTACCTCGTTTCACTTCTTGAGAGCTGTGCAGTCTCAATCACCCTTGTCTGGAGCGGTTGAGCACGTGGCTGTGGACGCTGGCGCCGTCGCAGCTGCTACCTCGCGTGAGCTACGAGATTCCGTTCACGCTCGAATTAGAGCACGAGGAGCTAACGTGCGGTATGACAATGTTTAGCATCATTACGGCGCTGGACTCTGCATATTTTTGCAAATAACGGCGGCTGAAGCGGCAGACTAACCGCTCTAGACAAGTCTGATTCAAACTGTACGGTCCACTGTGCGGCCTGCGGCAAACTGTACGGCCTGCGGTCCACTGATAAAAGCAAATGAACAGCGTTGGTTCTACGTCGGCGACTACGAGGACAATAAATCAGTCTTTAACTAACAGGGGCGTAGCCAGAAATATTTTTGGGGGGAGGGTTCAACCATACTTTATGTATGTTCGTGTGTGCGTTTGTATGTGTGCGTGTATATATAAGCAAACAAAATTGAAAAATTTCGGAGGGGGGGGGGGGGTTGAACCCCCCCCCTCCCCCAATGGCCACGCCCCTGTTAACTAACCTTTCTCGACCAACGTCTTCTGCTCCACACTGATGACTCTAATGTGTGGCTCTCACTTTGTGGGCACTCTATAAAACTGGTGGCATACAAAACTTTCATTAGGCCCCTACTAGAATATGCCTCGGTCATGCGGAGCCCTCACCAGGACAGCCTGAAAAAAAATTTGAAAAAGTTCAACGCCGTGCCGTGCACTTCATATGCACATATAGTACCACCGGTTAGATTCTGTCACGCCGATGTTAGAGTCATGTGAACTGGAACCACTAGAAGCACGAAGGCAGAATCACTAGGCAGAAGGCAGGATTTTTAGGATACTGCATGGACAGCTAAAAATTAACAAAGATGAGTACTTGAAGCTGCCAGGGAAACGAAGCAGTCGTGTTAATCACAATTATGTTTTACTACCATACTTCGCTCGCAGTGATGTGTTTCGTTCTTTTTTTCCCAGCTGTGATTGAACTTTGGAATGCCTTACCAAGCTTTGTGGTAAATGCAAGTGATGTTTGCCAATTTGAAAAATTGTTAGACATGTATTTAAATGATTACGCTGCCACTTGAAATACCTGTTTGTTTGGTTTGTTTGTATTTATTTCTACCCTTCCTGTAAGAACCCCCAAAAGACGGTTGACAATATTAATAAATAAATAAAATAAATATCAATGCACGGCGTATAGCCGAGTAGAAAGGCGCTGTAGTGCCACTATAACCGTAAATCATTTGCTGCAGAGCCGCGAGGTTTTGTGCAGTTGCAATTTAGAAGAAAAAAAAATGGAACGCATCTCCACGAAGTGAATGATGACAAGTGGGAGAATCTAGGCCCTAAGGTCCATAATGTCTGCGTTGTAGTCACCGACTAATATAAAAGGTTTGTGCTTTTAGAAGTTTTATATTGTTCTGTCACAAATATGATTCGTATTAGTCAGTGCTGGGCAGTATCGAAGATACATGTATCTTAGATACTATCTTAGATACTCTTGGGGTACATTGTATCTGTATCGCGATACGTCTCGCAAGATGAGTATCTGTATCTGTATTTCCGTTGCATTCAATAATGTATCGTGTATCTTAAGATACAAGATACTCCTATAGGAACACCACCCTACGAAACAATTATTAATAGCTGGGTCAACTCCACTTCTCAAGCTGGTACTGGTGCCACTAAACCACCTGAACAAAACTAAGGGCAGTGACATAATTCTGTCTTTCTGGCAGAGTCCACCAGTGAGGGCAGGCGATGAGGCGTGCGCGTCCGTTTTGGTTGAGCAGAGTAACATGACAGCGCTCACGCAGTCTCGACAGAGCAAGAGCGAACGTCTATGCTAAGCTCACGCGCCTAGATTTTTTCTCGATTTTTTTTTTCTTTTTACTTGTGCCAGTGCCATGACACCTTGATCCACTGACCAGTGCCGCGTACCACAACGCATGCGGCGATTATCTCGCATATTCTGATGCCGCTCTCCTGCGTGGTGCTTCGTTACGAAATCTGAAGCATAGGGTTGCTTTGCGTCTCGTGGCGTTAACACATCAGCGATTTGCAGGATTTTGTGGATGTAAGTTAGACTCACATGCTATTGACATACGTGCAAATAAGATACTAATTGTAGCACCACTAGTACCGATGCTAGATCTAATAGAGAAAGCGTTTACCTAACAGAAAATATCTTCGTGTAGCCTAACTTTTTCTTCTTGCTGTCGATCGAGGCCCCGCCGCGGCGGTCGCATTTTCGATGGAGGCGAAAATTGAGGCCCATGTACTTCGATTTAGGTGCACGTTAAATAACCCCAGGTGGTCGAAATTTCCGGAGCCCTCCACAACGGCGTCCATCATAATTGCATCGTGGTTTTGTTATGCAAAACCGCAACACTTATTATTAAAATTATGCGCAAGGCGCGAGCACTCTAGTTCATTCGGGAGCTTACGCGAGCACCAGCGGTAACGCTGGAAGGTTCGATCACTGATGTATAAAAGACCACGCGTTCCGCCGATGATGAGAATACCGAAGGCCGACGACTTTTATTGGCGCTAACAGTGTACAGCGTGCCTTGCTTGTACTATGAGTTGCTTTGTTTTCTGGGCACAAGTTTGCCCAATGAGCTGCTTCGTCTCTACCAGAGTGACTGCCGCCTTCTTCATCGTCACCACTACGTGACAATACAATAGGTATTGGGCATTTATGGGGTGCACATGTTCTCTCGTTGAAAAAAAAATGTTAAAAGATCGTACGTTAGTGAATATATTGATAACGAACGCTTTACGCCAGCAGATAAGTAGAATATGAAAAGTCACTGCAGTTTTATGAGCTTTAAGTGTACACAATGCTTCACGAAAAATCTAGCTAGCAACGTTGTTGCTACTGTACACCAGTGATTCGGTATTGCGTAGACGGCCTTTTTCAGACAAGGTAAAACTCCACACCGGTAATTGCGCCGTCGTGCCAAGGCTTCTTATTGAAGTTCCTGTGATTAGATGGCGACCTCTATCTGGTCGGCAAGCTGAGCAGCGACTCCCATCAATTACAAAAATGACAAGCAAGAGCCGCTGTCAATGAAGAGATGTCCTGTTAAGCAGCCGAAGCAAACTCCAATAAGTTCTGTCGGAAGTTAACTAATGGACTTTGAGCAAGAAGGACAAAACTTTTGAGATACTAACAGACATTTCATTAAAATGAGACGAAATTGGTCACATTAAAGACATTTTGAAGCAAACCTTTTCGTGCATAGGCGGTTGCTACTACGTTATGCGGGTCTCTAATAACAAATTTGCGAAGGTATCGAAGTATCTTAAGATACAATTGGCAAGTATCGTATCGGATACAATTATTGCGATAGTATCTTGTATCTGTATCTCCAATACTTCTTGCCTGAGTATCTTGTATCGCATCGCGATACAATTTCAAAGTATCTTTGCCCAGCCCTGGTATTAGTGTACTGTTCAACCTTTTATGTGTCTCACATATGTTACCCGAGGGTTACCCCATATAATCTAAAGTGAGTGACATAAAGTGACATAAAGAGTCGACGACAAAGCTCGGTCCTAAGGTCCTTAATGTCTACGTTGAAATCGCCGACTAGTATAAAGGGTTCGTGCTTCTAGGTGTTTTATATTGTTCTGTCGCAATTATGATTGATATTAGTCTATTTTAAACTTTTTTATGGCATTTTGCACGGTGCTGTGCCGTGAGCACGGACACTACACAACGGACAAGCCTAGACCCTATGATGCTTCGCCCCTAAAAATTTCGCGTGTGCTTTATGAACACGCTCACGGGCTCTTTTTGGCGGTGGAACACGCTGTACAACTTCCGCGAGACCGCGAACGTGACTTTCGTGTCGGCCTGGAGAACGTCGAGCGCGTGCCAACCGAAGTTTAACGCAGTGGGAACAAATGGATGAAATACGAAACCGAATGGTTTCGCAGAACCAATATATGTGTAGCACTTTTTATTTTAAGAGCGGAGCTCTTTAAGCTTTTCGTTGCGGCGGGTAGTGCGAACAGAAACTATCATGATCATGAATCGGCACGTGCTCTATTCGTCCTCCTCTTCATCTTCTGTTTCGCTTTCAAAACACGTGCGTCGATTTCTCCGGCCCGGGATGGAATAACTCTGATCGGTGAGAGAACGAGTGCAGATAAAGAGAAAGAAAGCGAAAGAAATAGAGAAAGACCGAAAGAAAGAGAAATTAGAAATTCCTGGCGAAGAAACGTGTTACTGCGAAGCTGTGTATCTCTACACCGCAACGTTTTCGTCTCCGTGGGCAGAAACGCCAGGCCTCTAAGCCACCAACAGACTCTCGCTCTCGCGTGCTCCTCTGCTGGCAGATGCGCGCGCTCCTTGCGTTTCCACCTCGGACGTTGAGGAAGGGCACTCAAGAGGCGGACAGACGAGCCGATGAACGCGTTCGCTGTAGACTCGTGCACAACTGCAACGCCACAACTAAATTTCGACCTCTGGGTGATTTAGGGGACCTTTAAAGGGCCCCTCACCAGGTTTGACAATTTTGAGCTGACGACCGCAATGCATGCACTGGGCGTTCGCGATCACGTCTGCGAAAATTTGCGACGCTACGCGCCGCGGAAATGGGTCAAGTTTCAAGCTGAACGCTGCTTGCCCTTCTTCTCGCGGGCGCGCGCCCAGAGAATGAGGGAATGACGTACACGATGGAATGGCCCTACGTAGTTGGTAGTGCTGTGACGTCGCTCCTCTGCGTAGACGACTGTGCTCTGACGTCTCCAACAGTAGCGCGTGACACTGCGACAATTATTTGACACGACATGTGTAGTTTGTGTAATTTGTTGCTTGAATAGACGAATAAAACTTGAGAGCAATAATAACACACAGACGGAATGTGTGCGTTTTCTCTTTTAATTCTTACTGCGAATCGCAGCGAGATGCGAGACTAATCTACCTCCGTTTCGCATGCGTTCGTGTGCTCGCGCATTGCGCATCGTGCAGACGCCACCCCTTACAACGAAACTAATTTTCTACCGCGTTCCAGCGCTCATTAAAGGGACACTAAAGAGCAAAACGATTTTTCTCGCATTAGTAAAGTAGTCTTCCACAATACCAAAAACACCACGCTTTATGCGCGAAGACGCTTAATAAGCGAGAAAACGCGAAAAAAGAAAATATAGGTGGCGACGCCACCTTGGAATTCCCGCACCATTTGCCGTGACGTCACATATTTTTGACGGCGCCTGCTTGGGCCTACGTAGTTCCTAATCGGTTAAATCGAAGTACATTGTCCTTTAAGGGGGCCAGAGACTTGACATAACGGAGTTTGTGGAAATTTCGTCGAGCCGGTGGCGCGAAAGGGCGCGAAATTTAAAAATGAAACTTTGAGCTTGGTTTTCTCCTCTAATAATAAACCTATGGTGGTGAAATAAACTACACAAGAGTTCTCCGAGCACACTTTATCAATCTAAACCAATTCATCGTTTCTCTTTAGTGTCCCTTTAAGCCCATTTATCCTACCGCGTCTAACTCGATGTTCATTCGGCAGACCGCTAGTATCGCGTCCGTACAAATGTCGCAGCTTTCGTGCTAAGTAATAGGTTGAAAGCCAAGTGATCGGCGAGGGCGCATTCGGCATAACTTGCAGAGGTGAAGCGCAAAGAACGCCGCCACAATACAGCTCGCGTCTCGGGGGCTCGGGCTGGTTTGGGCACGTCATGAACTCGTGACATTGTGTGCGCATGACGTGTGCAGGCGGGCTCGTGTGCCGAAGAGGGCAGGGAAGGGATTTGACCTGCGAAGGCTACGCGGGGCGAGCGGCCAGGGTTTCAAGCTCGCCTCCTCGCATCATGGTTTCGCGCCGCCTCAAAACATTGATTTTCTCAGCTTCTAATGGACCGATTGGAAATATTCTTGTGGCATAATGCTCTTTATTGGGCGTGCAACAACTTCCAGTGTCTACCTCAAATTAGTTATGTCACCTGGTGAGGGGCGCTTTAACAATTGAAGGCAAACGGCATATCTTTCTTTGCAATCAGGCATACAGCATAGAGCTCAGTATTCGTCTCAATAAAGAAAACCGCAAAACAAGCATTAAAATCGCATGCTGGATGATAGGGCGCCAAAGTGCAATGGGAACACCCTCCCACGCGTTCCCGGTAAAGCTTAGGTTGCAGCTGTTTTGCACTTGACGCGAGGACTTCGAATGATGTCAAACGGCCCTTCCCTTTCCCCGCGTGTGTTTTCCGCTTTCATAGATAAAAAGGAGACCCGACTAACAACTCGTTCAGTTCATTCTAAGATTATCATGGGTAGACCACGGAAATTAAAGACGCCACAAGAACAGCCTGCATTCAATGCTTGACGGAAGCAACAAATTCGTCTTGCTGAAAATGATTGCGGAACCAATCGCGGTCTACCACAGCGACCACAAAGCGATTATTACTGCCATTACTCTAAAGTAGTAATAAAACATAAAGGTCGTCCAGCTCCGCACTTCCTTCAGGCTTGGCACCCCTAGTTCGAAGCTGCCTTAATTTTTTTTCATTCTGATTTCCTTTAACGGCTTTGTTCTCACACTGACCTTCAAACAACTCACGGCTTCACAAGTCATCCTACTAAGTCATCAGTACATTCGAACAGTTATGCAAAAAGCATGAGTGGGTGAAAATGCGGTTATTTGCCTGGCTCTTCATGTTTACAGCTACAAGACCACGCCAACAAGAACTACAACAACAAAAAAAGAGTCAGTAAATTGCATAAGAATTACTTTCCACGTTTTGCCCTGAAAACACACACAAATGCGGCAATATAATAAACCACCTACTTCGAACTGCCGTTCAAAGCTTTATTTTAAAGCGGGGTTGGCCGGAACAAAAGTCCAGCCTGAAGCCTGCATTTCGAATGCTATTCACGATCGTGGCGCTCATGAATCACGCATGGATGCTTCTAAATAGGGACGCGAAGCAAAATTTGTGGAAACCATTACATAAAAAAAACCCCATCTCTTTACATGCGTTGTTACTCCAGGCGTTATTGCATCAATACATAGTCGCAAGTATACCATGAGTCGTGCGAACGCAGCGCAGGGAAAGGAGAAGGGAGGGTGGTGCTCTTTGAAGTAATCGCCAGGATGCTGAGGGTGCTTGAAGGCACGAGCGTGCGCTGACATCGCGGAACTCACGGGCCTCTAGCATTTCGCCTCCACCGAAATACCACCGCCGCGGCCGGGATCGAACCCGCTTCCTTCGGGTCAGCAGCCAGCAACCGTAACTCATGCAAGGCGTTTCTAAGTCGTAAGCTTCGCGTCATACACTGCGTGGTAACAACGTTTTCTTACCCGCAGCTGATGTTGAGCTTGGACGATTTCTCTTAGCCCGCTTTGCAAATGAAGTATTCGCACGGCTCATTTCCTCCTCAAAGCGTTGCAATGGGCTGTGGCGAAAGCAGCTTGCCTTCCCCGATAACTAGGATGCCGCCAAGTCCCGTGCATGCTCCAAAATATGGCGAGAATGTGCCACCGCGAGCCCGCACTGGGTCCATTCAACACTTTCCAAGGCCGGTCGTTTCGTATATGTGTGCGTCTGCGTGCACGTAGGATAAGCGCGTGCCGACGTTGTTCGCGCGTCCATTCTTTCACGACGTGTCCGCTTCCTGGCAGCTCCGAGAGCGTGGACAGCCGCGTGGGCGAGCAAGCCACCGAAAGCGGAAATGAGAGCGCGTTTGTCTCTAGCGCAACAAGAGCGTCGCTTGTCCCGCGTCCCCGACGCGAGCGGTTGTATCCCCACCCGGCAACTACGTGTAACGTCTCCATCAACGGGCGGCGGCCACCAACCAGGCTGCAGTGCCTGGCAGGGGAGACAGCCATTTGTCTCGCGTCCGGCGGGAAGTTTGTATGCCGTGAACGGGAACAGCTGCATTTCGTGTTCTTTTCGTTGTTTCGCGTATTAATGACTTGTTTAAAAAGTCGCTTAAGTGTGTCCGCCTCGGTGGTACAGTGGTTACGGTGCTCGGCTGCTGACTCGGAGGTCGCAGGTTCGATCCCGGCAGTGACGGCCGCATTTCGATGGAGGCGAAATGCTATAGAGGCACGTGTACTGCGCGTTGTAAGTGCACGTTAAAGAACACAGGACGGCCTAAATTTCCGGAGCCCTCCCCTACGGCGTTTCTCATAATCGTATCGTGGGTTTGGGACGTAAAACCCCCAGATATTATTGCGGCGTCATCTGGTGGGGCTTGAAATGCGCGACATATCCATGTTTCATTGTCCGTGATGACGCAACGGTGCGTGTGATGCAAAGTACAGATTTTACCGCAAACCAGTAAGAACGAACTCATTACATGCTTGACGTATGATGTCGCAAGCAATATAGCCTTCACAATTCAAAAGGGCTCTTAATAACAAAAGTGTCTTAGGCCATAATCGTTTCGAGGGAAAGCTTTCAGTCGTTTGCGATTATTGAAATACCATTAGCGAAACAGGTTGTCCAATGAGAAAAAGTCACTTACGAAGAACAACCTTTGCGATTTCGGTCCCAGTGGTTGGACTGACAAACCTTTTCTTTTCTTTTGCTATTCTCCGACCGGCTTCGCTGATTATCTGTCCAGCGTCAGCATTGGTTGAAATTTCTTCTCACAGACAATTGTCGAGTAAGATGTTATCGTGAATACGGACACAGATCATTGCAGCTTATCGCTCCTGGTTTAAAAATGAAATTTATAAAAGCTGTCACTCGCAGCGGTGGACACACGCTTGTACATGCTTAGTGGCTATGGTGTCATACAATGATGAGCACAATGCTGGCGTGTGTGATACAATGGTCCCTGCGATCCGCATTCCGGTTGTTGCAGAGCGTATACAAGACGCTCGCTTATCGTTGCTTGAGTTTACGTTGAAGAGCTTCAGCGGTCGAAAATTCATCGAACCTTCCGCTATCACAGTCCTCCGTCGAACTCTCACGTTGTAGAACATTAAACTTCGTCAATCACTGCAACCAATGACCTCCGTCGGTACGACAGTCGCGTGCAGCCGGCCTCGATCGAAAACGCATAAAGAGAAAGGTGAAGAGCGCCGCGTGAAACTAGCGCGGGTTGAAAAAAAAAAAAAAAGCGCTCCGCGGCGGACTACCGGTCCGAACGACGGTGTGCAGGCTTCTGGCCAGCTGCGGCTTTTTGTCGTTGAATTTTTCAATAAATATTCTAGACGATCTCCATATGCCGGCCTTCCACAGGCCGGTGAGCAACGTCGTTGCTTTATCAAGTAGTGACGCAGTTGGGGGAAGAATCAATTTAATGTCGCGTGCCCAGAAGCCAGGAGTTTCGAATAGCCTGCTGTACGAAGAGGGCACCATTCGCGAGTATGAGTTCCAAACCCTTCACGAGAAATCTCTCTTCAGCCTTGTCTAGTCGATGAATGAACGCAGCGCTGGTGTTCGTCATTATTTCGCCTCCTAAGTCCTTCCTTAACTGCATTTCTGCACGTCAGTGCTTCGCGCGGCTCATTTTCGCCAAAACCTAAACTTTAGTAACAGCTAGCCATGGAGGCCCATTCAACGAATGCGATTGAATTAAAGAAATGAGTGCAAAGTGAAACACGAATGAAGCATCGGCGTTGGTGTCTTGAGAGCCCCTTGCCTGGTACCCGACTGAGTCCATTATTGCGCATTCGCAGCGGCTTCCTGTTCGGCTACCACGGCCTTGTGGACCACGAGTCGACCGGTAGACGGCGGCAGCCCATCTTTAGCGTGCTTCACAAAGCGTTCAGGTGTGTGCCCTTTTTGAATATCTCTCTTCTTTCTATGTTACTTGATATCCACGCAGCGACTGCTCATTTGTTAATGCCCGCGTCCAATAATAAAGAAAAAAAACGCAGCCTGTTGAGTAGAAACGAAACCTGAACTGCTTTCGATTCCTCAACCTTTCATCTACGAGACTTGAGGCATTTTGGCGCAACGATGGAAGCCAAAGAACTGGGGCATAATTCACAAAGTTTTGAGCTTGTAAACGCTCTTTGCCAACAGCCAGTCGGCATCGCTAATTACATGCTCAGCATCATGACTGACGTAATTAAAGATCAGTGCCTTCAATATTAGGAGAAAAAATGTTTTGCAGTTAGGGATCGAAGCAGTAATTTCGTATAAGCAAGTGTGTGTGTATGCTCGCACACGCACCCACGCACACACACACACACAAGCACGAACATACAAACACACGCCACATAAACGCACAAACTCACACACACACACACACACACACACACACACACACACACACACACACACACGAAAACAAACGCGCACACATACACACACGCACACTCAGAGAAATAGGGAAGCGAGAAGGGCCCGTTTTCGGATTTCTGTCACTCGTCATAATAAGAAGCCAACACAAAGTGAAAAGCTGCGACAACATACAATAAATTATGTTTTAGCTGTGTCCTGTGTACTCATCGTACCGTTTTATGCGCTGTTCTGCCACAATGTTTATGAACCAACTAGCCCACCTAATAACGCTTGTGCCTTACATGTTTTACTTATTGGCTATACAGGAATGATATATTCAAGGGAAGTGAAATTCGACGAAAAAAAAAAAAAAACCATATCCTTGACTCCGGCAGCTATGAGGCCTGAATGTACCATAAGATGGCTTATTGGTGGAAGAATTTGCTTTCTCAACAAAAACAGAATAAAGAGAGAGAGAAAGAGAACGAAAAATGGAAAAAGAAAAAAGAAATATGTTTTAGGCGCTTTCGGAAATAATTTCAGTTAGCTTTAGTTGCATAAATATCGCGCATATTTTTTTCATAATTTTTTTTCCGTCAATGCTTTTTGCATCAAGGCTTCTCTTTGCTTTCGCAGTATGTCTAAACAAAAACAAAAGTGATTGCAGAAGTCCCACTGATTCAATTTTTTTTCTGTTAGCTGTGCGGTGAGAACTTCGTTTAAAAGTCTACCTCCATACGGGCACCTTCTGGAGGATTTGCCGCCTAAACTTCTGAAGTGGAACCTAAAGCGGAAAAGTCGGGAAAATACCGACTTGGTGTTCATCGATTTCCTCTTGAAAGCCATCTTTAGCCGGCTCTTATTTTGGAAATCCTTTTGAGGGGGAAAGAAAAAGCTCGCTGCGTTGTGCAGAGAAACAATCAATAGCTACCTAGGAGGCGGTGGGGAGGGGGGACTGTTGGACGCGAAAAAGAAAATCTTACACACTGCAGTGAGCGCACCAAACCACTTTAGAAGGAACGAAGAGGACTTTATGGGCACTTTGCGTGGGACTCAGAGCCACTTTGATAACGTAACAATGGACGCAAACTAGGTCGCATGCGACAGTAAGGGCTATCTGACGTTCTCTGACTATTTCGGCGTAAAAAAAAGGCAGCATTTAAAGGCATGCATGAAAGCGCACTGATGTGATCGGGGGTCTGCCCATAGGACCGGGGAGCAGCCAGGCCTCAGGGAGAAGTCGAGTTCAGGAGCCGGAGTTGATAACAGTAACGTTTATTTTACATGTCGTTTTGGTAGCGTGTCGTAGCGTCGTCTAGCGACGCTGCGTCGCGTCGACGTAGCCTCGACGTGGCCTGTCGAAGCCTTGTCGTAGCATAGCATGCATGGAGCGTCTCGACGCTCGCGTTATAACGCCTGGGCCTTCCCAGGATTCTCTGCTGGAGGAAACAATCAAGTCCAAGACAGTCCAATCAAAGATGTTGTCTTCATCTCCGCCCACTAAGTAAGCACCGCCTCCCTCGCACTCCGGGAAAGAGAGAAGCGGCGCACCTGGACGACGGGCAGTCCCGGGAAGCGAACAAGACACAAAAGACACTATACACACCAAGAAGGGATCTCGGCGGTACACATTCCCGGAAACGGGCTACGTTGTCAGGTGTGCTGTCATGTGCAGTCGTTCCTTGACTTGATGGCGCCGTCGGTGCAGCTGATGGCCAGCTCCCAGTCAGGTCACAAAGCCACAAAGGAACCATACACACAATGAACGGATCACTGCAGCGTACATTCCTGACGGCGGGCCGTGATGTCAGGTGTGTTGACAGCTGCAAACCTCTCCTTGCCTCGATGCGTCGCCGGTGCAGGTGACGGCCAGCCGCCGGCAGGGTCCCAAAGTCGCATCTCCCAGAAGTCGCATCTCACATTGTTCGGCGCATCTCGCAGCAGTGCACAAACGACTGCCTCCTCCGAGCAGCCTGGACTGCAAATAGTTCATAAAGGCGTCAAATCAGCCAAGCGTGTCCAAGGCGATTGAAGAGCGAACTGACGGCCTTGAAGGGCTCAGGACACTACGGCAGGGTCGTCGCCTCATCTGGTGCGTTTCGGGGAACGTTGAGGTCGAAGAAAGCAGGGCTGATGTCGCCATACCATTCTGACGATCCAGCGGCTCCAAGCCGTGAAGTCCGATCATGACAGCACACAGTAGTTTATTGTGGTTACAGAATCGTGTCGGAGGCACGGCAACTTGAAGCGACTTGGCTTCTTGGTTGGCTCCTGCAGTAACTTTCACCGAGACCAGGCGCGAGCCGTTAGCATATAAAAGAAACATTATTATTAATTCAAACGTATTCGACATTAGAAATCAATTTCTAATGTCGTGCGAAGACCTGGCGGTAGCGGAAATCGCCATCGAGCATAGGGTGGTTATCCTCGGCTCTGAAAAGGACACATCGTTTCTCTTATATTGTAACGAGATGACTGACGATACAAAATGTACTTTGAGATATATATAGAGTGAAATTATGAAGTAAATTCGGGTAGAGACCTTAAACAGAAAGCATCACCCACGTTGACGCCTGGTGGCGCATCTCCATAGTGACGACTAACGTCTATGATCACGATTAAACATTTGTGGTAGTTGATGTAGTTAACATACACCTGGACACAACATATGTTGAATGCCGCGCAAAGATGGCATCAACAAGCACATAATAAACACTGGTACTTGATATGCACTCATGCAAAGTGTGGTCACTTGAGGAGAAAACGGCAAGGTGTACGCTCCTCGGTAATAGGGTAACTTAAGCCTGCGTTCATGCATACACTACCACACAGCGCTTAAGGAACGCGAGAGGCAGAGTTCGTAGCTTGGTCCGTGAACGCGCGAAGGCGTTCCGCTTCCCGCTGGCGTGTCCCTCGCTGTACCAAAGCACTCACTTACGCGACACTCGCCCGTCGACGTCGGTGGCTTTCTGCGGCGGCGAAATACCGTTCGTACATGTGGAAGCTGCACAATTATGACGACGACGCGTCACCCGCTAATATGACGCGAAAGACAAAGCACGCAGCTTGTTCGTCACCGAATCGAATCACCGCGTACGCCGCATCGCAACGACCGTAGATTCTTCTACAATATTGCACCGGAAGCCTCCGCGTCGCTGAGGTTACCGAAGCGCTCCCTGTCGTCGCTCGTTAATGTCATGATGCAATACTTCGCTTCACCGCTCCCAGACGGCGACACCGCCCCCGCCAACCAAGAACACTGTGAGAGGGAGAAGGCGCGATACATCCCTCACACCGTGATGGAATTTCTGTGACGGTAACAACGTCAGTGAAATCTTGGTGGACCCCGGCTTAGAACGCTTTCGTGTTAAAATCATAACAAGGCCGTCATTGCGAACGCAATCGTACAGGAATGCTCGCTAACAGTAAAAAACGTTACTACGGTCCAATTAGCTGCCTTCACGAAGAGCATTATGGCTTTTGTGATCTTGCGCAAACAAGAATGCGTAGACAGATGTCTCGTGATATTTTGCTCCGAGAGTGATCTGCTACTCAAGCGGTGGCTGAGTCTGGCTTGCATAGGGCCCATCATTGAGCTTTGAAGGATGAGAAGTGGATGAGAAGTGGAAGTAGTCGCAAGTTAGAATCCGGAAAAAGCAAGCGGAAATTGGTGAAATTTCACTGCAGGAAGTGTGATGCGGCTCGAGAGTGATTGAGTTAGGTAGCTAACTTGAATAATTTTACGTCATCCAGCCGCTCCTTTTAGCATCTACCTTGCGCATAATGGTCTGGTCGCAGTCTATGGGTTCGTGAATGGCGAAATCCTCTTTCCGAAGAATTCTGCCTCTGAAGACATTGTAGTATCATAAGAACGCCGATATTTCGTAATCAGATAAATTCAGTCGCACCGAGACGCCGCCGTACGCAAGCTCAGCTGCAGTTCGAAGTTTCGCGCTTCTCTGTAGAAGCTGATGCTCACGCAGCGCGAGTGGTTTCGCCACACTTCCCTTAATGGAATCGCCTGCGAAATCATTTCGAAATGCGCCTGTTTCCCCGTAACCCGAATTCAGCGAGCGATCTAGCAGCCATATGCGCCTCTTACAAATAAGAAGTATGTAAGTATATAAGTCGTGCTCTGACGTCAGCACATGGCATTGGCGGTTTATTTATCTATCCAAGGTTGTCGACGCTGCGATACGAAAGGCTATGCATTTCAGCCAAGTCCATGCAAAGACATATTGAGGCGTTGTGTGCCCGGGAGCAGGTTAGCAAACATGATCCTCAAAACTTATTTATTATTATTCGATGGTGCAAGTCTTCACGGTGCTTCTTGTAAAGGCGGCCAATAGCTTGCGTTGACTCACCGTTGTAGCTAAGGGGCTAAGAAGCGGTGCTGCTAAGATCGAGGGCGGCCGCATTCCGATGGGGTCGTAACGCAAAAAAAAAAACAAAAAAAAAACGTGTACTTAAATTTAAGTGTGCGTTAAAGAGCCCCGAGTGGTTAAAATCAATCCGGAGTCCCCTACTACGGCGTGCTTCATATTCATGTCGTTGGCATTTAATACCCCCAAAATAGTTATTTTAAGGCGAAAACTTTAGATGCCTCATCAAACGCGAAAATTGACTTTCGCCGTCGGCGGCGGCGGAATAAACACGAGTGATACAAAAAGTCACAGTTTCACCGCAAGGGCGAAGCAATGAATGCGAGAGCAACAAATTGTAATGTTTGTTATACGAAGTTAGGCCGGCAGCCAACTCTTTTGGATCCGATATCGCGTAACTCTACAAAACGCTGCTGTAAGAGAATACGGCCGCTCCAGCGACAGATACCCTTTTCGCACAGTCTCTTCACGTTGAGAGCGTAGCACGTAGAAGGCTATACGAGCCGTGCTCTGATGTGTTGCCGAGATAGCGCGCGCGCTTGCGATCGCGACTGCGCCCTTGGAATCAAAGTTCACACTTGTTGCTTGTGTGAGTCGGGTATGTCATAAAGATGTCCTTACTGGATTTAAACCACTGATAACTTGTACTTGAAGGTACAAGATCGAAGGATATATTATAGAGCACCGATTATGAGAGATATTGGCGTTAAGAAGCATCAACACCGTGATCGAAAAAGGTAATTTTGCGCTAACGGACTCATGAGTCGACTCACACAGGCTCACTCAGGCTCAGGTCAAGCCGTGAGTCTTAGTGAGTCCGGTGGAGTATTATGTCGGTGAGTCTGAGTCCGAGTGAGTCCTCAGAGCAAAATATATTTCTTGAGGGAGTCTGAGTGAGCTCCGATGTTTTTGCCGACCTATGCTTGGTGGCCTATAGTGCAGGTCCATACTTTTGAAACAGTGAAATAAGGGACATTTACATTAGTGCCAAGGGCCGAACATAGCATCCGTTAGCAACAAAGGTGGGCTGTCGAGACGGTCTAGAGCATTAGTAAATCTCTGTCGATCTTCCATGTACTGAATGGGGTCACATACCATATCCTTTATGATCAATCGCGCACAGCCAAAGCCTGTAACAAGGACAGGCAACATGCTGCGCTGAAATTATGAGCGGCAATATAATTTTTATCTTAGGGACCAGTCGCTCCAGCCCTTCTCCACGCGTTACAGGAACGATGCGTGTTATGAAGCCCCTAAACGCATTAAAAGCACCTGAATGAAAACACGATTGCAAATCCAAAACGAAGGAGTTCAACTGGCAAGGTATGTCGGCTCCAAGAGAAGGGAAACGACCGCATACAATCACAGTCTAAACGAGAAATTTCATCTATGCAGGGCTGTAGTGGCGATGCTGCTGGCAACCATGGTCGCCATCCTGCTTCCCGTCATCGGGTCCGGCCCCATGTGGAAGGAGACGATGGACAGCGTGGCCCAGAACTGTCACGACAACTGGTGGCTCAACGTCCTCTTCGTCAACAACATCTTCGTTGCGCCCCACGAAAGGGTAGGTGCTGAACAGGCAACCTGCAAACACTTTGTATTGGCGTAATAGCTATCGTATGTCAATTTAAGTTCCCTCTTAGACTACTTGCAATAGAGAGCAACTAGCCTCATCTTGGCATTAAGGGGAGGAGGAAAGGAAGGAAAGGCAACCAGACGCACGTCCGGTTTGCTTCCCTGCACTTGGAGGAAGGGATGAAGAGTCAAAAGAAAGAGGGCAGAAAGCACTGCCAGGGTACATGTGCGCCTGTCCACTACACGTCTACAAGCGATCGCTTAACCCGGTCAATTCCAAATACAGTATCAATGGCCGCGTCGCTTTGCTGGCCTGCGCCGCGTAGGGCAACGATCCGAGGACCGTCTCTTCCGGAAACGGTCTGTCGTCCAGTTTGTTCAGCGCAGTGCGAGAAATGTTGAGTTCGGCCACAAAGCGATCACAAAAACATAGTATAAGTTCTATCGTTTCGTGACTGAACATCCCTTGTGACGAAGGTGGCGGAGACAATCCTAAAACATCGACATCCCTTAAAAAAACACAAAAAACACGTGTATTAGTTTGAAACTGAAGTGAACTTTGAAAAAATTAGTGTAAAAGCAACCTTATTACGAATTTCAAATAAAATTAATTACAAGTATTGTTCCACATAAACAAGCTAACGAATGTGGGAGTATGTTCCAAAACTGAAAAACATCTTACTGAGTGTAACATATCCTATCCACCTTGCAATTACGCCCTGAAATACTGTGAAGTGGTTTTTGAATTACAATAATTTTAAAAACCGATAATGTACCCACGTTTTCCGCAGAAGCAGCCTGGTTATGGGTTTAACATTCGGATAAATACTATAGTCTTTTTCTCAAATGCACTTCATTGCCTACATACAGGTTCTAACACTCTTGATGAGTGGCCGACTGACCTGATAACGATCCACGTGGACACTTGAATAGCCCTTTAACACGTCACAGAGCTCCCTCAAAAATTACTATACACAGCGCTTGCGTGGCGATCGTTCAGCAATACCACGCGAATGATGGTGAGCGCATAAATCTGCCTAATCGTATCTCTTAAGAGTTATGATGTTCTTGCGGCGTTATTTATTGCAACTTACGTTTTTTTAAAATAAATTTCTCCTAAATAATCTTTTTTCACGCAGGAAGCAGCTGCGCACACGCACACTCATTTCAAATTGTAGCAGCTGTAATGCAACGTTGTGTCCAGAATGATCCAATTGCAAAGTAACAATGTCACATTCAAAGTGATAAGGACAAAGTTCAGGGAAATCCGTGAATATGCTTATGTCCATGTGCTACTTAATCGTGCTGGTTTAGCCCTTCATGCATTCAGCTCCCTTAGAAACCAGCGTCAGGATACTCTGTAGTATTTTGTGTAGAAAACTGTTTGACTAATCTTACGAGAAAAAGCGAACTACCCTAAGTAAAGAGGCGAGGTCACCGACGATGCACCTTGAACACCCATTTACTGTCCCCCCTCACCACCGCATCAAGACTGTGGAGCCAAGTAAAAAGGGCCGCAGTCGAGTAAATGTTTCTTCAATCGAGCCCTATACTGTCCGTTTAACAGATCCGAGCTTCAAGCAGCCCGCTTAGCAAGCTTCCAAGAAATACAAGATATAACTAACAGAACACTTGGCAATCTTTCCAATGGAGACAAAGAAAGCTTCCTACGTCGCATGCATGAAAGCTGACAGAGCGGCATAACATAGGCTCTGTGGAAACAAGCCGGCGTTACTGTGATGACTAAGCCAAACAAAGCCGCCACAACGCAGCATACTCTACCCACACATCTGACCTCGTGCGCGGGAAAGCTTTTCGAGCTCATGGTTGACGATCGGCTCTCTCTGTACTTAGAATATAACCACAAGGTCAAACGTCAAGTACGGATTCCGACTGCATGTATCTGCAGAAAACATCCTTCTAGAAATAAGAAGAGAATGCGTCATCTACAACCCCTATACAACTCGAAAGAGTGCTATTCTAGCCCCTGATGTTGAAGGAACGTTAGGCAACGCCTCTTACGAGGCCATGTTGACGAGCTTGCAAAGAGTCTACAACTATATTTTTGCTGGCATTTTCGAGCAACATGAACCAACTGGCTCAGATATCGACTCTTTCACGCCGAAGAGGTCCTCTCTAACCGAACAGTAACCTTAGCCCTCGGAAGACTGCGCAGTGACAAGGTCGCAGTTTTCCCAAAAGGCAGTCATCAAAGGTCGGGTATATCTTTATTATTTTTCAACATCGCAGCGATGAAGCTACCTAGAAGACTGCGCGGCATCGCGGGACTCGAGCCATTTACGTCGATGGCATTACTTTCTGGATGACAGGATGCTCTGGGCCAGAACAGGAAAATGAATTACAGGAAGGTGTCGATCACACGGAAACATAACCCCAAGCGTGCGGCCTCTTCTACTAGTTGAAAAGGACGAAGTGTGATCGGCCACTCTACATTAGCTCGAAAGTACTATAACTCGGCTAACACATTTGGTGAAATGAGGGGCGAGAAAACGACAAGGGTTCAGAGAAGACGATGCACTAAGACTAATAAAAACCCTATTCACCAACTGAATCAAGATCATCCATACGCCATTTCATATTTTTCAATCAAGAATGCAGATAAACGGAAGTTAGACATTCTATTCTTACAAGAGCGTAAGCTTGCGTAGGACCTCCCGGTAGTGTTCGTAACATAGAAGCTTTTACAACAGCTGGGAGGAGCTAGCAGAAACTCGCAGTGTTTGCCAAATCGACCGACTCAAAACTAACCAAACCTGTCACAGCCACCCTACGCCGACTTGCGTAAGGGCTCGAGAGATGCAGCAAACGCAAATTTTTACCTCGCAGAGGGCACTACAGTAGCTAACATACCTCGCAGGATACAACGAGCGTACCACAAGGGCAAACGAGAGCCGAGAGCAAAGAGCCAAAGTACTTAAGAAGGCCTATGAGAAAGATGCTGCAAAGAGATGCGTCAGTGCCGTTCATTACTCAAGAGAGACGGCGCACGCGGTGAGCGTCACAGACAACAGGAGAACTTAGTGCAGCAATATTCATATTGAGCGAGAACTCGGCAGAAAAGGCAGTGGTAGTGCTTGCCGCAACAACCTGTCTGATACAAGCTGCTATCGTTACAGACTCGCAAACAGCACGCAAAAACTTTCGGAAAGGCCATTTCTCCATAGTTGGCGCTCAATATTCTATATAGTGAAGCTACACAACCAACCAGATATTCATACCGTGTGGGCGCCGGGACACTTGGCGCCTGAGAGGAACATAGCGGCTGCGGCCCGAGGTCATACCGAACGGGCATCCCCAACATGCGATGGTGCTCCGACGTCCTTTCCAAAATAATACAGGTACATCCGCGAACGCTGCAGATTACGCGCGTGGAAATGCTGACCACCGCATTCCACGCTTAGCAGGGAGGAGGCAGGCAGCTGAGGACTATGTTGTCACGGACTAAAGAAGCCACCTATATCTAAGGGTGAAATGAACAAGCTCTTCTGCTGTATCTTCTTGAACGAAGCTTATGAAGGCGAAAGCCTTAAATGCTTCATCAAACGCGAAAATTGACCGGCGGCGTGAACACGAATGATGCAAAAAATCATCATAATGTGATGACGTCATCATACGACGTCATTATGACATCACAGGTAGTCAAAATTTGTGACGTCACCATGGCGTCACATAACATGGCGTCACATGACGACGTCATCACACGAGATCGTCGCTTGGTCAAAGGTGGACCGATCACGGAGGCAGTGCAAAACCAGGGGAGGTGCAGAACGCTTGCAATGCCTCCGATCCCGCAGGCATTATAAAACCACGTTAGATGCAGAAAGCTTTCGGAGGAGAGGAGGGGGGGGGGGATCAGTGCATCGACTGAGAAGAAAAAGAAGATGGCTTTCGCCTTCGAGTCGTCTTAGGCGAATGCATAGGGGACCCTGAGAGTTTCTTGAGTCCGAGTGAGCACCGCAGAGCAAAAGTTCAGTGCGGTTGAGCACGAGTGAGTCCGGATGACTAGAACTTTGGTTAGTGTGAGTATTAGTGAGCCCGAGCAAAAAAAAACCGTAATTTCTGAGTGAGCCTGAATGATTTCCACTTATTTCATCATCTCACATCTTTCTCGAAAGCATGTGGTATTTAGTAGTGTACGTTGCAGCAGATAGAACGTCTCGCGCCTCTAAGACGTCTTGGTGGTCTATCTACTCATATGTTTTTGCTTGGGGTGTGTAGCTAGCATACGTGGCTATGCCGTTGTCTGCAGGACGGCGGTCTCTTGTAGAGCACAACTCATAGTCAGAGCGGCGTGCTTTTTAACTTCGCATGACGTGACATTAACGCATAAATGATCGTGTTCGGTTTTGTTTCCGATGCAGCCATGCAGTCACTGCCAGTAACATTGTGAAAACGTAACGTCCGATTTTTGCAGGATCAAAGGGCTCTGAAGTCCCGAAAATTCGAGCAGGCCATTTTCTGTGAGCAAGTGCACTCGCGCGTGTGGTCTCTGCAGACATTGCCCGAAAAGCTAACAGGTGCAGCGACGTATGTTACCAGAAAGAGATCGGCTAGCACTTACGCGAAAAGAAAGAAAAAAAGAAGAAACGTGCATAATGGTGCTTGTTCCAAATGCAAAGAACACGAGGCTTACGCACCAACGCAGCGCAGGCAAAAGCATTATACGGGCAAGGCCGCTGAAGCAGTCTGGCACTCACAATCAGTAACAACCAAAGCAGCCCAGAAAGCCTCGCGCTATTCGCAGCGACAGTCAGCATGTCTCGTGTGGCAACATAGATAGCAGAGGTTGGTAGATGTATCAAAGTTATTCTGTTGACATCGCCTAAGGGAAGGGTATATATTCGATGCCTCGATGCGCCCGCAGATGGCAAACATGCTTCTCAAAGAATCGCGCCTCGAGCGTATTATATGAAATCCCGTCTCGCATTTGCTGCTCTTTGAAGATCCGTACGAAGAGGCAGTGCTGTGTGCACTAAGCAAGCCGCAGGCTGACGCACATCGTACATATCTCTTGGGCGACGCAAATCGAACTCTAGGAACTCAAACAACAACATTACATTTATAGACTGCCGGGGGGTCCCAGCACACTGTCGCAAACAGCTACAGCTCGGAAACACGGGAAAGTCTGCACTGCGTTGATGCGAACTGCCATGAAAACCGCAACAACTAGATGTTCATTTTCTTTTCTCTTTCTCTCGTTGATTAGGCGGAAATGGTTGTCAAGCGCATTGTTTTTTCGAGGCAATAATTTATGCAGATTTCAGAAACCGTGGGAATCAGTGTACGCGAAGCTTCATCGAACCAGAAAGGATAAGTAACACACAGCGACAAGAGCATGAGGAAGACACCTTACTGCCACCATAGTTAACATTACAGAGCAAGTGGAAGTTTTAGTCGGCATTGAAACGTGCTAAGTCACAAGACACGACGCGCTAGACCTCGTAGAAATGCGCCACAGTGACAAAAAGCGCGGTTGGAGAGGCTCGACGGCGACGAACGCGTCCGATAACCTATTTTCATCGTAACCTCCACGCTGCGAAATCCTCTATCTTACTATCAGCGTTATCGAACGCGTGGTGTTGTTTTCACACCGAAGCTGTATTTGCCGATGCGAAAAAACGTGTCCGTATAGGCAGGTTGTCTCTAGCGCAGCTATGTGCCGCAGAAGTTGGACAAGCCCCACTACTCGACACTGCTTCGCTAAAATCGAAGAAGAGCCTGCGGGCAAAAAAAAAAAAAAACGTAAGTGCCGCGAAAATTGGGCAAACTCCACCGCTCACCACTGGTCCACCAAGGTGTCGCGAAACGGAGAGTGCGGCAAAAATGGGCACGCTGCCCAAATGGCTCCTCAAGGTCGCGCACTAAACGCCGAGCGCATGCGGCAAGTCGGGCAAGACGACGCATGTGGCGGCAAAAAGACGCATGCTGCTCAATTGGAGAACTTTAAAGGGGCATACCTTACATTCGTAAGGGAATTACTGTACCTTTCACGAAAATTATGTGTCGTTCCGTACCTTTCAGAAAAATTCAGTGTCGCCTCGGTGCCGTGTGCTACACAGCGTCGCTGGTCGTCCACCTAGATAGAGTGGAATGGCTCCCTGAAAAACGCAGCGATAAACACAGAGGCCGCTTCTTTCAGCTTCGCTGGTCAACTATCTCCCCAGGGTGTAAGGGTGGTGATATCTTTTATCAACGCGCCGTGTACTACGGCGATAAAAGTGATGTAGCTGGCTATATTTGCGGGCTTCATGTCCGCATATTTAGCCTAAAGGAAACTTGCGCACGCGCATGTGCTCCTATTCATGCAATACGACACACACGGCGACCATCTCATACAGCAAGTTGGCGCTAACGCAATCCGTGTAACCGTGTCCTTATGATTACAGCATCGCGGCGCTGTGCTGTATGACTGAGGTAACTAAAATTTCATTCCTTCGGCTAACACTTAAGAGAGCTCCGCTTAGTTTCACGGTCAACCAACTCCAGGAGGCTTCTGAAAGGAAGATTCGCATTAAAAGTGACTTCAAAGTACGGTAAGAGGGAACGCAGGACCGATGCTTTACAGGCAACAAACTATTTAGGCGAAAGGTTTTCTCACTGGTTCGGGCGGTGCCGGACTGAAATGCTCTCAACGCAACCAGACGTAAATTTTGAACACGGTTTGTAAGGAAGAGTAGAACAAAATAAATGTTCAGAATGAACTACACGCGGATGTTCGCACTAACGCGAACGGTGGCACAATGTGTGTTGTGCACGACGGTGCGAAACCGGCCAGCGGGACCTGGGTGCCGGTTCTCTTTTGTACACGCTACTGTTAGTGGCAGGTTGATGCATGATCTGAATACTTATCGTTCAGAAAGGTTACGTTTAGTCGTTCTTCTTTCGCACAGAGGAAGCGCTGTCATGAGCAGTACCCACGCCGTAAGTCACCAAACAGCGTACAGCCCCCCCCCCCCCCCCCCCCCCCCATTAAAGAGCATCGGCATAGTTATGGAGGCCACAATGGAACTTCGTATAAGTGCCTGCTTATAGCAGTCAATATAAATTGTTCGTGGCCTTGTTAGTTCTTGCTATATGACATAACTGCCACTGAAATGACAAGAACACACAAAAACGGGTTGTCGTGTTTATGTTGCTTTCCTGTGTTTCTGTGCCATTTTAGCGGCATTAATGTCATATAGCAGTCGTGTAGAGGTTACAAGCCTTCGTGAATGTGCCAGTGGCGCGCTCGCCCAATGGAAGACGATACACACGTAGAAGGGTTGCATCGGAAAACTTGAGCATACGCAAGTTCCTCCAAGGCGAAAATGTTTGAGGCCCGTGTTCTTAGATTTAGGTGCACGTTAAAGAACCCCAGGTGGTCGAAATTTCCGGAGCCCTCCACTACGATGCCTCTTATAATCGTATCATGGTATTGGGACGTTAAACCCCAAATATTATTATTATTAAGTTTCTCCACTCAGTACTATATCCACGCTCGATTTTGAGCAGCTCGAATGGCGGAACGAGCAAAAGCAAACAATCGGCTGACGGCGCCACTCGTACATCTTGGTATCATCGCTATCGCATATATGGTTTGCCGCGCGCGAAAACCGCTCACGTTGTGAACTCTTTATGTATCGGTGCTACGAGTGGCCTTCACTTTACGATAATCGGGACAGTATGCTAGAATGATTCACCGAAGCCGTCCGCCGCTGCGAAGATTAGTGGTATTAATATTATTTTGCATGAAACACGTTTGTACCAAAAACGCAGAGGGGAATGGGAAAGAAGGCGGCTGCCAACTTGCACTGAGTTGGCACGACACCTGCCATCTATTTAGGAAAGAGGGAAGATAAATAGAAGCTGATAGAAAGAATCCAAGTGAAGAGGAAAGAAAGGAAGGAGGAGATTACAGGTGACAAAAACTAAAAGCGGTGTCAAACAATGCAACAAATCAATACACCAGTGGGAAGAGCACAGGCACAATTTAAAAAAATATAGATAGGCGAAACAATTTCACTTTAGGGCAGAAAAGCAAGCTGTCAACGATAAGCCTTGTCGCGTGGTTAAAGATGAAAGAGTTGCGACCGAGGAATATCCTAGCTCATTAGTCCGCCTTCCCACGGCCATTTATACGCATACCTACTTATTCACTAACTTTTGCCATGTGGTAATGCACGGTTAAACCAGGTAGACGATAGAACGTCCATGGGTTAAATTCGCTTAATTTTCGGTACCAACGGTAAAAGTTGTGAGACTTTCCCACCGACTCCGCTAAATGATATACAACAACGAGACAACTAAATATCTTGATGTCGCTCAAGAGAAGACGATACAAGAAGAGAGCAGTTAGAATGAGCCCTCGATAAAGCGTGATGTCGATGCTGTGCACGATGAGATTCGAGGCGAAGTTACGCGAACCATTTTGCAGGTGGCTTCCTATCCAACATTGTTTCAGCTTCTACAAAGCGTCAACAGTTGGAGCAACGTACCTGTGTAAAATAGTGTCACTGTACATGCTACCTTTAAGTAGCAGAGTTGCGCGTAGGTCCGCCATCTTGCCTGGCTAGCAACCACGCCGCACTCTGTTTTGGAGGCGACATGCCTTGCGTGTCGCCCATCGACATGCCTGGCTTGTCGCCGGCCGGCAATGAATTTGACTGGTCAGGACTACTGTCAATCGAGTTCACTGCAGCGGCGGCGTCAGGAAATACAAAAATTGGCCCGAGAAGCTTTTCCACACTTCACGGTTGCTAGCGGTGTTTAGAAAACTCTGCTGCCTAAAAGCAGCATATACAGAAACTCTAGTGTAAAACGAGCGATTGGGTGCTTCACGCGAACGTTTGTGGGTAGACGTCAGCAACACAATGACGACGGAAACAACATAATGACGGTGGCGTCATTATTATGTAATATTTTATTCCAGTGGAGTTACAGTCTGTTTCATTGCAATTTGGGCCAATTTCTAGGTCGGTACATTTTGACAGAGCGTCTACGTAGCTCTAGCTCTACGAGTACAGAAGTGGAAAATGTGCTCCAATCCAGAAAGCAGACGTGCTCAAACACAATGTCTCACGACGCTTGCCGTCACGAGGAAAATAGAAAACCTAGTGGTACCTGTGTCTGAAGTTTGGCGTGGTATTTATTAAAGTAAGCATAAATTGCTTACGCATGAAAACTGATTAGATTATCAGACTGTCGCACTGAGAGATGAGGGGTAGTCGCACTGTAGGTGGCTTACTTTATTTTGTTTCAGTTATTGAAGAAACTCGAAAAACGGCGACACAGGACCCTACGTATTGCTACTGCTAAACAAAGAATACGTCGCATTAAAAGGAGAAGTATTACAATAAGCAATGAACGTGGACTATAGATACCACACATGCTTCTACACAATCTATTGTAATCATTGTATGTTTATGATTTTCTTTTTCTGTAACGTTTCCGCAGTGTCTCGAGATCACCTGGTACTTCGCAGTGCTCATCCAGCTGTGCCTCGTCGGCAGCGTCGTCATATTCGTCCTGCAAAGGTGAGCCATCGTACCGACCTCTTCGGCAGGCAGTCGTGGTAGTGGCTGTTGTAGCCGGTCCCGCTTCGATGTCCTGGCGGTACAGTGGTTTACAAGCTTGGATATGAGATAGCACAGCAGCAGAAAAATGCCTTTGTCGCATAACGATTATGTTGCGATGTCATTTGTTTGCGCACTTCGTTATTCGTCAGGGTGGTCCTCAGCCCACACGACCAACGGTGTCAGCCGTTTGCTATCAGGCTGAAGAAACGGTTATTTTATGCCGACCAAGGCTATGGAAAGGATCGTTGAGGTAAACGCAAGAGTGATGCAAAGCCCAATTACATATCCAGCCAGTCACTTATGGTACTCTCGGCGTCAAAATTTTAGAGACCGCTAGGTCCGGTAAAACTGAATTTCGCTTTAATTTGGGACCGTATTCGGTCGAACTGCACAGTACACGTTTCAGAATTGGCCCGGAAATCTAAATTCGAGGCGGCCTTCCGAAGCATCGTGAATACTCAGCTTTTTATTGTGTCTCGTGGTCCATAAACTTTTGACGCTGAATGTACACTCGGATGGTCGGTACCGCGTTTTGACTCGGGCGGCGGCGATGCGGAACTCGCTCTTGATCCGAGCCAGAGAAAGCGTGTTCAAGCCGAAAGTTCATCCGTTCGTCAGAGAAATTGGAGGCCGTAAGGGAAACGTGCCAGCGCGTCTTCTGTTGCAAATAAGCAAGGCGCTAAGGCTCACAGGAACCGCCGCGCATGTCATCGCTCTTGACGTCACGTTAACGACAGAAACTACACGAGCTACGTGACCGAAAATCTCGGTCGCACTTCGAGGTCGAAGGTGACGGCGACTCAGAGCGCTCTGATCTCTGATCTGGAGTGTGGTGCTCTGTAACAAAAATCTATGCCAGTTCCACCCTAAGTGAAAGCTGTACGAACTGCGGAGCATTCATTCCCTTGTGTTCATCTTGTGCTTATCTGCCCTTTTCTGTTCTTTTCGTGGGATTATGGGATATTTTACATTCCTTTCTGCTCTTTTCTTGTGATTATCTGTTTGCGATTATGTTTATATTTTTGTTTTATAGTTTCCTTTCTACTGTTTTTATACTATTTTCTACTCCGAGCACCGTGCATCCAACTCCCGGCGCTGGTGTTTCGCCTCCGTTTCTCTCTTCCGTAGATCTGTGTCTAACTCCCGACGCTGGCGTTTCGCTCTCGCTTCGTTGGTTCGGACAGACGAATTAGCCCTTCGGCGACGCTGGCGTTCAGGGACAAGCAAGCGCTGGCGTTTCAAACGTGCAGCTTGCATGCTCGGCTTATGTGTATCAAACGTGGGACCTGCGTGACGCCAATGCGAGGCACGAGGCGACGACTGGGTGGTCCCTTAAACTGCTCCGCCGTTAGAAGCAACAGAATGTGTTCAGAGCGCTCTATTCCGACTAGCTGAATGGGACGTCTCGCCAGGGCGCTCTACAGCGCTGGAAAGGACCTACCGAATGTGTACCACTAGACTCACTGCTAATCGGAGTAAGAGAAAGAGAAGGAGTGTCTCTGCGTGCGTCTGTGCTGTGTGGACGCCACGTGTGTGTGCATAGTGCCACCGAAAGTCGCGTGGGTTGAGAGTAAATGCCACGGAGCCTGAGAAGGACTTATTCTAATGCATTTGTTTACCCGTGAACAAAAGTACGAATGACCGCTAGATCAAGTTTGTGGGTGTACGAGGGACTTATGTCTCGTAGAGCCCGATTGATCCCAAGTAAAGGAGTTTGGACCCGAAGTTTGGTCGCATGAATAAATGAAAACAATTGTACTCGTAGCATTTCATTGTACTGCCCCTAATTAGCCGCACCACGAAATCTTCGCAGCACATATTTTAGGAAAATGTGCTTTGGACTTGCTTATATTTTCTTTATCATGGTACAGAGCGTCGCGTTCATGATCTACTTGCCGAGAATCTCTGAATATAGACAACCATTCTCTGTGTAACACCCGTGGGCAGGTTAGGCCTTTGAATATCTATTTTCTCGGGCATTAGTAGAGCGGAGAAGTACAGAAAAGAAAAATTCGCCCACGATTACGATATTCTCTAAGGCTAAATTACAAGCGTGGCTGTTTCGGCGTTTTGAATTTGCGATATACAAATGCCAGTGTCATCTCGGCTGCGGCGGCGCCCAGTATCTGCTCGGGCAGCTCACTGAGCAGCAGTGGCAGACAAAGCCTTTCTACTGGTTGCATTGTTCAGAAAAGAAGCGTGAACGCGAGAACGCGTGGCTCGCGCGTTCTATAGCGACGGCAGCGCTCTCTCGTTGCACTCTCTTCGTTCGCTTGGTTACAACGAACAAGGATGACGCAAGACTTACGAGCAGGTGTTTAAGAGCTGCGCCCTAAAATAAAATTTGCAATTTACACTAGGTGAGGAGCATTTGCTATGACAAACATCCTTATGCCACCTGAATGTATTTCTCCGGCACAAACCTCATATCGAATCTATTGCAAACGTGCGTGGATTGTGCGTGATTCAACTAACTATTAACTATTAATTGATATGTTGGGCTACTGGTTTTTCCTAGTAGTGGAGGGGACAGAAACACTAAAAAAATGTTCACATGTGCGCAGACGTCTCAATCCGGTGGACTCGATTCTTCCCGAATGAATGAATATTTTCTACGAACGAAAAGTTTCACTTTTTTCTGACATTTAAAGTGTGCAAGAGGGAGGGCATAAGGGAAAAAAAAAAGCCTGTGAAAGGAGCTTGACTTGACTTTCAACTTTTCGAATACCAGCCCAGCAACTAAAGTCAAGCGATTCTTTTTCGGAATAAGTTTTTTTTTTATTCGACCCAAAACCGTGTTGTCTCGCGTTATGGGCGCGCGCCTTGCGAACACGTAGTCCTGTTGAGCTGTCGAACAACTGACTAGGAATACCGCGTGGTCCTCGCGCTCTCCTACCACACTTTCGTCGGGTAAAAGCTTCCAGCCAGCAGACCCTGATTGATGACCTGCCGGCTTCGTGGTTTAGGCTGTCCACTGCGGCCTCCGCGAGCCACCCATCTCTTATTTCCTTGACTTCCCTTTCCATCTAGCTTTCATATCCTCGTTGTCCCCGTATTTCTTTTTTTTCATGCTGGCATCAGAGCGCGCAACTTGAGGAGAACGTCGCGACTGCGGTGGCACTGTGACTGCAAGCGCTGCAATTTAGGGATCGTGTACACGCATCCGTTCGCGAGCCGCTACGCGAATGTTTATCAGTCAGTGCACGCCTGGGTGGGCTGCGGTTGCAGAAACGGCGCTCTGCCGCCTTCGGAGGTTGCGTGCAGCGGAATGCCCAGTCGCGTTTAACCCAAACGCGAGAGTAAACGAATTCGAACGCCAGTGTCACGGTTAATGAAAGTCCCGGCACCGGATTTTCGTTCTTAGACGACCTGAAAATATACGGCACAGATGGCCACGTGGCATGAACTTATATCAGTAGGACACGGGGAACGCGCGACTATAGATCACCTCGTTCGTTATTTGAAGAGCACATACTGTAGCGAAAGGATAGCGAAGTAGAATCGGCTATGGTGCATACGACATGGATGCGCCTGCAAGCATAGCTATTCCTGCCTAGCTTGCTGTGTCCACGATGACGGCGTCTCGTTTCAACACGCTCTCGCGCCTGAGCATTAGTATACGTCCCACTTTTGGCCTTATAGTCTGGTGTTACATAAGTAGAATAAGCACCTTGACCAGCCATTCGATCACTGACGTCATGCACGGACCCTGGGTCAAACGTTTTGGTTGTCTGCTGCAATGAAGAATAAGCGAGTTGTCGAGAGGGGGGGGGGGATGCTAACGCAGTGCTTACGTCTGCCGTCACGTGAATATAGCGCATTTTCTCCGTAAGTGCCGATATCAAGTCCCATATGGCCAAGATAATTGCGAGTGCCGGAGCAGCGAAATGCACTAAGCCTGTGAACCCATGTGAACCCACCATGGTTTTCGCATCTGGGGCACGCCCGGAAGAAAAAAAAGGGGGGGCGAGCGCTTACGTATGATTGCGTTTTGTCGGCTAGCGTTGCTAACGAAGATGAACACGGACTAGATTATTCATTTCACTCAATCCGTACATAACGACTAACAGAGGTTTGAAATGGAATACTCAACATCATCGAGCTTTACTTCAAATAAGAAATCATCAATGCTTGAAACTTTAACCTGATAATGACATCACTACTCATTTAAACTTAGTAACTAATATGTTTAGAACGCACAATACCGAATAGATCAAGCTAGAAACCGCTCATTTGTGGGATCTTTTTTTCGTTTGCTAAAAACGAAAACCTATATCGGAATCAAATGATTCTAAACCGCAATTAAGAGTACACGCACCTTACTTCCACGGCCTGTCGAAATCACTACAAATTTTTTAACGGATGCAAAGTTCTGCCGTTGGATTTCTTTGTGTCAACCTCTAAAAAAACGAATATATATTTTTCATAGCACTGATGCGCAAACGTAACTGCAAGATAGAATGGAGTCCATATTAAACATTCTTATCAGCTTTACAATAGACATGGAGTTGTCCCATGAATGTATAGTATACAACTGTAAGCACTGCGAGTGCACCGACAACGTAGATCAACAAATAGTGGTAAGAAAACAGATTAGTACCACACTAACGAAATGCTTATTTAAGTAATTTAACTTCAGACAAAAATCCGTCAAATCTTCACCCTTCAATAAAACGATTGTGATTGACCAAGTCACTACGCTATGGCAATTTCTTTGCTTTGTTTGTTTTGTTTCAGATTTGAATATACCCTAGTGAGCCTCCAGTACAGTAGAACGGAATGAATGAATGAATGAATGAATGAATGAATGAATGAATGAATGAATGAATGAATGAATGAATGAATGAATGACAAACTCATGAAGACACACAGGGTTTTCTCGCATTTCATGTACAGAATACTTATGTCTTCATTTCGGAGTACCATACACACCAATCTGTGAACCAGGCCCGTAGCCAGGAATTTTTTTCAGGGGGGGGGGGAGGCACTTGCTCGAAACCTTGACTATTTGAAAAAAAACACCTATTTTCAGTATTTATTTTTGGTAAAAACACCTACTTTACTAAAACTTCGGAGGGGACCCGGGCCCCTAGACCCCCCCCCCCCTGGCTACGGGCCTGCTGTGAACAGGTTTGGAGATAAGTATGAACTTTGGCGTGAACTTACAAAGCAACTTAAAATAAAATCGTGCATTATATTCGTCTCTCATATAAGCGCTGACTGCAGCTGCACATTCGCGCACGCTTAAACACAATGCGTGAAGGTTAACGTTGCTTTTGCTCGCGGATGTCTTGATCTCGTTGTTGCCAGCACCCCCCCCCCTCTTCTGCCCCATGCTGTACACCCTCGTGATCGATAATCCGAAAAAAAAGAAAAAGAAACGCACGAATTCATCTCTAGTAAATGAGCGATGAATGCATTTTACTTGCTTTAAAAAAACACGCCAAAGATGACGGAATCTCGAATGCAAAACATTACACATGTGGAATTCCTGTTCACATGATGCGTGATGGCAGGCGCGTTTGGACCCAGATTGACGAGCGCCACGCGCAAATGCGAGTAACGAGCCTTACACGCTATTACAGGTTGGAGATTCTACAGCGCACTTGCACTCTACCTAAGGCGGCATTCTCCTGCGATGACTTTTGTCGTTACTTTCGCTAGATTTCAAGAGATTAGCGCCGTACGCGTCTACGACCGACATGTTTCTGGCCTGCTGTATTATCGCAGTTGGCGCAGTGTCACGCCAGTGCCGCCAGTATACGCCAGGACCGTCCATTGATAGTCAAAGGAAATCTTAACAAGAGTATTTCAGAAGGCGACAGCCCGGAAAAAACCACCTCTGAACTCTCGCCATGCGGGCAATCCTCCTTGAGGAGCTATTCCGGAAAGCGTGCTTCTCCACTACAAGGGTCTGCGTGCGGAGAAGTCTGCTTTACGATGTCTTTTCATTTTACCGGCGTTCGCATGTTCAGTCTCCACTTATTTGCAAACGGCAAACGCTTGCCGTATCAACACTAAGAGCCGCTACAACACATCAACCATCAAAAATACGCAACAGACTAGGAGTAACAGCATACACTTTTAAAAAATCATTTTTGGAAAAAGCTTGGTACTCAATTAAAGAAAAACAAACACTCAGTCGATTTCATCGGCAAGACTTCTCTTGCGTGCTAGCTTCAAGCGAATCAAATGCTTTCAGCCGTAACGTGAAGCACCCACCAATCATTGAATGCCGATAGTGATTCATCATTGTATTGTGCGGCAGCGACGTGATAAATACGCCACGCTCCCTTGTGTGCAGATAGCAAGCGACTACACTGTTCATGGCTATCGCCCATGGCATTCAAATTGTATCTCACGGGGCGATAAACCCAGAACAGTTCTGTTACAGATCTGTTAGTTTCATACCGAGAGGAGTTAGGGATAAGGTATCGGAGCCCAAATAGAGTTCGGTTGTAAATAGGAGTCGGTACCGCGGGAATACAATTTTGCTGAAGCCCCTCGAATGAATTCCCGCGTGGGCGTATAATATATGATATATAGGACGAAACTATCAAGTTGTGGTAGTGATCATAATAAATAAAAAGTAAATCCTTGAGTATGACGTGTCGAAACCATGACCTTATACTGAACATGCCTGGATTATTCTTACTACCTGGAAGTTCGTTAACGCGCACCGTATGTGAGCGCTCTTGCATTTTGGGGTCTCTCGCTACGGCGTCCCTTACTGCGCAATTTCTGAGAGTTGATACCCACAGTGGGCTTTTTTTTCTTTTTACATTACGTTCATTCATGTTTCTTTCTTTCTTTTCCTTTTTTTTTTGTCGCAATGCAGGCGCTTCTTTTTGGGCGTGGTACTGAACGCCTCCCTAGTGGCCGTGGGCGTTATCTCTATGGGCGTGCTGACAGCCACCTACAAGCTGCCACCCACCGTTCTCTTCGCGCAGGCTGACATCAAGTGAGTGCAGCTACGTTGCAGGCGATGTTGCCTACACGCGAGGCGCAGACTCCCGGAGAAGCGCAGGCCTGAGGTTTGGAATGGGCTATATTCGGGAGCATCTGTAGCAAGGCGCTTGAGGGCCACCACAGCGGCTGAGCGTGGCGCGACGCAAACGTGAACCAACCACTCTAGAGTTTTCCCGTTGTAAAAACGTGAAGCACTTCGCACGCAGTTTATGATGACGCTTGGCGAAAGGAGGACAGCGCTACATTTTTCTTTTTTTTTCTTTTTTGCCTTTTCCATGTTTTACGGATGTATCTTTCAAAATTCCAAGCAGGCAAAAGTATTCTCATTCTGAGCTGTGAAATACGCCCAAAAATGTTTGTTTCTTCTGTACGTAACGTTGCCAAGAGATGTAAAGGAAAGCGCACTCCAAAAGAAAAGAAAAAGAGAGAAAAATTAAGCTATGCCTTACCACAAATTTTGTGGATCGTATTTGTTCTCTGAAGGCCTGCCCTGTGACACGACACAGGCCTTGAAATAAAACTAATGCTCAAGAATCCTGAGCCAGATTCATAGCGTCCTTCCCGGGAAAGTGTGCCACGCAGCCAGTAGTCGGTAATGAGTGCTAGGCAGTCAGGATCCGCAATAGAATAAGAACATCTATGAGGCTTTGAAGCCATGCGAAGAAGCAGAGATTGGAGATGCAAGAGAAAAGGGACGAGAACTGCTCATTTCATGACTACGCAATTTTTCTGTATATCTTGCGGATTGAATTAATCAGGCGAGTACGTTGCCTTTGAAGAACCTTCTCACGCTTATTTCAAAGCGCGCCACTTAATTTGTTTGCGCACCCAATGACATCATCCTTGAGCATACAGAAAAAACTATGATTCTCATAATGACCTGTTTAGGCAGTGTAATATCGTTATTCTGGGTGAAACGACAATTCTTTCGTTTGCATTGATGCTGCTTCTAAGCTTGTAATGATGAGCTCGTAATAATTTTTCTTTACGCGAGGAAAGAGTCAATTAAAGGGCTTGCGACTTTCAAAAATACAAATTTCTGTTTTCGTTCTCGAAATAAGCCACACCCAGCATATGCCTAGCTCCCCTATGCCTGTCAGTTCTGGAAATACTATTTTGCTTCTTTTTCTTATCTTGCAGACAAGAGAATTCACAGTTACGTTTTATGCCTTTTAGAAATTGGCTAACTTATTATGTATTGAATCAAGCAGTCAATCTTCTGTATAATATTTTTTTTCGGAGACCTCATACTCTGTATTTTTCCATAAGGTGCCCATCCTCAACGAGTCACCTAGCGACAATTATGCGCGTCTTCACGTAGAAGGCTGTCGAGTCTTTTTCTAATCTTTTTTTCTTCTAACCGACAGCTCGCGACTCATGATGGAAGACATCATGTACCAAAAGCCCTGGGCTCACTTGGGCCCCTTCTGCATCGGCATCGGTCTCGCCTGCATCGTCACGAGAAAGCCCGTTGTCACGCTCAACCCGGTGAGACATCATCCTTTTCTCCATTGTCCATCGTGTACCAGTATATTTCTATTGATATACCTTGAACCAGAGCGGCGTACCTTACGAGACCCTCCTTATGCTTTCATCCTGCCGTTGTCACCATAGCTACTTAGGCGAGTTAATGCAAATTCCTGTGTTTTTAGCTTCAGCCCGCTTGGGCTGATGTCATGGCTCATTTATTCCCTTTACTCACGTACCCGTTGCAGTGGCACGTCTTTTCTTACATACTCCTCAAGCCCGAAGGGGCGACAGCCTTAAGTGCTTTCATGCTCATGCGTCGCGTTCTATGCGTAACACACGCACATGCAATTCTCTCACATTGCCTGTTATGTTCAATCTCTTTAGGTGATTTGCTCCTTAGTAACCAAGCAGACTCCCTGGGTTACCTTCGCTCTGTTAAATCATATCGTATATTTTCGCTATATCACCGCTTTCGTGGTGAAGTGTTGCCCGCATGTTGACGCCGACGTCGTCTATATGCGAACCATAAGATGTTCCTTACCAGTTTGTAAGTATAAGAACAAGCGCATCAGACGGCACAGCCATGTTTCGACACACTTTGCGTGTACGTGTGCACCGAAGTAAGCCTGATTCTTCAGCGCTTCGTTTCTTTCTGAGCTGTTCACAGGGCAAATTATGCGCCGAAAATAGCGTCATTTGACTCGCAGCTACAAATAGATAAAAAGTCGAGCGCGAGAATAAGCGCACGTACAATATCTTCGTCGTTGTGGGCCAACACATCTTCGCAGCAGTTGTCAGACAAAGATGTATGGTTGATGAGCGCTGAAAGACGAAGTAGAACCAGAAATCACAGCGCGACCGCTGATTTTCCGGTTCTACGTCTTCCTCTTTCAGCGCTGGACTGGACTGGACTGGAAAAAAAACTATTTATGCCTTGCAGGATGCGCTTAGTGCGTAACGGGCGCCTCAACCCTGTAAATATTCCAACCAGCCCAACATTCCATTCTACTGCAGATAAAGATGAGCCTTGAAGGAACTTGCAAGACCTCCTGCCCTTACTAGAAAGAAACGATCAGTTAGACAAATTGAATACGCAGTTTATTTTATTTAGTGTGTTCATGTTTCCTGTACACCGAAAAGGGCTTGATACTTCCACCGCCAAGCTCGCGAAGCGCACTCGAGGCTAAGGGTTTCATCGCGCGGTCTTGGTATAAAACCAACATAGACACAGCGTTTCACGAATATCGGTAATGTGCGCTTCCCTTGGTAAAGATATAAACTGGACGCAATCGTGAACCTGACAGCAACCCTCGACAAAGCACCGCAAGGAAACCGTGTCGTATCAGTGATCATCGCCTGCTCTGATCATTGCCGCTGTTGGGTGAATTTTCGATGGCACCTATAGAACTGGTTACCTCGCATACACACAAAGTGCCTGAATAAGACGTGAACGTAAATTAGATTCTAAGACGAAGCGCGGGACTGATGCACCGACGACGCGTTTTCGAGCGCCGCAGCAGTCCGTCTCGCATTCGTCATGCAGCACCGCATAATGCTAGACGCGAATACAACGGGATTTTGAGGCATACCCGCGGTCGTCAAGTTTCTCAGCCCTGGTTAAGGAGCGCGAGCCGCAACCCCCTTGTCGTCGCAGATCCTGCGAGCGTTGGGCTGGGTCTGCTCTTTCCTCTGCGCCGTGGCGGTGGTGTTCGGTGCGTACCGATGGAACTGCGGCGACGGCGTGGACACCGCGCAGGCCGCGCTCTACGCAGCCGTGCACCGCTCCGTGTGGGCCTTCGCCGTGGCGTGGGTCGCCTTCGCCTGCGTCACCGGAAAAGCATGTGAGCTCAGTGCCTGACTCTCCTACCCCCTTTTTTTCCTATTCACAGCACACGATGCGCGATAGAAACAAATAGTAGCGCACACCCCAAAAGAGTTTCCTGTGAAAATCACTTGATAAAAATCTGGCGCTGTAGTTTCCACGGGTGTAGGGTGCCTCGATGCGAGCGTTCCTTCGTAAGTAGTGGTGACACGTCCGGAAGCGCCGCCATATTGCGTCGGAGTACGTAGAAACGCGCTAAATTGGCAGCAACACGCAACACGACAGCACAACGCGCGCACACGTGTGTCCGCATCCACCGATCCGGCACAATACGGCGGCGGCGCGGTCAATGGGTGTCACCACCCTCACGACGGGAGGCGGCGGTGGCATCGAGGCATCCTACACGGGTGTGCATGAATACTTGTTGTTCTTCTTCGTTTTGTTTACCTATATGACAACAGAAAGTGCCCTTCCATAGAAGACATAAGTATGGCAGAGTGAAATTATTTGCATAAATGTTCGGCTTCATGAATACTGCGGATTCGAAATCGTCCATTTTCAGAGACTTGAGGTTATTAGCGGAGAAATTTGCAATGCTTATTTAGGTTCTCACCTATTTGTTGTCTTCGTGCTGTTAGAAAAAATAAGGACTACTCAGTTATTTAGAGTGACCGGACGAAAATATCCGAAACAACATGCCTGAAGGTCAGACAAATCTAAGTAACTCCATCATTATCATGCGAGAGAGCTGGTCAGTCAGTGCGCCAACGGTGCGCCTATAAGTTTTAGTCAGAAACTCTACGTTTATGCGGAGACCGGACGTGCCCTGACATACACAAGTGATTTTAACGCGCGCCGCGTCAGCTCAGCAAGGCGCAAGGACGTTCGGTATTAGCCTCGAAAACCGAATATTCCGGTTGGTCTCGGTGTGCTATAGGACATTAATAAGGCATTTGAGTTCGCTCCCTCTTACACGTGCGCCAACTGCTAGTGCGCATAAGAGCCTATAGACATGACCGTGCAATATTAACCCATCTTAAGCTTGATTTAGAAGACGGGGAACAGATTATTGATTTATTCCAGCAACACAGAGCATGACGCAGCTCAGTACCCGTCCAATCACACTGCACATAAGCAGGCAGTAGGGGAGCTATACGCGACGTTATTCGCTGCACGGAAGCCGCGTTATGTTCGCCTTCACACTGATTCGGCGAGCCGTCCAGTCGTGCGAATACAGCTTTACGGGTTAACCACGCGCAGGAACTACTTACGCTCCAGTGCGTATATCTAAGGTGTCGCGCGCAAGGATAATTAGGCGTGCAGTCTGAAGGCCAGTGAGAGATCGCTGCTCCCGCAAGCTAGCGAGTGCTTGCTTGTCCTTAGACATATTTACTGTTTTACGGATTACGGGGTTACTGGATTGGGGGACGGCAGATGATGCTGATCTTTACTGTATTCCCACTTTTGAAATGGGGGACGACGACGACAAATAGTCACCTATTCTGCTTGTTCAGAGTAGAATGCACCTAATGCGTCTAGGATTTTTGGCTACCTTTTCCAAAGCAGCGTTATATACCAGCATAGCAAGTATTCTTGACATTTTCTGAGGCTTTGTGGAACTACAGTGCGCTTGAAGGAGTGTTCGCGTCACGATACTGCCCTTGTCGAAGGAAAATTTTTAATGAAATTGCGTTACGACCTCGTAGCTACCAACGGTTTACAACAGCGGTTACGTAGAATGTGACGGGCCACTACAAAACTAATTTTCTGTACGATGTTCACGGTTAAACTCGGCGACACAAGATTTTCGCTGCCAGCGTTGTCGCTGCCATACGCCTTTGCAGTAACCGGTAATACATTTATGTACTAGCGATTACGGCAATACATTAAGTGCATTACCGCAAATGGTAATACATTTAATCATGTCTCACCAGGAGCCGTGCAACGCAGAAGCTGAGTGGTTTCTGAAAGGGCGTGAAAGCGCTTGCAGGCACAGTGGTAACTAACCGAAATGTTACGAGGAGATTACGGGCCAAACAACGAAACGTTCCTTTCCTCAGTAAGGAAGCCTTCATTTTGGTGAGGCCGCCTTATGTCACTCTGAAAGCTTCCTCACTAAGGAGCCCTCGGTGAAGGCTTCCTTGGCGCTTGCTCAGCTTAAGGTTGCTTTGGGGCTACCTTCGTGCTTCCTTAGGTCCGCTCCTGGCCCTGAACGAGCGCTTCATCTCACAGCTAGCCCACGTGATGAGCTAGCGCACGTGATGCTTGTTTCCGAGGCAACTCTCCCACCCCACCTCTGCGGGGAGACACGAGCGTGCGTGCACGGTGAAGCGCGTTTAGACTGACAGCGTTTAAAGAGGCGGGCGTTTCAGTGTTGCTAGAACGCACCACGTTTTGCGCTCGACTACGGTGGCTTTTCACATTTAGTAATCGCAGTTAGAAGAAAGCGTACACGCGTCTCTATATTAACACTTCAATTTGGAAGTGGTGTGGTGACCCAACTTTTTTTTACAGAATATACGCTGGTGAGCAAAGCTTACATTCGATAATCTCGAACGCAGGAGCGCGTCAACCATTCCTCCCGCGAGGACGGCTGAAGGGAGCTTTCAGAGTACGCTTGCTTCCTCCGTCGGTACTTGGCTGTAAGGAGGCCTCACGTAAGGTGAGGACGCGGTCGAAGGAAAGGAACGTTTCGTTGTTTGGCCCTACACCTGCGAATATAGGGTCGAAGTATTTAAGCGAGACGTGCAAGTGTAGTCGCACAGCGGATATTTGAGAACCAGCAATCAGAAGTTGGCGCAGCTGATCCAACATTTCGGAACGTGCCTGGAAAGGAACATTGCAGATATGTGTTCTAGACAATTTCGAAGAGAGAACAGATATCATTAGTCACTTTGTTGATTGCAGTTATTATTATTTATTACTCATGTGTCACTTTTTATCATGTGTAACCGAGAGAACTGGAGTAGTTAAGATGTATGCTCTCAAGCGTACACTCTTAATCAGGTCCGGGTTAAATGCTGGCTATATCCAGGAAACCAGGCGAAAAATGTCCGGTTTCCTGGCGATATCGTAGCACTTTAAGCGGGACCTGATTAACAGTGTAGTCTCTCTCAAAGAACCTACCTAACAGAACAGAACTGAACGTGTGAGCTGTTCAATGAACCTCGGCCGAAATGTTTTCATTGTCACTGCTTTGTACGTAACCGAATAAAAATTTCTCTATTGTGAAATTAGTTTGCTTTTTTTATATTTTTGTATTAATGCGCCACCACAGAAAGATACAAAAAACAAATAAAACACACGCCTTCTAATATCAAAGCACTTTCTGCGGCGTTGTTCGCGTTACTTGCTCGAAAGTATTACGCATGAGTTTCCTTAGCTTGCATTCCAGCCACTGCGAAGTGATCTAGTACAACTGCTTGCTTTGCACATGGACTAATGAAGCTGACTGCGACTGCGGTGCAATCCACTCACCCCTCTTTCCCACATTGACTGTCACTGAAAATGCATACAAGTATAAGATTAGAGTGTTTACATATGGTTAGAGTGTTTATACGTATGTCAAAATGTGTTGCATATTTTTGTTTCGCTTCGTTTAAGGTACGTCGCTTTTTTTAGAGGAATCGCACGAAGCACGTGGAATGGTTTGTTTGCTAGGCTTGCCTTGGTGGATTACTTGATGAGGCGGGCATCGCTTGAGCGAAAACTCTCGATATTCAAGTAGTTAATCAAAATAACTTCTAAATAAATGTTAAATATTTCACTTTTTGGCACATAATACAATTGCGAAATTGAAGCCTAAGGGTGAACAAGTCGCATCTTCTTAACGTAAAACCTAATGGTAGCACTGCTCTCGAGATTTGTTAGTTCTTATTGTGTACTGCAATATAAATTGCCATTACAGCTAAGTTTCCCGAAAGCCTAGCTTTTCGGGAGCACCTAAATAAAACACTAGTGCAGTTTTTAACGCGATAGCGTTAAAGAGCTCGTATCGCAGAAATTCCGCCGTCGGTGTCGGCGTCGGCGGAATTCTTGTCCATCATCTTGTCCGTGACCGAAAAATCGAAAAAGCTGCAAATAAAATAAATAATAAAAATGTTGGGTCCGAGTGAGAATCGAACCCAGGCCGTCTGCGTGGCAAGCAGGTGCTCTACCACACAGCCACACCTCTGCTTGGAGCTGCACTGAAAGTAACTTTCATGCTTCCCAATAATACGCGTCCTGTATACAGGTGTCACAGTACGAGATGTAATATCGCAGTAATATTGTGTGGTACAAGCGTACATTGTCATTGGGCGTCACACCATGCCAATATCCATTCTAAGAAGACAGGGCGTGCAAACACGGACACAAGAAAGAAGTCAGGACACCACAAACGCCGACTAACAACTGAAGAGACGCACAACGGCTGAAGAGAAAGAAGGCACGAAAACTTATCTGCGCATGCCCATGCAACAGGCGAACCTATCAATCCGGCACGCGTGGTGGTCTACGTGGAAGATAACTGTTAAGGCATTTGATTTCACCTTTATGCAAGTTAATCGACGGTTGGCTCACGCATGCACTACCACTATTCTCGATATGCCATGCTTCAATCATCAGGCGCGTTTCTTCATTTCTTTGCCGGTACAACACTGCGCATTCATCAAATTTTGGCGTGCACTTACAATCTCGACAATGTAAAGACAGATTAGAAGGTGAGCCTCCTGTAAGCGATCTCTTATGTTCCAACAATCTCTGGTTGATGCATCGGCCCGTCTGTCCTACGTAGAAGCGGCCGCAGCTGAAAGGAATCTTATACACCACACTCGTACGGCAATCAGTGAATTTGTTGGTGTGTTTTACGAAACAAATATCGGTCCGCTTCTTGTCTTTTACTCCCTCATTCTTCCTCTGCACAGCGGCACAAATCTTACCTAGCTTATTGGCAGCCGTGAAAACAACATTAACGCCGTATCTAGTTCCTACTTTCTTTAGCCTGTGAGATACGCGATCAATGTACGGTATACCTACGACACGTTTCTTCCTATCGCTTTCTGCAACCATGCTTGGACTTAACACAATAGACTTCTTTAAACGTTCAGCGACCGTGGCCACTGCATCACGAGGATACCCTACATCTAAAAGACGTGTAACCTGAGCGTTAAAGCTATCACTCATTTTGTGCTCACACGACTTGGTGAGGGCTGACTTAAGGCAAGACATGGCGATGCCGTTTTTTACAACTTTCGAGTGCTTTGACGAAAAATTTAACAGCGGTTTCGAATACTCACCAACTAGCTCAGCTCTCTGTTATTCTAAAATGTCAATATCCTAACGACTTGGTGGTTTAAAGACAGCCACCCATTACAAAAGGCACACATATTACTGCGCGTATTGCCTTAAGTCCACGTAGTGGGTGCATCGCAACTACGAAAAAGTTTCTGGTTTAAAGCCTGCTACCCATTAAGTAAGGCGCAAACCTTAGTGCGCGCATTCTGTTAAACACTCGTAGTGTTCGAAGTGTGCACTAGGGGCAGGATATCGCTATCGCGTTCAACTCTTAAAGGCGAAGCTTAAGCGGCCTGTTTTATTTAGAATACAAGGTGTTTCAAGAAATGTGTCCGAAAATAGTCAAAAATAAGGGAAATTTGATATTTGGTCGCTGCCTTCATAATTACTTTTTCTGTAGCAAGGCGCACGTTAAGATAACTAGAGCCGACAAGTATATCTTTAATTACAGAAATTAGGACAATTAACGTTTCATTTAGAGGAGATATGCTGTCGGGTCGAATAGAATAGTTGAAGTCCTTGCTGCTAAGGGCCACTTTGTGATTTCCAAAAAGCGGCCTCTGATAATTTTTGAAGAGGGATGAAATCTGATCAAGTTCACCGGCAAAACAGCAAATGAAGCGCCGATGAGCGCAACTAGCAGACGACCAGAATGACGTCATTGTTTCCGACAACGAGTGCGGTGGTGTTAGTTGCTTTGTATTCGTCATGGTACGTGCGCTATGCGCGCTATAATCTCAAGCGCACCCCCCCCTCCCTCCCTCCCCCTCCCTTCACGAAGTGAAGTTGAGCGATGATCGACATAACGACGCTCGCTCATTCTGAACTTCTCCGACAGCATGGCAGTTACGCTCGTCCGCGTCTCGGCTTTGGTTTCGCCGGCGAAATTGGTCAGTTTTCATCACTCTGCGGAAATTACCAGCGGTCGCTTTTTAGAAATACCAAAGGGACAATGAACTCTGGGCAAAACGGGCGCCAACTCTCCCATTTGACCCAACCGCCTGCCTCCACTTAATAAAAAAAAATTTTTTTGAATCTAATTTATTTAACTACTGCCGTAATTGATGACTCCGGTCGTTTTAAGATGCCTGGCGAAACAGTAAAAAGGTAATTATGAAAGCAGCTAGCAATGTCTCATTTTCCCTATTTTTGAGGATTTCCGGACACATTCCTTGAAACTCCTTGTATATGGTAAACAAATCTATGGACAACTCTGCTGACTTAAGCTTCCTTCTAAGTAGAGAGCTTTCTATACTGCTCGGCTTAAACTTCGCAAGGGCAAGGCGTCATGTTAATACAAAAATGTGATAATAGAAACGCTAATTCGCAAATATAATTAATTTACTGCATGGATAATGTGGTTAAGAATTCCGAACAACCTATATTAGCAGAAGATTATGTTTTCTTAAAAAAAAAAAGAAAACAAGAACAGGTGACATATCATGTCTAGTCTTTCGATGGAGGCTAATTGCAAAGGTCTAACTATCCTGCTTCGTACTTACGAAGCTTCAATCAGCTCATACTTGCAGACGTCAAACACTGCTAATCCGGATAATCCGGATTTAATGAAGCAACTTTTATCTGCTCATCATGATGATAAGCAGATAAATGTTGCTTCAAGAAATCGAGATTTCCGTCTTATGAAGATCGTAACGAGAGGGTAATAGAAGTCCATGCGAACCCACCTGTTCGGGTAGCAACGATCACGGAGAGCTGCGTGTGGTATCAGCCTTCGCGGTCACCAAGGAGCACGCACGATAAGTTGTTGTTCAGTAGAAGTAGCCACTGTTTAAGAAAGTCGGCGGACCTCACGCATATGTGGGAATCGGTGATAAAAGCGAAGCTTTCTTTCATGTTTTCCGAAACGTAAAAGCGTCTTTATTTCTTTCGAGATGGCAACTTCGCGCGTATTTTATTCGCTTTCTTCTCTGTCCTCACGCGGCTGCTCCTTTAGCCGACCTCTTCATCCGCCGTGACGGATTAACAGGTGAGGTGTCGCGCTCCTAAGGCCGAGGATGCAGATTCGATTTGCAGCCACGGCGGACAAATTTCGATGGGGGCTAACTGCGAAGACGCCCGCGTACTTTTACTGAGGTAGATTGTTCGGCGATCGAAACGCGATACTCGGAGCGCGTGGCTGCTGGCGATGAGAGTGAAGGCGAGCGCGAGAAGGTTCGTGGCGCAGGTTGACTGCATCCAGAAGACAGCCGTTCAGTCTGTGGTTCTTGCTGGTACCGGCGGAGCGCTGCTTGCCACGGTTTCAATACCACGGAGGGCAGTGTTCAAAACAGCCCGCGCGAAGCGGCTGGCGCTGGCGGGCACGCGTTACGACTGATTGTAGCGCTCTGCCGGATCTACCGAAAACCACAGACTGAACGACTGTCCACTGGATGCAGTCGCCATGCGTCACGAACGCTCTCGCCCTCATTCTCACCACCAGCAGCCACGCGCTCCGAGTATCGCGTTTCCATCTCCGAGCACTGTAGAGTACTCACGGATTCAAATGCGGCATAAAATTTTTTAGTATAACGACTGGTATTCGAAATAGCTCGAGATAACCATGTAATGTTGCGACGAATCTAGTCTCTAAAGATAATGTTGGCTCTGATCTACGCGTTCGAGTCGAAATTACGCCGATATGACCCGAACTGCAAACGGTGGAGACGAAAATATGTGCGTTACTTAGCCTTAAATTGTCCTGTTTCAATCCGTGAGTACTGTACATGTTAAGTCACTCGCGATGACCAAAACTATCCCGCATTTCCCCACAACGACGTGCCTATTAATTTAATAACCTATTGAAAATACGTTCAATAGTTTATGGCGTTACAACGAAGAGTGGTTTACATATATTATAAAATGTTACATAAAGCACCCTGAAAAGATTAATGATCAGGATTAGCTGGCGACCAAGGCGGAGAGGTGGTTCCATTGAGATGATGTCTTGCGCAGGAATGAATGGTAGAAAATGTTTGCGTGACAACTTGGTATTTGTATTTTGACGTTGTGGTCTATTAGCGGCGGAACGTAAAGAGGTGGCAAAAGAAGGGGATGTTTTTAATCCTATAGGTTAGCAAAGTAAATTTTACCAAAGACAGATAAAGACGGTCGAGCTTCCTTCTGGATGACAGCTCTGGCAGATGAAGGCTAGCTTTGACGGTGGTTATACTTGAGCTGCGCGAATAATTGCATACAGGCAAACGTGCTGCTTAGTTCTGAATGGCTTCGAGTAAGTGCCTTATCTGCGCTGTAGATGGATCTCAAATTGATGAAGCATATTCTAGTCTGATTCTTACGAGCGTTTTATAGAACACAAAACACATAATATATATAAGATATAAAATAATCATATCGTGGTTTTGGTTCGTAAAACCTTACAAATTCAATTAAACCGACCTCTTCACTTCCTCGGTATCGACTCCTTCGTGGGTTTTCTGTCGTTGACTTCTACACCTCTTGGCCTCTCGTTATGATTGTCCATCCTAGCACTGACCAGTCGGCAGGTACTTATTCTAAGAGATTGGAGGAGTAGGGCACATGCCCAGTTGCATATACTAGTAAATCATATTGACTATTAAGCAAGGCAGAGGCACCAGCACCCGCAGTGTGTGCTAAAAGACAAAGAAAACTACGCCTTTAAACCAAATGCCGTATTTGTTTTTCTCTGTAAGGTCACCTTTGAGACTGACGACTAGCAGTACTTCAAATATTGTGGTCATGACATCCTTGCTTCGACGCAAAGTGGTTGCATTGAAAAAAAAAACAATAAATGCGTATACCGTGGCGGTTCCTTTACTATGTCTTCACCGATAAAAACTTGCAGCATTAAAAAAAACAACCTACACTAGACTACATGACCAAGGGGCCGGAGGAATGTGTATCTTTCCGTCTCAAGAGCGCAGAAGAAACTGCTTCCCGGAGCATGTGTAGAGGCACTCCGATTCGTCAACATCGCCGAATCTGTGGAACCGCAAAACGAAATTTGAAACCGAGGCATCGGATGCCGATACGATCGCGAAACACGGAGCGAAAATTGAGTGCCCGTTCGAAATTGCTTCGTCCATCCATTTTCAAAACAGCTGTTGTTTGCACCGCGGGAAAAATATGAAAGCACAAATAAACAAGCAGAATTTCCCCGGCTGCCAGTAATAACTGCAGGACCACGGGTCGGGAGTCGCCACAAAGCTGTTTTCTCGGCCGCTTAAAAAAAAGTGAGAGAGAAAGAATTCAGTTTCTGGCACTTATCGGTTCCAATCCCCTCCTGTCGTAAGACGCGTCTTTCCTTGCTTTTTTTTTTTTCGAAGAGCGGAGATGGGGGAGGGAGTACTTGGCGAATTGATGTCTGCTCTCATCTAATATAGAAGGCTACCATCGAGCCCTTGCGAACTGTCGGGTCCGCTAGCGGGTTGCACTAAGCTTATAATATTCTAGGGCATCCCGGTCAGTTTCTTTTACCTGACTTAAAGCGCGTGGCTAAGCTTGCACGGGTCGCTGCTGATATATTGATGCATAATTACTGCGGGGAGCACTTGTTGCCGACGCCTTGCGACGCGGGAATGGAGACAAAACGATCTGCATCTACGATCGATCAACCACAAATTACAGAGGACTGCAGTGCTCCAGCTCTCTAAGGTAATACTTTGAAAAGGCCGCCACAACTCACGAGAATATATCCAAGTACGAGAAATGAAATATTGTTTCCTTGATCTTTTGTTTATAGCAGTTAGGTAGCGATGCGAATATGAACGATTATATTTGTACATAGTTTTTCAAATAGGCTCAGTTTTGAACTTTTTTGGGCATTTTGTACAATACTATCCCTCAAAAGATATAACGCAGCGACCTATTCCATCTTGCTTACTAATGCATATAAGCCAATCAGGACGATTTGTGTACGCGCGTATCCAATAATGAAGCGTTTTATGTTAACAATATCAAAAAAGGAGTGACACCTGTCATAGCGATGGTGAAGATGGCAGTTAATATTAAAACCTGTCTGGCTTATCACGCTGATTTCTCTAACTTTAATATTACCGACGTCGCGCAGTCTTCCGCAAGAAATAAAAGATGAACGAGCTAACGGCGCCGCGTAGATTTTGCTGCCGCTCAACGGCTCAATATTTCTCACTGGCACGCATTTTCGCGCAGGGTCATTCGAGTCATAAATCATTTCTTTTTTTTTTCAGATAAAAGCAGTGAAAATAAAAACGCCTTTCTCCTCCGACTCCAAACTTTATATTTTCATCCATACTTCTCGTGCGTATTCATCACTCAAAAAAATTTCTTACGCAAATATGTGTTTTTTTTTTTCGTCTTTAATATTTTTTTTACAATAAATCTCCATCGACGTTAAAATCCGCTGCTCGAGATCAAGAAGAGACTTTGGCGCATCAGGATTTTTGTCATTAGCTGCGCCAGGAGGATATAGTCGGGTTATGTCAACGTAAGGATTATCCTGTCACCGAGAGCGCGCGAAGGGCCTTCATTTATTAATCCCCGGATTAATGTGCACGGCGCCGCGTACTGAATCACGCCGGAGGCAAACGCGCGAAGTTTTCTACCTTTTATGCGTGCCTCCCCCCCCCCCCCCCCCCCAAATGTTCAAAACTATACGCGTCTATGACGTAACACAGCCACCTAAGTGAGCGCCGATCTATATAGCACTTTAGTGATGAAAAAAAAAAGCACTCGCTAGAGCTCATCGACTGAAACGTCAACTGCGTGCACGACCGTATAATTGTAAATTCTTTGCTATTCTCCATTTCTTCTTTCATTTTGTAGAGTACGAGCATCGCTTGCTTTTGCCAATTCGCTAGGCTCTGTCTGTTGGTATGAGTACAATGTTCCACTTTACGCAACTCACAAACAAATTCCTGCAACAAGCAAGCAAAACAAGCTAAACCATACTGATACATTTTTAACCATGATTAACGAATTAAAGATAAGCTACAGTGACAACGACAAATCTTTCGCACAGAAAGCAAATCATGAATTCAGTGAAAGAACAGGCATGCATGAAACTGAGTATGGAGTGCACGGAAATATTAAGCGGTCACGAAACGCGCGCGCCGCCACGGTGTCGAGAAAAGCCTACACGCATACATGATTGGGAAGTTCTCAACAAGAAATGCATTTCTAAATCGTCTGTTATCGCAGTTCCTCATGCGGCGTTTCTTTATTCATTGCGAAAGAAATATGCGCGAGCAGTTCTTACCTCGCGCGAGGAGGTGCCCATCAGTTCTTAGACAAGGAATCTGAGTTTGCATAACTTAAAGTTTTCGTCCACAAGTTCAAAGCTCTGGTTGGCGATGAGTGAAAAGGCGTGAACATGCAATGCGTGGTCGTTCTGAAGATCTCGCCCGCTTGTTTAACTTTTCATGACTTCGTCGAAGCCGCAAAGTGGTCAAAGGTTCGAAATGACAGAAGATAGAGGATTGAAGGGTGAAGACAACAAAAAAACGAATAGAAAAATTATGCGCGACAAAATACTATTGTAAAATGTCTCTAACATCACTTCATAGGTTTTGTACCATACATATCATTGAGCAAGTCGTTCATGCTGCTCTGTATATTTCTCAGCCTGATAATGTTGGGCTGTAGTAAAAATAAAAGTAATATAACTTTTTCATGTGAGTTCGGGGAAAAAGCTACAAAAAAAGTACCTACCGAAACAAAAAAGGGCAGAATTTTAAGTTGTCGTTATTCGCTAAGCGCGCATTATTTTGCGCTCACAGCATTATAGGCTCTACAAAAAAAAAATAAAAGAAAAGAGAAAGAGGAGGAAGAAAAAAGACCGCTGCGTTCCCTACAGCAGTCGTTTGCACATTATTCATTTATAGAGAGTTAGGAAATACGGCAAGGGGGCTTAGCAGCTTAAGCTTTTCCGATACGGGCGGGCTCATTAACGTTGCGCAAATTGCGGAACTTTGCGCTAATTAATTAAAATGACCAGCAAGTGAGAACAGCAAACTTTTTAAGCGGAGATTCGGGGTATTTGCGTTGCGTGCGCGGTGCAGAACCTGTTCACACAACAGTACGATTGCGTCATCTACAAAGCCGGCGCTGTCGGTCGCGAGTGAACTTTCCGTCTTTTTTGGTTAGGAAGAGTTGCGACAGCACGCGGCGCTTCCTAAATTGTATTAAGGACTTGGAATATTTATGATTTTGGTGCTTCAATAGCCTATACAGCTATTGTAGTTGCATTCGAATGTTTAGTCGTTGTGAAGTCTAGTCGCCAGCCACACGTTTGCTGAGACAAAAAAAAACACAAAAGATTCTATTGGGGTTCTAGGAGCGGAAAGAGAGACTAAGAACAGCCAGAACTTTGGGCCGCTGAATAATTAATCTTCTGGTTCTAAGCTGCGAGAACAGATTTTCCTATTGTTTTCATTGTGCATTTTGTTTTAAACACTCACTTATATATTAATACAAACATATAAACGTTTATCCGTGCTCATGAGGAGCAATAGGTAGATTTCAAGAACGCGCTAGGAAAACCGGCTGCTGAGGACTAAAAAATTGTGGCAGTGTCGGTGGGTGTTACGATCCTCACTTTTCACCCACATCTAACCTGTTATCTTTTAGATCTCACCGTACACTTGATGTACGGCGCCAAGTTTTACCGCCCTTGATTTCCTTCATACTTTTATTAACACCCAGTTTACCTCTTATTTATGTGGTAATGATATTTGTCTCCGTATGAACTTGTAGCTGCTGTTGACAACCGCTAACAAACACCGTCTTTGTGTTGACTGTGTACTATGCGCAATGTTGGACTTAACGCCACTTCTGCGATAAAGAGGGGTCGCATTATGTGCCAACGAATAAATAAACAAGCTTAGGCCTGCGAAATGTGACGATTCATGACATTCAGTTCTGTTAACTTATCATCTACACAGTTCACGATCGGCTGACGATGGTTGAAATGCGCATGGCGAATGTCGCTCGGAACATTATGAAATACTTGATAAAGTGCCAAAACCGCCGATATGATTACGAGGCACGCCGTAGTGGAGGGGTCCGGAAATTTCGATCATCTGGTGTTCTTTAACGTGCGCTGACATCGCATAGTAGACCGGCGTCTAGCATTTCCCCTCCATCGAAATGCCGCGGCCGGGACCGAGCCCGCGACCTTCAGGTCAGAAGCCGAGAGCCGTAAGCACTGTATCACTGAGGCGGACGTCGCTCGGAACATTGACGAAATTCATGTAACGGAATGAAATCAGAATAATCGCATTGTGCTGGCGCATCAGTTGCGTTCCTATTTTATACCAGCTATAACTAAACTGGAGTAGCGCGAGTGAGGCGTCTCTTCTCTACTCTTTCTTCAACGCGTTCTGTTCTGTTCTGTTCTGTTCTGTTCTGTTCTGTTCTGTTCTGTTCTGTTCTGTTATGAGCAGGTTGCTTCCTAGAGAGGTTGATGCAGGATGCGCATCGAATGCTACATTTACTTCTGCTATATTATAGCGAAAAATCAGGAACAAATTTTACCGCATCTGTTTCTTGTTGTACATGACACATTTTTTTAAACGTTCTGATGCTCCTGCGATAACGTCGTTTGGCATACGTTCTTGTGAGCCGTGTATCTAGTACGTCACATTTGCTCAAGAGCCCAGCTGCAGGCTACTTACAAGTGTGCCTGTATTTTTCTTATCCAAACGAGAAAGTGAAAGTCGAGGCTTGAAGAGATGAAAAATCCTCGAACAGGTAATTTCGCTTGAGCCAAGGTTTCGAGAAGCGTACTTGTTTTCGTACATTACCTTGAGTTGTTGCCTCGACGAAGACAAGCCCCCCTATCGAAACGTTGGCTCTAGAGTCATTCCCTGCTGAAGGATTTTTTAAATGTCTCTTTATATCGCATGAATAAAAATTAAGAAATAGTTTACTGCTAGAAATCGCTTAGTGAAGCGAAATATTCGTAAGAAATGCAATTTAATAAAGGTGCCACGAATGAGAGCAATTGTTGGCCAACGCCTAACCTTTGTGCACGCCTCTGTACGTAAATGCGTACACGTATACCTGCCCATCCGTGAATGGGCGAGTGTGCGCAGAAGCATTTGTATGCTGGAGCTTGACGCAGGGTTGGTGGGCGACTTCCTGTCCTGGCCGGCGTTCGGGCCCCTGAGTCGCATGGCGCCGCTGGTGTTCCTGCTGCACCCGCTCGTGCAGAACATCTTCACAGCCTACGTCCGAGAAAGGGTCCAGGCCGACCAGCTCATGGCCGTAAGTGCAGCACTCCAAATGCCACCACATGCGATTAGGACAAGGAGGTTCAAGAATAATTGCTGGAGTGGAAATTATGCCTCAAGAGTGAAGCCATACCCTATCTAAGATGGCGGTTGCGGCGGCCATATTAGGAGGGGCAGGATAAAACTTTGGCATTCAGTGAAGAAAAGGGAGCGTTTTCCTCCCACGCCCTGCGAGTTTAGTATGGCAAGTTTTTTTCGGACAGATGCTGCTCGATGTATGTCTTTGTGTTCCTGCTTTCCTCAAGAAACATTCAAAGCCTTGCCAAATTTTATTGAATATCAAGTCACGAATACTCATCTCGACATGTTAATTTCGTAGGGAACAACGATCTCTTCTTTTATCTCTTCTTTTACATTAACGGAGCAAAACCACTTGATCTCTAAGCGGGCACCACCCGAAAAATGCATGTTTGCGGTGTGCAAGGGCTGGATTCACTTTTGCCGGTAAGGAGTTGCGAGAGCTTCCACTCCAGCACTTTTTTTTAAACCCCCTTAAATTGCTACTCGGGAATGACGTTTGTTGGCAGCATACAGTGACCAGTGACCTTTCGTTTGTAATATTTTTCTTGTTCTTGTTAATGTTGTCGTTGTCTCCAAGTCAAGGTTTACATCCGACATCAAGTCCGTCGAGAAAAAGATGCCGCAGACATTACAAGTGTCCATAGACCTGTTCAGTGAGCAGAAGTTCCTCGCTCGAAATTACATGGGGGACATGTGAAAAATATCACGATGATCAGACGTCGAGACAGTCATTGAAAAAAAAATGCATGGCGCACTAAGTGAAATAACGAACGAAGGCGCCTATTAGGGGCGTAGTGGATGCATAAACAGTCTCAGTCACACAATACTTGTGCTGCCGCAGCAGTATACTCGCAACGACAAAAAAAAAACTGTTAAATAGCTAATACCCAAAACAAGAAATTCCATCGGGCATATATAGTTAAAGACTTAAGAGAAATGAGAAGAAACGAGAAAAATGTAGCAATATTGGCGAAATTCTTTATTTGCTTAACAATGTGTTTGAAGTATACATTCACGTAGTTCGACGTTAACTTGAGCTAAAAGTTGGTTCAGTGTCATTGTGCTGCAGCAGCGCAAGCCTGGACACGTCCAGGCTTGCACTGTCCCTACAGTGTCGCAACCAGCTATGACATTTGGATACGTGATAACATGTTCCACATAAACGCTGCTTGGGTTCATACTCAAAAAAGGTCTTGCAGCACACATATAATACACACCTACACACCAATCATTAAGTCTTAAGAACAAGTCTATGTAGCAATAAAAACATTCTTACGAAACTGTCTGCTCGACGAACTCCTCAGTAAATCCGGCTCCACATTTATACAGCATAGCCAGCGAATGTGTCTCCCGGATCTTCGTATCTTCATACATGTATGGGGTGATGACCCGCTCTATTAAAGGCCACCACCATTCATCGAGTGTGCTGCTGCTTTTATCAGTGATCTATCCCTGAGGATTTACATTAATAATAGTAAAGTAAAAAGCATGCGAATGCACACTGAGCAGCACCACATTTTCCGTGGGGTAAAAGCTTAAACTTAGATGAAATCCTTGCCAACATCCTACCTTGTGAGCTATAGTTGTTGAGGCAAGTACTAATTATCACATTTTGCGGGATTCTTCATTGTCCATATACACGGGCACCGAAAAAGTTTGCTCATGAGGAGCAGGAGCCTTCCCGCTCCTCATTTTGACGGTTTTATTTTCTTTGAGTTAAATTTTCCACTAACATTCCCGCACTTATGTGCAGGAGCTTTTATTTTTTCTCGACATTTGTGCATCATTTGGACATTTCGCTATATAATTTGTCCATGAAGACCATATGGACTTGCCTGGTACACCTTCTCTAAGCCATCTGTAGTAAAGAGAACTCAAAGTGAAATTCGAATTGGTGATAAAAGTTTCGTGAAGCAATAAAGTGATGCTAGAGCGTCAATTATTTACGCATCGTTTGCCGTTTGATGCCATTGTTTGTTAAAACATGCTAAGTTCTGCCGAAACACCCTCGATGGAGAGACCTCCTCTGAAAAGAAAGTGCCGTCCACCTAAAAGTATCACGAGGCTACAAGGAAAACCCCATACGGTATTTTTAGGACAAGTGCTGCACTGCTTAAGAAAGTTTATCCCTGTGCCAGGATCAAACCAGAGCGAAGTCCTTTTCCGAGACGATCGCCTTACCATTCAAGGTAAGCTAGACTAGACGACCGCAGTGCGAAGCCGAATGAATCAATAAGTGAGATCGGGTGAATTGATCTTGGTTAACACAGATGGTTTATTGGCCTTTCTTTCTGTATTATTGAAATAAAAAATCAGTGAAGGAGTTGTCACCATTTCTTGGTGACGGCTAGCCCTTTCCACTTGGTTGTTAGGATATAAAAAAGAATATATATACATATATACAGTCCTGGATCTGGCAAGCTCAAAATTTCTCGTTTTAACACAGCACACATGCAATCACAAGGCACGATTTCAATGTTGTTCGCTCCGTAGTCATTACAAATATTAGTCTTTAAAAAAAAAGAACGTCATTGACCTCATCAGGAACGTATTAGTCTGGTGTTCTAACCCAGGCGTATGACAATATTTTCTTGAATTGCGATGTCCCTCTACCCGAGGACATAATTATGAAACGGGGAGAGACAGACAGAGGGAATGAACGTGGGAGAAATAGCGCACCTCTCAGCTTTGCAGAGGTTGTCGCACAGCCATCAGATCACACTTTTGCGCAGTCATTGCGTTCATCTCCTTCCAAGTAGAGGGCTGGACAGAGCAGCAGCAGGTAGCGTCTCATCAAGAGCTGGTCAGCAGACAATCTCCAGCTCACGCCTCTCGGAGGGCTGGCTGCGGCGCCGGGCATTCCACTTCACTACAGAACTTAGGGTTTGCATTGTTCCTTCGTGCTGCTCTTGAGGAAATGATTCTTTTCTGTACGTTTTCTTTCTTTTTTCAACTTTTCATACGCGTTAAAAGCTGCATTCCTAGTTTTAAGACTCAAATTTCGGTCGTTCCAAACGGCCATGTTCTTTTCCCTACAATATCGCCCTTTTTGTGCGCAGCTTACGAACGCGTTAAATAGTGCATACAGTTTACAAAGCTTTGGCTGTGAATTTTTGAACGCATTCTGATTGAATGGCAAATGATCGTTCTTTCCGTCGCAGCTCTTCCTGTTCTGTGGCCTGTTCGTGCTCGGCTACTTGGGCGCGGTGATCTGCAGCGTGCTGGCCGACGCACCACTGCACTCCCTCGAGCAGCTGATGTGCGAGCGCCTGGGCCTGAACGGCGCCGGTCGCGAAGGGTGCCCACGCCGCTTCCTCGAGGTGGCCAAGCCCGTGCTCAAGGCGCTGCCGCTGCCCAGTTGCACCAAGATCACCATACTGGGCGAGAAGGCTCAGCCGGCGGCGGCAGCGAGCACCGACGCGAACCGCCTGCCGCCAGAGTGTCGCCTCTAGGAAGCAAAGGACTCTGCACAGAACGAAGCACGGGTGGCGGCGGCGGGCAATGCCTGTCGCACTCGTGCCTCTGCGCTTTCCAAGAGATCTACGCGTTCGTCTGCTGCGCTATCGAAGGTGACCGCGGGCGCCCCGCGAACAAAGGCGGGCCCCTAAAGTGGGCTCTGACGCCTTGTCCCCTTCCCCACTTTTGTTTTATTGGCTGGAGGAGGCTTCAAAGTTCGCTCATTTCATTCGCTCCCGCGTCACCAGCCATTTTGTCCATAGCCGGCACGGCACGCTTTCATAACGCCCTTGATTGGTCAGGTTCGACGAACGCTGTCTACGGGCCTTCTCTTCATTTGTCGTTCCATAAGCATCGAGCCGGCTCACATCGCAGGTGGCTATAGTTACGCATAGTTCTGCTTTGTGCACTCGGCTGCTGCGAGTTCATCTATGTATCCGCATTGTGGGTTCAGGAACACCTCTGTGACGGTGTGGCACGCTGCTTGAGTTGGCTGCATGAAGCACGCGAAGTTTCAATGCTTCATTTGCAACGGTCGAGCGCAGCATAGCTGTTGGATGCCTCTTCAACGTGAATATTTAACGCGCCTTGGGTAGCCACTGCGGAGAACTATTTCCCTACAATTCTTTAGCTCATGCATCAACTGACATTTACAAATATAGCGGCGTTATACGTGTAATTGTTATTGCCGACGTAACTGTGCGACTCCGTCGAAACATGTCTCTGGTGGCCATATTCTATGGCAGTGCGCAGAGTTTTCCAAAGCCTCGATTGCAGCGGCTGAGATCAACAATCGTAATCGGAGAATCTCTTGCCGATAGCTACCGCTGGTAGATTGCTTAGAGACAGAGCCTAGCTCAGCCTTGCGCCATGTATACATGTATACACAAGCCTGCAAAGCGCGGCTGGGCAGTGAGACAACAGTGAAAAAGCATGTTTTTCAGGCAAGTGCTCAGAGTCTGAGTTGCTTATTGGGTCTTTAACGCGAAGAATGTTTTCCTTGTATCGATAAAAATGTACAGAGAGAGACAACCTAAACGTTTAGCAACATTTCACGTCAGTGCGGCGCGTGTGAGGTTTAACATTTAAAAACTACGGGGAGGTTGAAGTCTTCAATAAACCAGGGTCACAGTTCTCCGCATACAGTTGTAGGCCGTTGTGTGCAGCTCCTCGATGATGGCAGTTACCTTCCTCGTGCCAAACTTATAGAGGTAAGGTACCCAAAAATACATCTTTCTCAGCGCCGTCAAGTCATGGGCACGTGAGACCTTTCTATCAGTCAGGGGACCACTGTTTACTGCAGACTTTCTTATGAGAAGTGCTTGAGTTTTATGACCAGCTACGTTACCTTGACCCCACATTATTACGCAACGGTTTTAATGGCATCACGGCTTTGTCATGCACTCAATCCTTTGCAATTTGTTTCGAGTTTTAGATGACAGTACAATCAAGGTCTTCACACTGTTGGTACAGGATAAGAGTGCAGAATTTAACGCTGAGAAGCGAAAGGTTTGCATTCGCTGTATATCTCTTCTTCTATGAGCACTACGCCAAGAGTACAATACATGACATACAGTTCCGTTGATGGTCCAGCACATTTATTTCCTGCTAATGCCGAGATCGTATTGTTCCAAGGCCGCTGACTGCACAAACAGTCGGTAATGACCCTGCCCATGGGAAAACCGCTTTCTGTGTTCAAAATATGCGGTTCTTTCCTTAAAGCACAGTAGGGGGTATGCACGGCAAGAATATTCGTATGACTCCACTCGATGCGCCAAGCGCGATGTCGCAATTTCGGGTATCTTGTGTGCTACAGGATTATATGACATGGATCACTGCTTAGTGTCTCCATCGGTGATTGGAGAGTGAGCATCTCTAAGGTAAAGCCGCGTCAAAATGCATCGCGTTGGGCGCAATCAATTCAGTATTGACACGCACACAGAGAACTACAAGAGTTTAACGTATTCGATTCGGAATTGTTCCCAATGTTCCTATTCTGTTTGTGTGCGCTTCCCCCGGTGTTCGCAGTGGGTGAAGCGAAACAGTCGATTCTGTGTCAAACGGCGATTACTAAAGCAATTTTGGTTAAGTTTATAAATATTTTCACGTAAGAGATAATATTCTTTATCGTGCTTTCTGACCGTACGCCGGATAGCGCGGTGAGAAAGACCTTTGTTACGTTGATGGAGCCATATAGTTTATGTTTTGTTGACGTGGATCTTAGATTTACACGAAGCGCACAGGACAAAGTTCGTGAATAACCAGCGTGCCACCATAACCTGCGAAAAAAAAGACAGGTAACGCCGACGAAGAAGTAGAAAAAAGAAACATTTCCATATTGCCGTCGGCAGCTAGCGAGTTCGAGGCAGTCATTTGCTACCAAGTGTCCGCGAAAGTGGTAGTTGTGGCGAGTGTTTCTTGCACCTGTTGTCTCATAACTTCCTTGTTACCGTTTTATCATCTCTTTGGTCCTTTGTTTCCAAACCCGAGAGCTGTCGCTCAGGTCGACTCGTTCCAAAGCGCGATACACCTTGTAAATAAAGACACGCGTCACCTGGAATGGGTCATGCTTTATTTCTATTCTCATCCCCCCCCCCCCTTCAAGACTGTACATACCGACAATGTAACCAAATTATTGAATAAAAACTAAATACCCTGTTCGACCAGGCACCTTTCTTCACGAGTCCGTGCACCTTAAACCATTGCGGACGGCATCATTGGCGTGCGCAGGGGTCTCCGTTAGGGGGGTGGGGTGGGGGGGGGGGAGAGTACTACTGCAGCGCCCTCCACTCCACTCCGACTGGTCGAGTCCGAAAGAACACAAGCTCCGCAGAAGAAGCGACAATGAAAATGAAGCGATGACGTGCTTCGCACAATGGCCTCCCTTACAGCTCTCGCTGAAATTTTCTTCCCCTTTCGTCTTTAAGCTGCTCGCTTGAGAAGTGATACTGGCAAGATATTGTCTTGTACATTGTGTCATGGTACGGCAACTAAATATTTGCGTCGCACACACTACAGCACCGGTTACGAGGTCTTCGCGACTGACATGACGGCCGCACTACCCCGGACGTAAGCTTCCTGGCGAGCATGAGGCCGGCAGTAAAGCATGCGCATGGCTTCAGGGAAGATAACGCAGAATTTTACGGAATGCACTATCGCGACTTTTGATAGCCTCTTGATACGACACGACAAGAACATTAGTTTAGAATACCACTTTTCGATTTTTTTTTTTTTTTTTTTTGCGGGGAGCAGCCATGCTGATCCATCTACACGAGTTCAACATTACAAGTATGTAGAACACAGTTGTTTTCATGAACGGCGGATATTAAGATGGCCTCCTAAATACATCGTTATGCCTTGATGAAAATTCCTTGTATTTATTCAAGGTAGCAACTGAACAAGACAAGACCGCTTGTAGAAACGTTGGCTACAGCGACATACAGTTGTTCAACGATTTTTCATCTCTTCAAGCTTCTATTTTTCCCCTGAACTTATGCCTTATCTTACGCAAGTCACTTTGCTACAAAGAAGTTGTGTCATACCGCCGCCAATAGACCAGGCTGAGCACGTTAAACACGAGAGTCTGTAGTTAACACGAATTGAGTGGGTGCTTCGAAAACGAAGCCGCTCATTTCGGCGCACTTTGCCCGAACGAATGTGTGATCGCCAGCCGACCTCAAGGTATCGAAGTCCATGAGGGGCCAGTATCATTCGTCAAAATATTCTGCCGTTCGGTACACTGAGCGTCTTTAGGGCAACTCTTTCTGTACGTACCTCCAATGCGAATTAGCGAGTCGTCACGTTGCTTGCGGAGGTCGTCTCCGGCTCTGCCGTCTTGTAGAAGACGTCGCTGTGATGACATTAGCGATTTTTCACCTGACAGCACGCCGAAAGTATCGACCTGTACATCTGACATTGGTTCTAGGCCACTGTTAAGCAGTTTATAGTCGCACAGTGGCCGCTTTCGGTTGTCTACTTCAACGAGTCCGGTGTAGCGTCGTGCGAGACCTCTCCACATATACGTATACTATGCATAAATCTACGAGATCCTCGCTGAAAACAGCATCAGTGGGAGGGTTTACCTCTCTCTTCAGCGAGAATCTGATAAGCACGTGGTACTTTACACACACACACACACACACAATATATATATATATATATATATATATATATATATATATATATATATATATATATATATATATATATATATATATATATATATATATATATAACCCCGCCACGGTGGTCTAGTGGTTATGGCACTAGACTGCTGACCCGAAGGTCGCGGGATCGAATCCCGGCCGCGGCGGCTGCATTTTCGGTGGAGGTGAAAATGTTTGAGGCCCGTGTACTTAGATTTAGGTGCACGTTAAAGAACCCCAGGTGGTCGAAATTTCCGGAGCCCTCCACTACGGCGTCTCTCATAATCATATGGTGGTTTTGGGACGTTAAACCCCACATATATATATATATATATATATATATATATATATATATATATATATATATATATATATATATATATATATTTAGCGACACTGATATGTTACAGAATATGACCCTTGCACATGAAACTTACCTTTATATGCCACCGTGGCCGATGCGATGACCTTCATGTGACGCGCTTGACGTCAGACTCTTGCTCTTGTCTTTCACCAATTCCCGCATTACATGGGATCCATTCTTTTCCATGCGATTAACACTTAAAACATATTATAGTCCACCGACGTCTAGCAATACATATGGGCAAATGCTACAGGCAGTGGGGTTTATAAGTGTGTGCCTGTCGTCTTTCGCGCCTCCTTCAAAATTCATTTGTTGCCGGGCGTAGTCGAAGCTGCTGTTGGAAATTGCGCGCAGAGCGAACTGAATGACGAAGCAGAAGAGCAGTGGCGCTGTGGCCTGAGGGAGTGTTTGTCCTGTTCTATCTACGCCATGTTGGGACGGTGTCGCGCTGAGTGCCAATAAAGGCTGCAGAAGGAGGAGACGGACAAAACTTTTATTGCAAACCAGTGAAAATGGTTTCTTCGATTGCGGGAGATGACGACGGATCCCTGCTCCTTGGCGGCTGCCTCTGCCCGCCCTGTGATCCAGACCTTCTCGTCAGGGTTGGAGCTGAGCAGTGTGGTCTCCCACTGCTGCGTCGTGGTAATTTGCAAGCCCTGTGGGCTACCATGCGTACGTACACTGGGACAGCCCCATAGTATGTGAAAGAGGTCGGCCCGGGGGTCCTCGGCACAGCATGCACTGAGGTGTAAAAGTATTGGGATAGATCTAGGAGTATGGAACTGGTGTTGGAAAGGGGCCCGTCTGAAGGGTTTTCCCACAGCTGCATCACAGGGGTTCCTAGAGCGCAGCGGTCAGGTGGTATAGCAAGTTTCAGCATTAGTGCGCGCAGGGAGGGATATTTGTTTTTTTTTTCTATTCTATTATGTCCTTTGTGCTTCTACTGGCGATTTCTGCTTTTCTTACTTTAGTATTTGTGGCCTGTCTGTTTGTTTGTTTGTTTTGCCTACTTTTCTATGGCACGTACCCACTCTGGGGGATGGGCCAAGAATATGTAGTTGAAGCTTAAAATCTTATTCGAAGAATGTAAAATGGTTAAAAAAAAATTAAGAGTAGAAATGGTAACAATAAATAAGACATCAAATTAATACTTCAAAAATTATGCTATTGCGCTCGTATTTCAGACAGCCGTATTAACCTTATCAGAACAATTTGGTGAGATCAGATATATTGAACCGCATTTTAATTAAGAGTGTTTTTGAAGGAAGATTAAAAAGGTACACGTTTAGTGTTTTGCATGAAATTACACACGGCATTGAAGGCATCCCTATGGCAGTATCCCAACCCTGAGGCTCCGAAGCTTAGTATAATTTCTTCAGTTAAGTTTAAGCCTATTTTTAACAGCGGAGTAATGAGCAGTCGTGATCTAATAATTGAATATCTGCTGCATGACAAAAAGAAATGTGCAATATTTTCTAATTCTCCGCAGAATTGACATAGGGGCGATATCGTCAGACCAGCTCTGTGTAAGTATAGATTTAATGGGGGGACACGGCATCGAAATCTGGTGATCGTAACTTCAGATTGTCTAGATTGGCTCCAATGAGACTTCCATGGGAAGTTGAGATGTTTGTATTCCGTCCACGTTGTTATTGTTTCCATCCTATCAGAGTGAATTGCCGATTTTCTGTATCTGATTGCGGTGAAATATTCTACCACTGGAAGAACCTGGATTATTGGGAGATCTAGCGATGCGCGCGCTAAAGCATCAGCCATTTCATTTAATTTTAAGCCACAGTGACCTGGGACCCACACTAGTTTTAGGTGCTTCAGCTGAGACGGAACTAAAGATCGAAATGTCTTGAGGGCACGAGAGTTATGTGAAGCTGTAAGTGCTGTGCATACGGAGAGCGAATCAGTTATTATTATCGCCCTGATCTCGTCTGTCGGGAGTTTTCGCAGTGCCATGATGACGGCCATGAGTTCAGCTTCGAAAAACCGGAGTAAAATCGGGTAACCTCACAGCGAATGACCAGCCCAGCGACTGGGAGACAATTCCTACGCCTGCCCGCTCTTCGTTCACGGAAGCATCAGTGGCTATTACGTTTCGTGTTTGTGCATGTATCAGAAAATCCTCTAACCTGTTCTCTAAGAATTTTTGGGATTGAAATTTTGATTTTGGAGGGAAAATCTCTTCGTAATCTATCATAAGAACCTGATTGAGCTATTGGTTACAATTATCTCTCTGATGTTGACATTTATAATTTCCAGTTTCTTTTGTACGAAGATTATCTGTGGTGTGTGATATCGTGGCCAATGAGCGAGAAAGAAGGAATCTGGGTCACTGATAAAAACATATTCCGCTCTTCTTACCGGCAAGCTATAAAATTTTAGAAATGTCTGTACTGTTAAAACACGGAATCGACAGAGCAATGAAGGCAGACGCGCTTCCTGATACATAACAGTAACTGCTGCAAACCTAGGGAGCCCCATACACAAGCGCAGAGCTTCCCGCTCCAAGATAATCAACGGCTTAATTTTGTAAGCTGGTCCACCCGAGAACAACACACATCCAAACTCTAATATTGGACGCATATACATCTTATATACCATTATCATTGTGTCCCTACGTACACCAAATTTGCGATTGCTCATTCTGCGCAATAAGCCCAAAGCCCGTTGCGCCTTAGCTGCAATGTACTCGATATGTGGACTCCAGTTAAGTTTTTCGTTGTATAAAACACCCAAATATTTTAGAGAGTCTACTTGCGGAATAGGTTCCTGTTTATATGCAATAGAGAGTGAAATCATCTTTTCTACTTCCTCTTCTCCTCCTCCTTATCTTCGACGTCTGTTTCTATATTCCTCAAAAAATTAAGTTGAATTCTGGGGTCTTGCGTGCAGAAACGTCGATATATGGTTATGAGGCGCGCCGTATAAAGGGGATGGGGGTGGGGACTGCGGAATAATTTCGACCACCTGAGGTCTTTTAACGTGGAGCTAAACTTAGGATATGGGCGTTGTCGCATTTTGCCTTCACTGAAATGCAGCCGCCGTAATCGTGGGTCTAACCCACTCCATTTAACTCAGGAGCGTAACACCTCAGCCGCCAAGCTACCAAGGCGTGTATTCCTTCAGTCATAGATGCCAAGTAGGCAGCCATTGCGCCTGTCGCGGTGGCTAGTGTCAGTGTGTTTCCTCATATTCCAACCTTTTGTCCTTCGTATATGCGTGTTTAATATGAAATAACTTAACACGCTAGAGAAGACTTGCGGGGAATCCTATCGGTCACAACCGAAGAGTAAATACGACCTCCGCCCGCAATACTGCGGCTTGTTTGTCAATCACCTAAGCAAGAGAGTCCTGCAAACTGGTTTCTGCGCTAATATAAATACAGCGCATGGCGAAAGCTAAAGGTTCGTAGTTCCCACCTAAAATATGGCCCTTGTCTAAACAGCAATGTCAGAATATGTGATAAAATGTACCTGGACGTTCAAATTTTCGGCTTAGAACCAGCGACACCAACATGTGTCTTTATGGATACACCAACTATCTCAAACAGGCGAAAAGTGCTTGACGTCACGGAAATGAGCGAATGCGATTGGGTGGAACGTCTATTCAAATTCTCTCCGGGTGGGGCAGTTATTGCTCTGGTTGGAGCTTGTATTTATGCTTAGGTTGTAACCGAGTATAGAAATACACGTAATGCCCCGCAATGCCCGAAAAGTGTCAAATTCGCCAGCTGGAGCCGTGGCCGCGGCCGGCACGGTGCCGCAGCTAGGCGGGCGCGGCAGCGCCAAATATACATCAGTGAAAACACTGCACTCATTTGCCGTGGAAAAGTATTTCCTGTATTTCATGCGGTTCATAAGAGCAATGTACATGGGCTGAAAATCTGAGGGCAAGGAACTGCTTAGCAGCGCACTTTCCTATAAGCATGGGTCTGGTCACAAACACGAGTGCGTAGGCCAATACATATATGTGTGTGTGTGTGTTTCAACAGGAACAAACAAACACAAAGCGACCGCCATGCACAAACACTTCCTGTTTGTTTCTTCTTGTTCCACAAAAGACAAACAAACTCATAGCTGTAATACCAACAAGAAAATACAGTGCAGTTGAAATAACCCTGTATTTTCTCTCCGTCCTTGTTCGGTCTCTTTGTATTGCCTGTGTTTCCGTTAGAAAGTGAAAACTGGAACGGTCCAACGATTAGTCAACATTTGTCTCCAAAACAGTAACAGGAAAACAAAACATTAATACACTTTCAAAAAATTCTTCGAATAAACATTTTTTTTAAATATAAAAAAGACCAATCTTAGAATAGGATAACCACGATTATTATAGGCATGCGTCGTCATAACAAATATCACTTCACACTCGCGCAAGCTTCAGAACAGCACTCCATTTGAGAACAAACACTCCGTGCCGTCGTAATGTCCATCACAAACGTGCAGCGACAGGGCTAAACAAAGGTGTTTAGAAAGACCTACGTCATTAGATGTGCCTAGATGCAACGATATCACAATGATAGCGTCTGCTGGAATTGCTATGCGCTCTGCTGCAGCATACGTCAGTGCCTGTTTACTCTCAGCTCGCTTCAGCAAACAACCCCAGTTTCAGCCTTTGCAACGATAGAAAGGGCTCGCTAGGTACAACTCGGTCTGTCTCAACCCAGCTACATGCAGGCGATACGATGTACTTTCGCCCTACACTAAAGCTAAAGAATTAGCACTAAACCAGCGTTACATATATTAACATATGTACAGGATAAAAGGAGCGGAAGGACCGCTGAATCAAAGAAAGAAACGGCAAATGACATACTTCTGAATGTAACAGTTTGAACATATGCATGACAACGTAGACACACACAAGAGAAGCATTTTTTTTCTTGCCTTAGCAAACTCAGCAAACGTACCTATAATATGTCCGGACACACATATCAACCCAAGTGCGTGATTTTTCTTTCTGCATATAATATTTCTCGCGCTGCAGAAAATACAGGCCCAACGAAACAAACTCGAGTTACACACAGAACGGAGCAGGGCAAATATCGCGTTGAATACGTCTTGGCGCCTACGCTAACACAGTCTCATAGAAATCACAATTAGGAAACACCCTGTGTTTTTTTTCTTTCTTTTGCGTGACATTTAAGCGCCGTGCAAACTTATAAACCGAAAAATACAGGAACACAAGAAAATTCAAGTTACTAACCTTATTTCCCCCATAGTACCATAGTACCAAAGTCACACAGACGGAACGACACACTAATACGCTATTCCTCTGCCATCGTACATCACGTGGCATAAAAAAAAATGTCCAATCTGGATAATGCACGGACGCCACAATAATCTAATTACTTTCACGAACTGCTAATCACTTGCGTGTAACAGCATTGACGCGTACGTTTAAAAAGAAAGAAACTTCATGGAAAATATTCAGTAAAACACATCGCGTGCCGTGATGTGTAAAGCTGTGAATGACTTCTCCAATTCCTTGTTTTTTGTCTAACCAATAAGACCGACTTTAAGTCTAACCGAAGCAAGTATTCATGCCCGAAAAATGAGATTAACTGCACTCTGAGACAAAGGCGACCTTACGGCTTTTTCTTTTTTTTTTTGCGCCGCCTTGGAACATTTCACGGCCAATCAGGCACAGCAGTGCCCCCCCCCCCCCCCCCCCCCCCTCTGCTGAAAGGCGGAGCCGCGTAGATCTTTCAGAGCAAAACCCACACTACACCGATGGATGTGCAAAGAAGAAAACAACGAAAGACAAGCTTGCAAGTAGGCAAAACGAGAGCGCGGTTTAGGCGCGGGTGGCGCTTTGTGCCAACGACGTTCGACTCCCTCATTCCAAAACACGACCATCACATACACACGCAAGAAAAGTAGTCTCAATTTTAATGACGGTGCCATTCTCTTCATGTCCCTCGTGCCTCCGTGAGCGTAAAAAAAAATTTTAAAAAATCGAGGAAGAGACAAAAGCGAAGGAAGAATGAAAAGAAGGAAAGAAAAGGCAGTGCTCATTTGCTCACAATGGTCATCGTTTCAAACCTACCGAGCGGACAAAAAGGCCCTCGGGCCTCAGAAAGTTTCCAGACATTTCAATAAACCGAGCCCAACAATGGATGTACCGCGCCCCCCTCGTTCGAGCCAGAAGTTGACTTTATTTTTTTTCCTTTTATACTCGATGAACGAAGTGACATTTTCATTCGACTGCAAAGGCAGCGTGAATCTTGAAGCTATACGACCGAAATGAGCCAGGCACGCAGAAAACTCGTTTGCGTAAAGAGAGAGACGGGGTCTTGTCGTTCTGCAGCTGCGCCGGTTGCCACGCTATATACTGATAGAGTCGGCGTGTAACTCCGCTCGAGCGATCCGCCAATTGCGGGAGTAGGACAGCACCGACGGGCGGCGTTAATTATACCGGCGCGATCATTAGGAGACGAGCACTACGTAACAGCGAAAATCCAGGCGGCCTCGCCGCCATAGGTATGCACTGAGCACGGACGAGATGAACAGGACGAAGGCCTCATCTGCAGAGCCAAGAGCAGCAGAATGAGAACAGCTAAGAGACAGAGCGTGAGAGAGGTCATTAAACATCAGCTGGATGCAAATTAGACTCTCGCGCACTGTATTCTACTTTAGCGTAAGTTTTTTTTTTCCAAAACGAAAACGAAAAATCCACAAAGATGGACCAGCGAAATTCCCACAGAAACGAATGGCAAAGCGTTTTCAGTCGTCAGGCTGCGTGACGCGAACCTAAACGAGAGCCGCGAATGTACGGTATAGAATGCACAAGGAACACGACCCCGAAGAATGTGCAGCCAAAGACTCGTACACAGCAAATTACGAATTGTACGCGGCGATGGAGGCATCCGTAAAATCACCTCGAAGCACTCCATGCACTTCTCGCTCCTAGGAACTTCTTTGTCGAAAAGTTTATGCATCTTTTCAAACACAGAAAAAGAAAAATTGTGAGCACACGAAGCAGACGCGTGCGAGAAGGCAAAATTAAGCGAGAACTGTGAGTGCGCTCAGATGCTGCAAACTGACAGAGCCATTAAGAAGCTATTAATATAAAGAAAAAACAAAGCGAGGAGGCCGAAACTCAAGACTATACGCAAAAGCTTCATCCATGTCGCAGACACTCCAACTTCACAGACCATTAACCAATGGAGCCCTGCCTCCCTTCCTCAAGCCATCACGCATTCACCTAAACTATTTGTGGCAATTTTGCATTAGCTAGAATGAACAATCGAAAGGCGACGCAGCCCCGGAAGGTAAGCTTTGAAAAAAAAAAAAAAAGCTGACGCATTGCCTTAAATGAGAAGAGAGGAATTGCTACATGTAAGACTACCATCATCCGATAAGGGTGAACTTGTATCATCGATAGCCAATGCCTCTTCTCACCGTGTGTGAAGGAATCGATCGGAAAACCTATGGAATTCCATGCTGGCACATAGTTATAGTACGTATAGTAAAGAGCTGCCTGATTATGCTATCCTTTAGCATTCTTGATTTATTGTGAAGGTGTAAATAAATAAATAAATAAATAAATAAATAAATAAATAAATAAATAAATAAATAAATAATGACTAGGACGTTTAAGACGTAGATAACTTCAACAGGACAAATTCCCATCGTCTCAGCACTACACTGCAAACGTAGTGGCGTTGCAAGAGCAAGGAGCACTGAATACAGAAACGTTAACAGAGAACACAAGCACGGCACTTAATAAAAGGTGGCCTTAAAAGTGTCTACAGAATTCTAATTACAAACGGCACTCGACAGACAATTCTTGGACATATCAAGTTGGGATGCTCAGTTAGGATAGCGGTGCAGATATTTACCCAGTGCCTGTTTGATCAATGCCAGTGGACGGTGTACCGACATTGATTTAATTCGGTAGAACGCCTAACAGACACCTTTGCCGCGCTTTGGCCATTATAAAAGTGCGAGAGAAATAGTGGCGTCCGTGGCCAGCATAAGCAACGCGACATTTTTTTTTTTATTTGAACACTTACGCTATGGAAAAAAAGCAAATAATGCAACACAGGGCGTATAGCAGTTCACTAATTTCATATTCTATATTCGCCTCGTGTTTCGTACAAAAAAATTTCCTATTGTTACAAGAATTTTACACACGTTTAATTTTTTTAGTACTCTATGCTCAATGAAGAAAAACGATTACCGATTCCATCTAATGATGCACCGGGTCTGTACAGGACGTCATCTCTTAATCGCACTCGATCCGTCATCCCCACGTCAGTATCGTTCAGCTAAGATAGCTCACTTCTATGGTGACTTTTACCGCGTTCTGGCAACCACAAACTAGCCCTAGATGATATGAACATAGAAGTGATCTAAGCTTAAGATAACTTTGTTTCCGCAACACGTTCTTCAAGCAGAATCGAAACAAACCCTAAATACGCGGTAAAGGATAATCTATGCCAGATGTCAGACTAGAAATTAAGTCCTTGTGATACGGTGGTTGCTCAACATGTAGCACAGAGCAAAGCAGAACGAAACTACGAGCGGCCAACTAGCGACGTTTACAGAGAGCACAGAAATCTATCACCGACATTCTACAAGCTGCTAACATCGGTCGTTTGTCGCTGTTTTCGTACCCGGCATTTCGTTCGTCAGTCCAGCCAAAAAAAAAGAAGCAAAAATGAAACACCTCAGCGTCGCCACCTCATCACCTGCTTGAATCATGCTCACGGCGGCTGGCAATAAAGTAAAGAAAAAAACACAAGCAGCTTCAGCAAAACCGGACACGTTAAAGCGCACGTTTGACGTTTTAGTTTTCATTGCTCGAGTCTAACAACGTTCCTTAAGAGCACGAATTGTAGCAGATGTTCGCAGAGGCAAACTGGTTGCCGTTGATAGTGTCGACAGTGTAGCTGCAAAAGGCCATACCACCACAAAAAAACTCGAAACCAACCGATCGACTCACCATAGCAGTATTTTCCCAAGCGTGCGGTGTGACATACTGGAGCCGGATTGCAGTACGAGAGCGTTTATTCTTATTTCAGACCCTTGTCTATAGCGTTAGCAGCCTGCGTTATGACTGCGAATGCCACCTGCTTTGGCCTGCGCACGCTGAGAAGTCGAAGTCTGCTACGGTCGACACACAGAAACGCCCAACAATGCTAAATAGCTTCGAACAAGACGAAAAAAAAAAACAGTGCACTATAACACGCGCCTAACGCGGCTTATGCCCTAAATTTGTATTTTAGCAGCTTCTGAGAATAGAATCGCACCTATTTCACGCTGATATTAACCGATATTGACGGAAACATAAGGACGTTATCTGTACACACGCCAAGCAAAACAGCCCTCGTCATCTTTAGCACCATTCTCGCAGCATCGAGAGAAAATGACTAAGCGATACAGAAACCCTGACCTTTTTTTTGTTGTTGGCGGTGTTTTCTCGCGCAAACATTCCAGCATGCGCTACAAGCACCCTAAAAAGACACACCGAAAGACAAACAGGTTAAACTACAGCGATGCGGTACACGTTGGAAGGGCTCGATTATCGAAGGTATTTCGATACGCAACTAAAGGAAAATCTGAGGCGAAGTTTGGAAAGTGCGCACTTAAAGGGAATCTTCAGTGAACTACTTATACCGAAGCCGAGAAAAACACGAACGATACGAGTTTCAAGCGCGTCAACGTCTTATTAAGGCGGCGTCGATCGGCTGCAAGTCGGTTAATCGTGGTAACGCACGCATCGCATAGCGCAGCGACGCGGAAGCGATTTGAGAAGAGACTCTTCCGGAATCGTCAGTTTTTCCGAGACTCGCCATCGTGAAGGCGCGACCGCAAAGTTCCACGCGTCGCTTAACCGTCAATCGTAAAATAGTAATCACTTTTCTTTAGGTGCTTCGGCGTCTCATCTCGCCGAAACTAAGTGCTTAGCGCCAAGAGGTTCCAAGATGACAAAGGAACGAATCATACCTTGGTGTAGAAGCTAAATAGGAAAGCTGAATTTTTTTTTAATGGGGGGGGGGGGGGGGGAGAATAGAGTTTTACGACGAGTATAATGTTTTCGTGAAGACCCTCTCTATCGCTCGGGGATCGGTTGTTTGCAGTAGTACGCGACGAAAATGCATGCCACACAGTAAGTACTGGGAGTCTGTGGTTGAGCTATCGGCAGGGAGGGTCGGACGACGTACATGCGAAGCGATTGGGCCGAATAGTTGCACGAATGCTTTGCAAGCCTGAATAAGTTCGTCTGGCAAAGGAGCGGGGACGAGGCGCTCAGATATGCTACGTTACGATGAGTCTGCATTTCAACAACGAACGCATTGTAAAAGGTACAAGACGAGGCTATACATGGGAAATGCGCTGCTTTACGGAGTGACGGTCAAGAAAATACTAGCTCACAGTGGGATTAAGTAAAAAGGAAGAAAGGTTAACAGAACCACGACGCACTACTTGATACAGAAGAGCATTTTACGAAGCTTTCGACGGCAACGTTAGCGTTTGCTCTGTGCTTTATGCTCTAGCTCTGTGCTCCCAGAGTGGTCCCGATGGCGCCCAGAATTGAGCCTTTCCTTTTCACACTTCCCCGCTAAGCGGGAAACGACGAAAAAACCTACGCTGTCCGCAGGCAGATGTAGACTGCCGTTTCGTCAGAGAATGTAGACGAGGATTGTGAGTCGGTACTTTTTTTTCATGGATTGTTCAGCTTTACGTTCGTATTTATTCCTGCCTATAAAATCGTGCGTGTAGCCCCGACGAGTTGTAGCAATAATGTAACTGGCCACGCGCAAGTGCTAAATGTGGTGTACAAGAAGTGTTGGAGCCGAAAAATAATACGATACACTTTCAGTCAGTCGCGTGGTTCGAATCTTATAAGGTACACTTTGTTTTCAAATCAACGTTCCACTGGAGCAGACGCTTTACCCGCTTCGAATCGCGGCCATGTGAGTGACTGTATCGGCGATATCAACCACACGTCTGTTGTCTCGTGTACTTGTGGGATTGTGTATCTGCGCTCTCCCTTTATTTACACCCTCTCCCCAGCGTACAGTAGTAATTTTTACCGGTTTTTCGAAACTGGTTAACCTTCCTGCCGTTCCTCTCTTCTGTTTCCTCCCTACATGCCAGGATGGTATCTGGGCATTGGATTGGTGGTAAATAGCGCAAGGGAACGGGGGAACAGAAAGGAAGACGAACACAGGCGCAAGTTTTCTTTCTGTTGTCCCGTTCCGTTGCGCTCTTTACGACAAATATAGCGTCAAAATACCAACTAGCACAGCATTCGACTCTCTTACAAGGACGGTATCGCGTGCCATCTCCAACATGGTACCAAACAAGTACGCCTCGCAGGCCGAATTCCAGTACCATACAGTTTTCAAGCAGAGAGCACAATGTACAGCTATGGTTGGAACGCGTAATTTGGAATCAGACAAACAATTTACCGTCTATCGCACCCAAAGAGCATTATGACGGAACATCTAGGAAATTACACTGTTCTCGAAAAACGCGCCTCCCTCGTTTCCCGTTTGCACTCGACAAACGTATTCAGGCTGTGCACCCGACGTCAGAGAAAGAAAGCAATAAAGAATGACGTGATAAAGAGGAGGTCTCCAGTGTGAAGAAGGGAACACCTTTCTTTTGTTTTGTTTTAAACAGGTCAAAAGTGAGTGCGCGCGTGATCGCAACGGCGGCGGTGTATCGAGTCATCTGTACAACAGGTGGTCAAAAAAAAGCGTGCGCATGCACCTTCAAAAAAAGAAAAAAAAAGCCATCGCACTTGAAGCACAAGGTGCCCAACGGCGTCGGCGCACAAGGTTGGCAACGACTACATCAAACAAAACACCCCGCTGACAAAGGGGGGAGCGATAAAAGTTCAGCGAGAAAGTGGTAGCCACCACGTGGCCCCACTCCCCACAGAAAGGACAACGACACCGTGCAACGATGTGGCATACAAAGTCGGCAGGTAGATATCGTTTTCGGGTGCAATCCTGCGGATCATACAGAGGCGCGCGAAAAACCCGTCCCCTCCGCAACGTAGGTTATGAGTATTTGCGGAGTAGAAGGCTGAATTAATACGGGCAACCTCTCGGTGCAGGTCGATCTGGCAACGGGAGCTGGTTTGACCGCGAATGCGGAAAGTATACGTGGTGCTGTGTGTCGTGTATGTTGTAATATATTTACAGCTCTCTCTCGAGTCTCCTCTCCGCGGAGAAGAAGAAATAAATTAAAGGGTTTTCTCGTGCAGCACGAGGGAGGGGAGCATGGAAGTAGAGAGGTTCCGTGGTTATTTGATTGGCTTTTGTTGTTTGACGCGTCGCCTGCGGCTACGCAACGGCCGCTTCCCCAGCCCGCAACGCACGTGTGTGTGTTTGTGCGCGCGCACCAACCGCGCGGTTGGGTCTGGTCGTCAAAGAGTGTTTATAGATCATCATCTCTCCGGCTAGCAGCTTTACACTGTCACTTCAACAGCCAGTCAGTCAGTCATTAAGGGTACATACCCGCTTCGAGCGGCGCAGAAATAACAGATGTTTTTTTTTTGTTCTGTCTGTCATTGGTCCACTGTTGTCGAAAACGCCGGTCCTAGCCCCGTGAAAAAGCGTTCGCGCTACGCGGAATATGTGATGATGGTGATGGCACAAAGAAAAGAAAGCGTGAAAGATCGCAGGAAAAATTAAGAAAGAAAGAAGCATCACGAACACATAACGGTCGAGTGATACTGAAAGGGTCAAGCAGTGAAGATTCATCATAGGAACTGGGAGAGCAAGCGCGCACGCCAATGACGTCAGCGATTTGTGCCATTCATCGTTCACCTTGAAACAGCGCCCGATGTGAAGAAATGCAAAGGTTATTTCGGTCATCGCTCTAGTCTAAGTACACACAAGTGTTACCGTCGGTGGCTGCTACGTGGACCATGTGAGGGCACCTGAGGTATCTTTTTTTTTTTTTTTTCAAATGATTGTCAGATATGAAATCGGGGCAGTGCGCAATGAGTCGTCGCCCATGACAGAAATACATTGGTGCGGAAAGAACGGAAATTTTGCCCCTTGGTTGTGCGCGTGCCAAGTGTAATTTCCTGAGTAATACAGACAGTCATGGTAATGATAGATTAGCGATATCATCTACGGAGCTGGTTGGCACGAGTTGTATAGAACGGGAGGAAGAAGACGCTCCGATAACCACGAAAATAGAAGTTCACTTAATAAAGTTTTCTTCGCTTAAAATGTGCGGGACACCTGTCTTAACCCAGCACGCTGTAAGGTGCAGCCGATGCTTTCTAAAAAAATAGCTTCGAGCTTTGACAAAGTGAACGGCTCCGTAATACTTTTACCCTGACTGAGAGCGCTCGTTCGCGAGGCATGCGAGAATTGAATGGCTGTCTCTTTGTACAGTAACCTACGTGGTGGTGGAAGCCATCGATGGCAGCTTCAATGGTGTCACGTGGCAGAAAAGCTGAACGTCACAGGGTGCGCAGGAGATCGGCAGGACGCAGCTTGCTAGAAGGATCACACGACCAGCTGCTCAGCGCGGTCTAATTTTGCGCTGATTTACGTATGTTAGCCGGTGCCACACTTTGAATATGAGTCGTAACGTAAAATAAGCACTTATTCAAGTTGTTCACCGCGGCAGCCACGTCCTCGTCACATTGGGACATTGATGTTTTTTTTTTAATGTTAAAATGTAAAAGACAAAGTCCAGATTAGCAAATGTTAAGTAAAGCTTCACGGTGACTCGCGAAAATGTTTAATATTTTGGCGCTACTGCGAAGCTGGCTAATATTATCTGTCCTTCCAGCATGCTGTATCGCTGCTCATTTACAGAATCAACACGTGGACGCAAAATTGATAGGACAAGTGCAGAATCAAGATGAAGGAGACTCTGGAAAAGGCAGAAAAAGGCAAGAGCTACTAAAGAATGAGTAAACAAAAAATAGGAGCGTGGAGTCCAGAAATGAAAAAGGCGTTCAGTATATGGGCGGGATGTGGGAGTAGTTAAGCTCGAACGTGGGAGGCTGGACCAGCATGGACTGACTGGCTGTGAGGTTGTGTCAAGGAGCGTAAAGAGATAGCGCTTGCACAATCTTCGGATCCTGCTTGGAGCCCTCGCGGAACTCCTCCAACGTCAGCCGGTTGTCGTGGTTCTGCAACACAATGAATTAACGAGATCATGTCAGGGAGATGCCAACAACTAGCAATGAAAGAGAAAGGCGCTCGAGCGCTTTTCCATTAACAATATTCTTTGTTATTTCTTACCGGGAAAGGTTCGGGATTCGATACTCATATTATGAGGATGAAATAACCGCTGCCGCACAATATCCTCGCGCTTAGTGCGAAGCGGCCGTTACAAATCATTTCTGTAGAGGACGCTTGCAATCCATCGGAATCACATAAACTGCTGATAACATCCATGTACTGGTTTGACCTAAACGACATGCCTAAATGTAAGGAATATTTTTATTTCATATATGCTGGTACTTGCGTATCAGCCTAATCCGTCGTCGCGAAAATCTTCTCGCTACATCCTCTATTACGTTTATTTTAATAATAAATTACTATAGCCTCGAACGTTTACGTCATTGCATATGAGAGGCGCAATGAGGGCTCATTTTAAAGAATTTCGTGAAGTGCACCTTACAGCAAAAAGAAAAAAGAAAGGTTTCAAGATTGAGTCATGAATGTTTTATGAAAGATCTAGCCGCAACAGGCATACTGGCACCATAAGCTATCCCGTCTATATCAAGCGTTCTCCCCCCCCCCTCCCCTTACAGATTAGCTGTGGTAGGTAGCCACATTCTGCTTCGTCAAATAGTGGCAATTTTATATACGTATAGTTCCGTATTGAATCGAAACAGACATATGAAGAATTATAAATTGTGTTATCTTTCAATATTATATTGAGGGCGCACATTGCAATTTGCATAATAAATGCCGTCAGTTCACGTGCAAGAATTAACTTAAAGAAAGCCTCGAGGATGGCATCAGTTTCGAGATGTATACTTTCAAATGCGCCAAGAAATTCATTTGACTTGCAGGTAATTATGTCTCGCGCTGTTTAAAACGCCATTCCTTCAAACAAGTGGGAAGAACGACATAAAATTTTGTGACAAGATCGAAGCGCTTATCGAAAAAACTGGCGCTGGTTACAAGATTCCTTACAAGTGAACGTTCCTTAGGAACTCATTGTCTCGATTTCATCGATTGCAACATATATTCCGAGGTGATCGGCTAAAAATGTCAATGCAGATCTGCCAGTCAACGATCTACTATGGCTTCTCATGGGATAATATCCGCCTCCTCGTGAAGCCTACCTCAGGCAGTAAAAAACCGCTATCTGCGGTAATCAATTCTTAAAAAAAATTCCCTTAACGACTAAATAAAATAAGGAAAGTTTAGTTAATGAGTTCGTCCTCCTTTTTCAGCAGCTTTAATGTATTTTTTGCCCATTTATACAATAACAATAGCGCTGCCTCTTTTCTCCTAAAGCCCTGTGAGGTGCGACCCTCCGTGGTGCTTTTGCTGACGCAGTTTTCAAAGTATTCAGCACGCAGATTAACATTTGAAAGATTGAGCGCAATTTCATCCACTCTGAAGACTACAACTTCCACCTTCGCGAGTAAATTGTCGTTCGTGACACTTCTCTGTGATGCAAGTCAACACGCAGCTATATTAACCTAATCTAATCCCAATCGTCCTTACAACATTGTAAGAAGTTCTGTTCGCCAGAAGTGCATACGTTCTTATAAGCTAATCCTGTGTGCCTTTTTTTTTTCCGCGGGATTACGAGTGCATAGAATTATACAAATCTGCTCTCGCCTAGCCTCCTGTAAGTTCTGGCTGGACCACCGAGGCCCACACCAGGCTTCTGGAATGCACTTTCGGAACTGCTTCGAAATATTTCTAATCACGCGCCGGAAAACTCCCGAAAATTTCACCTTCTAGAAGGATGGCCCACTTCCGTTAAAGACGTCGTACCACCCGATTAGTCGTATTACCAGGTAATATCATCGTAACGGTGGTTCGATATTTCTTTACGCACTGCTAAGTATGTTTATGAGACCCGGGAGTTAGAAAGCTGATCGTTTCGCATTACAGGAGTGATTAGTGGTGTTGTTGTAATTACCTCATCAGCGTTCTATAAGGCCAAATTTTCCCTAGTCGAAACTATCGCTAATATACATCTTTTTTTATATCTACACGGTGGTTGCAAAATTAACCTCCATTGTCACGTTCGTAGGAGCATAATGATGCTTAGTAAAGGGGAGACGATATTTTAAATCGCGGGATGAAGAAGCGAGCCATGGGAGCGGGCTAGTTGGTATTTCAAATATAAAAAGTTCAGCGCAAAACGTACACAGCCAGACAAGGAAACGACGAGGACGAGCGCAGTCCTTGTCGCTGGTCCTTGCTGCTTAATTGTCCTTGTCGTTTGTGCTTGTCCTTGTCGCTACTTTGTCTTCTCTGTACGTTTCGCGGTGAACATTTTAAATATGGGATACGGAAGCCATAGTTTGCGAACACGTAATACTGCATTATGCCGGAAAAAAAAAAAGAAGAAGGCTCACTTTGTCCAGTTGATCGAATATCTTGTCAACTCTTTCCTGGGGGGATTCCTCTTGTTCGGACTCTTTCGTCTGGTTTCCCTGCGCATAGAGAAAATGTCGCGCACGCACGAGAAATAAATTTGATAACAGAGCGAGCAACGCGAAATTGAACAACAAAGCATCCCAGGTTCATTGTGCTCCAACGACAAAAATGTAAGGAAGCTCCGTTTGTAGTTAAGACAAAGGTTGCAACTCTTTTACGATCTCCTATTCCCTTCTCCCATGTGCGGGGTAGCAAATTGAAAAAAAGAAAAGCCTAGTTAAGGTTCCTGTTTTTCATTAAACCTCTGTCTCTCTGAAAGTTGCAATACATTTAGTACTGTTCAACAGCAATGAGATGATACCTTTTGATCGTGGGGACAGAAACAACAAAATGACGCTGCTCGAAAGAGGTGAAAGCATGTAAGTAGAATTTAGGTCTTTCAGAAAGAAAAGCAAGCAAACAATTGACAGAATAGTAGACCGAGCTACCAACGCAACCCCGAAAGGAAATACAACGCCCTGAGTTAAAAAAAAAAAGAAAAGGATTGCTGAAGGGAAGCGCTGCTTAGATACAGAACTACGTAGAAAACTGGCCACTGCCACTGTACAGGGCGTAAACGACAAGCTGATTAGAAGGACAGATGATCTCACAACGATTCTTGTGACTACATTCAAATGGAGTAACAGTAACAAAAACACATATTTTTGGTCTTAAACGCACTTTTTATGTGTAAGCCGACTTATATCGTGCAACATTTAACATCTTTGTAAGAATTATCGTTCAGTAGTGTTTTCGAATCTATTTTACTCTAAACCACTGTTTCACAAGATTTACGAGCGATTCTTTATGATGGGTTGCGTCAGGTCACTGAGGAAACAACCGACCAACCAGCGGCGGGGTCCACTCCGTTGGTTTCCCGACAATGCGTGGCGCAATAACATTCCGCATAACTTATTGCGAAGGTGCGCTCAACCCGTTGCGTTTGTTTTGAAAACTGCTGGCTTTGAAACCTGCTGACGACACCCTTTAAAGCTGGCCATATGAGTGACCGAGGAACCAAGCACGATCACTAAGAAATATTGACACAAAAAGGCTCGCTATGATGTTTTACTGTACGCTGCTGGGGCTGTACGGGCCAAAACCACGATATGACTATATGACACGCCATAGCGGACGAATCCGGATTAATTTATACCACCTGGGGTTCTTTAACGTGCACCTAAATCTAAGCATGCGGGCGTTCTTTGTATTTCGCCTCCAACGAAATGCGGCCGCCGTGGCCGAGAACCCAACCCTCGACCTCGAGCTTAGCAACTCGACACTTTACGTGCTAAGCTGCCCCTGTGGATGTTGGACTGTACAGCTTAACGCACTTTATATTGAATACGACGAGCGAACAGCAGGCCATTCAGAACAGTTGCCAAGCGTAAAATCACAGAATCCGCCAGCAATGTCACTTTTCGCGGTGTATTCCTTGTTTTCCAGTGGGTGCCTTTGCACGAATTGGAAATGAAGAGGCTGATTGCCTCGCTTTCACTCTCTCTCACAACGAGTGTGACTGCCCTGAAACGTCGTGCATGCCTGACAACGCTCGTCTGTTGATCCGTCGGTACCTCTTCAAGCAGCACCCAGACCAGTGCGCAGCAAACGGATCGTTTTCCTCCCAATGCTCATTGTCATGGATTGCCTAGTCGTGCAACAGCAGCTCTTATTGAAGTTAACGGTTGGTTCTGTTCTGGTGCGTGAAGGCTTATACCAGGGGTCTCAAACTCGCCTAAGCCAGCGGGCCGCAGTCACAAAATTATCTCCCACAAGGGCCGAGACAGTGAGGAATATCAAAGCTGGTGGGGGGGAGGGGGGGAGGTGTAATTTGAACAAAATGTCAGCTAACGTTGCCTTTTGAACATACGGCCTTTTCAATACCTCAAGTACGGGTCTCTGAAGGGAATTTGACAGAAACATATCGGCACTGATATGTCTTCAACTGTTCCACGGTTGTGTCTTAACACATAGTGACCGCACCGGGTGCCTCACGAAAAAAATGACGCTTCACACAATTCACGTCTGTTCAGCTCAATAAAATATTAAATTACTTAAGGAAATAAAAGAAAAATATGGGACGAAGACAGTCATGTGCGGGCCGAGGGCCGCGTGTTTGAGACCCCTGGCTTATACCATCATCAAGTATGTGTGGACAGTCCCTCGCGGCGTCTCGTGGCTTCTCTGGGACGATTGACGTCTTACAGTGCCTCGCACTCGTTACGCAGAATGCAGTGCTAACTAACGGTTGTACACTGACTGGACTCAGGTGCGCGACCCACGACGATTTTCTTTTTTCCGGCAGCTTATGCTGCTCGACGCTACTTGGCTCATTGTAGCCTGCTTACTGTTCTGCAGGAAACTGATTTGTTTTCCCGTTGGTAGAGTTTATTTTTCCCGTTCGTGTTCGTACATTACCTTTTTTTTCTGTCTTTCTGGTCATTTGTTTATTTCTATCTTCCTATCTTCATCTCATATTCGTATTCTCTTCTTTCGAAAGAGTAGACGTGCGTTGTACCCCTCTCCTTAAAACTTGTCAACCTGCTGCCTCCCTATTTCTTCTTTGTCCTTTGTATACCGTGTTTGCACAACAACAACAACAACAACAAATAATAATAATAATAATAATAATAATAATAATAATAATAATAATAATAATAATAATAATAATAATAATAATAATAATAATAATTCATGTATGTAGCATGACCAGGAACAACCCTATGATCTTATTGCAGGCGTACGTAAACAGAAAAGAATATTTAAAGAAAATCAAGTGACAGTCTACACGAGAAAGTACCAACAGAAATTTAGAAAAAATGCATCGACACAACGCAAGTGATATAGAAGGACAATCATGATAAACACATTTTCAACAATACAAAGCACTAGGTAAGCTGAAAAGACAAAAGGAAGAGAAAAGGACTTGCACAATGTGTGAAAGTATGTTAAGACACAGCAAAGCTCGGAAAAGAAAGAAATGCCTATGAGTTATGGAAAATACCGAGATGAAGAAAATAAGCATTATAAAGACTATATTGTGCTGACAGTTGAGAGTTGGCAGAGGCAGACAGCTACATGAAGAGGTCCATGCTCTCCGATTATCTTACGCGGAATCATTCTACAGAGAACTTGAACAGAAAAAGCAAATCAGCGCGATTTCTTCGGGCAGTGAAGTAATGGCAGTGACTATAATCCGCAACTGTCTGTGGACACACCCACCCATGGGATGCGGGGTGTACAAACAAATCACTCCATTGTCTTGGTATTTTATTCCTGGGCTTCTTAATGCATTAAGCTGGGCTAGTTGGTATTGATTGTATGCTTCCATATTGCTAGCGAACACACACAAAGGACGACATAGAAGGAGACAGGACCACCGCTAGAAGTCTAGCGGTGGTCCTGTCTCCTTCTATGTCGTCCTTTGTGTGTGTTCGCTAGCAATATGGAAGAATTGCTGGGCTTGCCTGCATTCGTCAGGCGCCATCATATATAGCAATGAGACAACATGGCCAACGAGCCAGCCGGCGACTGCGCGCACACACACACGCGCGTATATATATATATATATATATATATATATAAATATATATATATATATATATATATATATATATATATATATATATATATATATATATATATATATATATATATATATATATATATATATATATATATATATATATATAAAGAGAGAGAGAGAGAGAGAGATCTGCCCACGCCTTGCTGTACAAAAGCATATATGGAAGACAAAGGTACGAGACGCCAACGCCAGTGTCGGTCTGCGTGCACTGAGGCAACCACAGTTACCACGGGACGACGGCCAATGGGAGCCCGTCAGTGGCGACGTCGTCGTCTTCTGATTAACGAGGCGCATTTGTTGCGCGAATGAAACGAACGGAGGCCCTCCGCGACGATGACTAACGACGGACGGCTAGGGTTACGGAGGAGACTTCTAAGCAACGCCTACGAAGGCCGTTCCGTCAGGCTCTGTTATGGGTTGGTTGCTATGGTATGTAAGAGTGGGGTAAATGTTATACCCCGGCTACTATACTCCATTACTCACCAGCATCTGATAGATGGCGTCTACGATGTTGTACATCTCGTCTCTCGTGATGAATCCGTCGTTGTCGACGTCATAAAGTTTGAAGGCCCCTGCAAGGCGGTTCGGGAGACGAGAGTCAGGCAATGCAAAAAGATGAAATGATGACGTCGGAAAACACTGATAACGAGAACACTGATTGAATGGCGGCAATGGGCCACTAGAATCAAGACTACACCATCAACGACTTCTCCCGTGAAAATGCACGGGCTGTTTTTGTTGTTTTTTCCTCCTCAGGTGTTTATTGTGTAGCGCAGAGAAGTAGGCGAAGGCGCACATATTCTGCGACGTCCGCGTAGACAAATTCCGCCGAGAAGATGCATGGCGCAGATGTTACGTCGGTAGGTGTTTCGGAAACGAACGCCGTAAATGAAAAAAATAATTAATAAAGAGAACCGTCAAGCCTACGCGGGACACGCAGCACAGTCACAGCGAAAGCTGGAGGAGCGGCCTTTTTAGAGCCCGTTGTGCGCTCTCTTAAGGTGACTACTGCAGGCATAGTTGCAAGGTACCCACTACGCCATAAATCATCATAATTTTTCGAAGAAGGGAAGTACCCACTATGCTATAGTTCATCATTTTGAGGAGAAGCGAGGTACCCGCAGCACATCTGTAAGGCACTATGTGCGCTTTGTTGACGCAGTGGCTGATGACGATGAAGAATTAAGGCTGGGCCCTTTGTAATGTGGGGAGCTTTAAACCACCCACTCGTTGAGCGATTCGCACTGTGTGACTCCTGGTGTTATATTACTCTTCTAACACGCCATATTACATCTGTTAACGCGATTCCCTGCCCTACACGACACCTGTATAGGGTATTATTGCGAAGAGAGTTTCAAGCACCGGCGTGGCTCTGTGGTACAATACTCGACTATCCCGCAGAGTGCCTGGGTTCAAATGTAGCTCAAGCCCTGTTTTTTTTCTCTCTCATTCTGTGCGACAGCTGTTACGGACACCGGCGGCGGCGGACAACTACGCCACCGAAATCTGCTGTTGTGATATCATAAAAGCTTTCACTGTAAAAAAAAAAAAAAAAAAGAATCAACGAAAGGTTACCTTTGGCTGCCTTTCTAAAGTTGGAATCGTCGTATTTATGGTTAAAAAACCTCGAGTCGTCAATCTACTTTGGATCATTACGAGACATACACATGTATAAAGAGTACGCCTTAGAGAAATCGTAACGTGAAGGACGGCTGCAAAGAAAGCATGCATGACGATTGCGAGCGAGAACTTATAAACGCACTGCAAGATGACTCAGCAAAAAAAAACACGAAAATAAAAACAACCCCAGGAGCGTATAAGCATTGTTTCGAAGTATCGTATAAAGTAAGCGAGGAAAACAAAAACTCCTTTAGAGAGACCGTGAAGGCGATTTGCCATTCGGTGCAGTCAATCAATGTCTCGACAATAACTCGCTTCGCACAAGCGAAGCTCTTTTAAAACTAAAAAAAAAACAAGAAAAAAAGACACGACGCTTTGATTATCGATTACGTTTAGCCTCTTAAAGCGAGGGCTTCCATAAGCATCAATGCCACGCGCCATTAAGCTTCAAAGCCCTATTTTCTAGATTACAGGTTTATACAAACATTTTTCACCGCGTTAAATGTCCCTAAACTGGCTTTGCCATTTAAATAATGGAAGAGCGAACAGCCAGTTGCAAAGGCATGCAAACGAAGTAAGCGTCGGGTGACAATAACAAATTTTCTAATAACGGCGACATTACGTCCGCTAAATTGAACATACCTGCGCATGAGTTTTCCGCTAGGACATACGTGAGGGGGAGTTACAACGTCAAATGCAGAAAGCAGTGCTTTGAAAAATATTTACCTTGTGGTTCCTAAAGTTCTTAAGGCGCCATGAAAACACTGTACGATCTTCTGGCGAGGGCCTTCTAAGCAGCTTTTACTCGTTGGCCCGTTTTATGGAAAAACCGCCATGCACGTATTTTTTTCAGTACTCTTTATATCGACTCGCTGACCGCTAGGAAACGACATATACGGACGTCGTAACCGAGAACTGAAGGAGTCGGTAAACCACCACAAGAGGACAGCGGCAAGAACTTTACGACCCATAACAGCGTCTTTTTCATCTTATTTACTGAAAGGCGCAGCCAAACGCTACGCACAGCCTCGCCAGGCCTTCAAGTTTTTGCGAATACAATGACGAAAATGAGCCCGTTCGGGCGTTTGGTGGTGAAGGATGCAGCAAGAATAAGCAGTTTTCATTAAGTAAGAAATAAATGTCGATTCAAATGCTGGACAAGTGACGACAGCCAGCCAAGAAGAAGAAACCACCTTGGTTTCAGATAAAAAAAGATATACATTTTGTTTTCGCAGTTTGGCGGGCACCACAGTTTGCTTGGCTTGTGATACAGAATGAGCTTTTTTTTTTCTAAAGCATCAATACTTCCCTCAAGAAACACTTGCATGAATGCAAAAATGTGTAACGACACTATGCGTAAATATCCCTCTCGAAATGTTCTAGTTGAATCAAGGTCCGCGAATTCCTTAGGAGCGAAAGCTTGTTCTGCATGCGCAAAATCAGACAGTTGAGCACGATTAGCTAGCCTCAGGGTTCGTCAGTATAATATAAGCCTGTGAGAAGAAACATTGGAGCGGAGATATTCTTTCGTGAGGCAGTCGTTCCGATTGCCAAAGCCTTGAAAACTTGCCATATATTCGCAACTATACACTTGCTTTGTAAAATCGATGCGTCAGTGCTTTTACACGGTGCCGTACAACGTCTGCTCGCTAGAAAGGTCGCAGCGCACCCAGATCGGGACAGAAGGAAGAAGAAACAAGACCAAGGCGAAGATAAAACAAGACACAGAGTTGTTTCTTCTCCATTCTGTCCCCGTCTGTGCGCGCTGTAGCCTTTCTAAGATGTAATAGCAACTAGCCCACCAAGCCATCCTCGTGAGGTTGTGTGCTCGAATCACTTTATACTAACGTGACATCTGTTGATTCAAGTGAACAGTTGGTAGTAACGCTTGTCCTCGTCATTCGTTTCTTCTTGTGTGCGTGTCTCAATTTTCGCGCTAATTTGATGAGCAAGCATGTTAGGCCATCTAGCCAAACAGTACTATTGAAGGCCACGGAGAAAATAAATCTCACGCTTACCGCGTCAGTAGGCTATCGCTGCGCAAAAGAAGTTGGGCGGACACATTCTCCACGATCATTTCGTGCCAGCAAATGGTCATTATAAAGCCTGCTTATCAACTTTAACCTTGTTCGTATCAGGCACTTGAAGAGAATCGTACTCCAAGACAACTGCGTCCAATTTGATTGCCCCAGACCGTAGAGCGCTGGTGGTGATACGATATTGTTGTCCTCAAGTTTGACTCACAGTGAGCTAACTTCGAACTCCGAGGAGCGACACTCGACACAATGACAGACCCACCACGCCGCGTAGCCTGTTGTACGGAAAAGCGAAAGGATGTCAGACTTGGCTTGTTTTTGTCATCCGAAAGCGAAGGAGGTGCGGAGCGGTTACGGACTGCACTGTGCTTGGTTTCAACATTGAGGGGTTACACTGCCTACGCTACGCGACATGGTGTGTTTCTCTTTTCTGTAGGCACACGAGCCACTGAATGCAAAATTAGGGCATTGAGAGCAAAAAACGTGTCGATTACCTTTAACCAGAAGCGATTCGAAAGACCCAAACAACACGCCTTGCTTTTCGTTTAAGAATTCTTCATGTTCTCTAAGACTAGCATTTTTCGCAATGGCAAAATTTATTAAGTGAACAAACGTTCGTTAATTCTGTATATGCTGACGTGTTCGCGAAAATTGCGTCTGTCGATGCACATACTCGTACTCCAACAGGCTTCGTGAAGTGTTCGCTAAAGTTGCTTATCAAGAAGTAACATTATATACACTGCTTTTCATGACATGATATCATTATAAGGCATTCGGGCTACCTGTAAGTGGAGTGCGGTCACAAAGACTCTTTCGTCATCACGGTCACGACCGAATGCAGCAGCCGCTTTCGAGGGAATCGATGAGCCGCCAAACTTTATAAAAGATTTCTCAGAACTCGCTTACAAAGCTCAGCTGTCTGTGACAGCTATCAGTTCTCCAGTCATCGTACATTTGTGAAGTACTCGTTCTTTTTCTAGGAAGTTAGGGCTGATTGGACCTGCGCATGTGAAATATACATACCTACACTTATCCGTGGTGAAGTTGTACATTACTGTTAATTGAACATAGTAATGAAACACGTAAATATAACAATGTTCGCAGTATTTACTCAAAGCATCCTATGAATTCCGGTATGTACTTTGTATTGGAGTGAGTACCTGCTCACCAAGCCGTTTCTATCAAAAAACCGATTTTCTTTTTCAATGTACTGCGACGCTAGACTTAGTAGGATCCCTTGAGCATTCACCACTCCCGTTCTTATTGTGCTGATAGAAATCGTATACCCCAACGCTGATCCCACCTTACTGTGCGCTATATGCGATAATGCCGAAAAAAAAAACACGTACGGTGATGCCACAGTCCCTTAAAATTAACGGACACTACTTACATACACTGTTAGCAAAAATAAGCCGAGATGGGAGTAAATGGCTTGTTCTCTAGCGCACGCCCTGATGGGGGTTTTGAAAACACCGTCCGGACGGAGTAAAAAATTTACTCCTCAACAGGACGGGGTTTTTGGATGGACAGAGGGGAGTTTTTGTTTACATTCATAGGGGAGCTTTTCCAGGTAAATATGGGAGTAATTTTTTATAACCATGAAAAAGAAAAAATGCTTTTCGCTCTTTAATTAAATTAGCATCGAAACACGCAAACTGGATCACACGTACACAAACATGCACACAACGTTCGCAAAGTAATACAGCACTCACACTTACAACCACTCGCCACCACCGCTTCACAACCAAACTTTGGTCACCGAGTATATATAGGCACCACATCTTGACCTCCAATGTAGCTCAGATGGGACACTTCTTTTCCGTGTAATTAAGCAACAAACATTTATAGCGTACGTGTAAATTTGCGGTGGGCTTATAGATACCGCTGAGGCACACCTATCTTTTCTTATAAACCCGCCTAATATTCAACGCCTTCTTAATTAGCGAATATTGATTATCAGCTGGCACTCTGTCACATGGGATGTATCCGCCTTAGCAGTACTGTGCGTGAGTCTGTAAAATGGACATAATCGTACACGAACCACGAGCGGCCGTGCACGAACGCTTCAGCGGCACAGATTCACGAGCAACACCGGCGAAGAAACGCGTCGCCCCGCCGGTATACCGCGTTGTGGCCGACGGCGTCGCTAGGCCTCTCCCAGGAGTACGGCACGGCTATACGATGAACGACAGCTCGCGATCACAAAATACTTGCTGCTGTACAGTTTTCGTCGCCGTTTTTTTACACACACACTGCCGCTATCCGAGTCCGCTAACCGCGTTAAGCTACGGTGCGATGCACTTACAACGAACGAGACGGCTCGTAGTCGCGGTTCCTGTTGCTCGCAGTACATCGGCGGTTGCATGTTGGTTCAATGTTTCGTATCGGCGCTCGCCTTCTCGCTAGACGGTTGACAGCGGTGGTTGCATGGCGCAAAAGAGACAATTTAAGCTTATTCATTCCAGCAGCTTTTATTTTCTGTGAAACATATTCTTTGCTTCACCGGTGGCCGGTGCGAGCTCGTAGAACTCACCACGGCGACCGGTGTGGCGGTGCGAGTTCGCTACGTCTCCGGCTTGGTACCGACGACGTAGCGAAGCCTTCTTACCGCTTAGAAGTTGCAGCCGGTGAAACATCGGTTCGGTGACACTCCGGGAAGCAAGCGTTGCCGGTGGTCGGAGCGAGCGCGTCGCCGACGCAGCTCTCACACCGGCCGCCGGCCGGCTTGATGCCGACGACGTAGCGAAGCCTACTTCTTACTGCTTCGAAGTTTTAGCCGGTGAAACTCCAGAAACAACCAGCTGACGATGGCAGCAACTTACTTTTGTTACCGATGAAATTATTCTTCGCACTTCTTCGTAACTCGGCACGTTGAAGCGAGGTATCGGAGGCTTGCACTCGCGTGTCGGAGGCTTGCACTTGTGTGCATGGGCACTGCCGCTTGACGGGAGAATAAACACGGGACAGCCAGCTCGATGTGTTCGCGGTGGGACGCTGGCGCGAGTTGAGCTTGTCTCTGACCAGAACGGTTCAGTGGAGAAAATAGTCCTACACGTCTACACAAACCAACAGGCCGTTGCAAATCCTCGCTGCACTGATAACTTCGTTGTCTGTCGACAAATGCTAACACGGGGACCCACACAAGGCACTGGAGCTTCACACCGGCGTGCTGCACGCACATTCACACATGCACGCACGCACGTCACGACCAAAAATGGTTTTTAAAACTCCCATAGGGAGTTTTTAACCACGTGACACGCACGTCACGACCAAAAATACTTTTTAAAACTCCCGTAGGGAGTTTCTAACCACGTGACCGGAAACTCCGTGGGGAGTTTAACAAGGTGATGTCGTTCATAAACTCCCTCAGTAAGCAAGGGGCGTTTTACGACGACATGTGCCGACTTCACTCCGCTACCACGGAGTAAATGATTGGGGCATGGGGGTTTTAGGAGCTCATATGCTGGAAAAGCTCCCATCTCGGCTAATTTTTGTTTACAGTGTACAGTTCTATTATTACTGTTTAATTTATTTTTTCCTGCAACATACACGCGGATGCGTGACATATCAGGTCACATTTCCCGCATATTCATCGCTGCTACTGTTTCTCCAAGATTAACTACAGTGTTCCGAATCTGCAACAAGTCATTGTATAAACTCTTGAGCATGAGAGAGCCAGCAAAGGCATAAGCTGCTGCTTATGCCTAAGAGTACGCGACGGACGCACAGGCCTTACAGCCTACATAGCACACATCTAGCGCTATGCCTTAAGGAAGTCTTCATCGCAATAAAGGAGAATCGAAAGAGCTCCTTATTAAAGGAAAATTTCCCTAAAGACAGGGTACAGGCACGCTTCTGATAGCGCTTCCTGCATGCATGCATATGAGGGACAGAGCTTAGTATGTCGCTGAGTTCCTTTAAGGAGAAGACCCGGCACGGAGAAACCAAATCGAGAGTCTCGATAAGCGGAATAAAAAGACGCCCGCCTCGGCCGTACAGAGCAGAAACGCGGGAGGTACACACACATACGCGCGCGTGCTTAACGACATGCGCCAGATAAAACCTGATACTGGCGCGGGAAGTCGGGCCGGGCCGACGGCGCACGTCAATCCATCGCCCCGGCCCGACCACCATTCGCGCGCCATTCGCGCAATGATGGCAGTGAACCACGCGATTCGCGACTCACTCGCCAAAACACCGAGAAATAACAGACGCGGCTGTCTGATTATTGTTCTGCGACGAAGGAAGTGTCTATAATAACGCGGCCAGAAAGGCAGGGGGCAGGAAACAGAAAGGAAGAAAAGAAATAGTGCGTGTGTGTGCCGTGGGGAGGGGGGGGGGGGCTGGAGCGAAAATAAGGAGGCAAGGCAGGCGCCTGAGCTGCATTAGCATGCATTACCATATCACGTACGCGCTCCCAGAAGGGATCAGGGCGTCGTAATGCCCGGGGCAAACCATGCCTCTCGCCCACGCTTCCTCCGTCGATCGCATGCGTATTTAATGCGACTCCGCTGGCGCTCCCCGCCTTGCTGGCTCAGCTCGCAGTACACACTGTGGCATACGCGCCAAGCGCGAGCGGGACTGCGCACGCGCAAGATCCTCTGCCGCTCCGGAAGGAAATGTAACCGTACGGCATTAAGGCTGAGCTCCAGGGTACTGTAGCAACAGCGGCGTTGATACTGCTGCACACGGTGCGCGCGGCTTGCTTATCTTTCGCGGGCTGCATGCTTAACCGCGTCTGTGTGGAACGCGCTAACGTTTATTGATTGCAGTCATTTAGAGAACCGAAGCCGATCCGGAGAGCCCGAGTGAGCATCTCGAGGGAGGCGAGGCCGCCGCGCGAGCACTTGGCGTCTTTTCGGTGGCTGCCGCTACGCGCGCACTTGATTGTTCATGGCACGATCAACATGGAATAGAAAGGAAGGGGCGAGAGGGGGGGGGAGGGTGTTGGCGTAGAGCGAACGGAGGGTTCAGAACACGGGCTTTCTTGCTTCGCATTGAGATGTTATCAGGATCGACAGTTTCGCTGCTACACGTATAGTTTGTGTAGACGCAGCAAAGATGAACGGCTTGCGTCGACCTTTTTCTCACACGTGAACACCAAGTTTCGGCAGTACGGATAGCTTAGTCGGGAGCCTATATTGCACACTTTTCAGCAGAAAGTCGACAGGCAAAGTGGCTAATTAGAAAGCTTCGTGTCTTGTTAAATACTCTGCGCAATGAATGAATGAATGAATGAATGAATGAATGAATGAATGAATGAATGAATGAATGAATGAATGAATGAATGAAACATAAGGTAATATAGTACTCACAGACTAGCTTCTCGTCGAGACTGCCTCGTGAAGTCACCGAAAGTGCACGAATAAACTCCTCGAACTCGATTGAGCCGTCCTGAAAAGAAAACAGCGGCGTTTATAATAATCAAGCTATGCAATGCAGCGCATGCAAGTGAAAAGAACACAATTTTATCAACAACGATTACTTCCACATAGCGTAAAAATAAAGCATCAGTGGGAAAGGCACAGCGCAAATTGAATACTCTCAACTGCACTCTACAATGCCTATCACGCGAAAGTATAGCTACTGTAAAGCCTCCAAATGCGAATATAAAATGCGCAGTAGTAATATAAAGAAATAATTATTACTTACTAGGAATGTGTGCTGAATGCCTAAAAACATGCATTGAACAAAGCAACAGATTTTAAACATGAAGGAAAGCGAAATTATTCAGTGCCCTAAGCGCTTTCGCGGGTAAGAAAATTGCTGTACTTACGAAAAGATAAAAGTGCGCTTTAGCTTCATCAAAGCCGAGATTTAAAGCGGGAAGCAATATTTATTACGTTAATCATAATAAGCAGCGCTCACTTCACTTCGCGTCGTCTACAGTGAAATCAAAGGAAAATATGTCCTTACGTACACCAAAGATACAACGCTTAGCATTATGTGCATTGTACACACTCCGTTCGTGAAAGTGTGAAGGCTGCATAGTTTTTTTGCTGCTGCAGCAATGACAGACCGCGGCGCATACTTTTCTGGAACAGACTCTGCAGGAAGAAATAAAAAAAAGTGGTGTCGTGTTAGCTTTAAATCTGGCTGTATATATTTGTTGGGCGTCACTGGTTAACTAATGGTTAGTTAGCTAGTTTGTTAGTCAGATAGTTATGCATAAAAGTAAACGAGCGAAAACTTACACGGTCTCGCGCGCTTGAAGTTACTCAGACGACAACTCCCAGAGCACTTCGGAGAAAACAGGCGGTGTTCGAAGCTCTCAAATGTCAGACAGATGCAACGTAATATATCGTAGAAAAATAAAAATAAAAGAACAGGGCGCGGCTTGCGGTGCGTAGTCTGACTGCCTCTATAGTCGCTGCTTTACCGTTTACATTGAGCTGAATAATCACAGTCTTGACATGTTACGACATCACTTTGACAGAGACTCATTAATTGCCAAGTTTTGACTCGGGGCGGCAAAAAGAGCGTCATTTATCACGCCCGAGCGCCAGAAGCACTGCCGTAAAACAGGTCATTACACAAAACAGACCATAAAACACTGCGCGAGCGAGGGGCCAGACTTTAGTGCCGACCGGGCCGCCCCATTCCAGCGTATAGAAAGTTTTGCGAAAGCCTAGGACAATTACACAGGGCGTGGCGTCTGAATCGCGACCCGTCCGTCACTGCAAATTTCAACAGCGGCAAGAATATGCCGTCTATGGCAATTGATTGCTCGCGTTATAACGGGAATGAAGAAAGGAATGAGAAAGAAGACGGGTGCGCGTCGTGCTGTGATTAATAACTTCAATCACGGCAGCCATGTGCCGATTTTGCTGTTCTCTTAAAGAGAGACGGAGAGAGCGTAGTTGCTGTTCTACAGAACGATATGCTAGGGCGAACATATTCCCAAGACAAGTGCTGCACGCCGTGAATTCTCTAATTTAGGAGAAAGCATTGTCAAAGCGAAACATCTTAGTCGAGGCAGAGTTTATCTCAGAAGTAAATTTTCAATAAAAGATTGGGCGCAGGAACAAGGTTCTAGCAAATGATTACGGACTGGTCGGCTAACGAAACATCAGGATCGGGTTAACGTCACGATTCTACTGCGATACTACACTATTCGACGCGCTCACTTAGGGAATCGAAAAGCTCTCAGCCCACGTTGTTGCCAGAACCAGCTGGCCATGAAGGGTGTTTGATAAGAAAGGTTGGTTTGGTTAGTTGGTTTAGGGGTCTAACGTCCCACAGCGACTTGCACTATGAGAGACGCCGTATTAGGGAGCTCCCTATAATTTCGACCACCTGGGGTTCTTTAACGTGTTCTGACATCGCAGAGCACTGGCATTCCTCCTCCCTTCGAAATGCGACCGCCGCGGCCGGTATCGAAGCCGCGTCTTTTGGGTCAGGAGCCGAGTATCGTAACCGCTAAGCCACCGAGGCGGCCATGATAAGAAAGGAATGTAGAATTTCGCTAATGGAATCTATACGTTACAGTGGCCCATCTGTAATGCCATCACATTCGGACACTCGTTGACGTTCTGACTGATAAAAGACATACGTAACTTATGTTACCGTTAAAAAAACATAACATTAATAACTGTTAGGGTTTAACGTACTAAAACAACGGTATGATTATGAGGGATGCCGTAGGGGAGGACTCCGGAAATTTCGACCCCCTGGGTTTTTTTAACATGCACCTAAATCTAAGTACACGGGCCTCAGCATCTCTGCCTCCATCGAAAATGCGGCCGCCGCGGCCGGAATTCGATCCCGCGGCCTTCGAGTAAGCAATCCGTTACAAAAAGCAGGAAAACGAAACAAGACGAAACATTGATGACGGTCAGCGCAAACAAGACACAGGACTAGAAGAATGGTCACGACACAGGCGCTGGTCGTCTACCTTCTTCTAGTCCTGTGTCTTGCTTGCGCTAGCCATTGTGAGTATACTATTCCAACTTGCCCATTTTGTTGCCTCATTACAAGACAGCTGTCTTGCAATGAGGTAGCAAACGTAAGTACTTACGTTATCATGTGTGTCACACCTCACCACTACGTGCTTGAGCGTGTTTACATGCCTGATCATACGCTTCATAGGAGTGCGCAGCGTTCTCCGGATGGGGGGAGGGGGGGGGGGGCGCAAGTTTCATCACAGATTCCACCCCCCCCCCCCACCCACCCAATCGTTTCATCGGGTTCGAAAGTAATGCTAAGCTTCGCAATTGATGCAAAAATGACAATTAATCGATGACGTGCTTCACAACGGCCAACCTTTGGTCCCCGGCTTTCCGGGGCAAAGATGAAAAGCAAGCAGTTCTTGGAATACAATATCGGAGGTCATCGGCCGCCATTATCGTGTGTGAAATGACGGGATAGGTCCGACTGAGGAAAGGTGTGGGGCAGACCTGGCGCCCCCCTTTGATGATTAGGGGAGGCTTTGTACTGCAAACCTTGTGTGTGCACAGCGCTCATTCTCTACCTCTTTTCATCTACTTATTCCCAATGAACTTAAACGCAGTGTAATCTAGCAAACCGGACTAGATGACTTCCCTATATACCCTCACCTTCCTTACTTTGCCTGTCTCTGGGCCAGCTGTAGCTGAACGTTAAGTCAATATTCTAAATACTGAACGCTCAGCGTGAACATGAAAATCGATACAGTTAATCTGAGCCTCCATGGCAGGTGCATGGCGCATCGGCTCGGAGGCCGTACACAAACAATCTTTTGGTGACCACTTGCCTTTAGGGGGCCAACAATATGATAGGTGCAAGGAGGTTTAAAAAACACTTCTGGAGTGGAGGACCCCTATGCGCGCCCACGCGAGCGGGTGAAGCCTGGGAAACCGGTTGGCAGCCATCTTGCTCCAGGCAAGAGGCAGCGCAGCTTGAGCACGGGCAGCGTAATTGTGAGCTTCCGCGGGGGCATTTTAGCATGAGAACTGGGTAGTTAGTGTCACTTATTTGGACTAATTTTTTTTGTCCTGCAAGATTGAAGAAGGCAGTTTTTTACGCCATAATACATGGGCTGAAGCGTGCCTGATAACACGTAGAATTCGCTTCCAGCATTCCCGAATTGAAGCAGATGGTGGAGTTAATAAGTGGTACATAAAGTTTTATTCATCCCCGGCTTTTATACAATTTCAAATGAAAAAAGAAGCATATACAATGTGGTTTATACGTGAATAGATAAAGCTACAAATCCAAAGTAACTTCAAAATGCATCATAATGCAGACAGTCACGAAACTAACCGTACGAAACACGCGCCCTTAAAAAGTAAACACAGCAAAAGAAGAGATACGAAAGCAGATGAATTGACTAGCTTGCTGCAGTTCTTGTTTACGCTCGTCTACAAATTTTTAAAAATAACAGTCCTTGTCAGCCGCGTTCTTACTAAGCTCTGGGAGTTTTAAATGTGAAGCATTTCTTAGCGTACCTTTGGCACATTCAGCGCTCCTATCTACGAATCTATCTACCTAGCCGCCTACGTCTGGGTGCTCTCATAATCGCCTCCTTAACTTGGTGTAGACCAAAATCGGCATGGGAGGGTAAGAGGATTTGACGAATATGGCTGTCGGACCATGGCATAAATAACGAGAAAATCCTGTTCCGTACGTCGTCAAACCCTTTCCTCCAGACACGTGCGGCACATAGCCGTTTACCACTGGCCGCGGTGCATGGTTATGCGCCACAGGTGATTGACAATTTATATCTACTCAGGAACGGCGAAGACAGACATTAGTAATTTAAATGCGAGAGCGCTAAGAAAAACCGACATCGGCAGCGTTGACCCGAAGAATGGAAAGAATAAATATTAGGATCACAGCAGGAATCGAACCCAAGCATTCTGCGTGGCAATCAAGTTTTCTGCCACAGAGGCACGTCAGGTATATAGACTGGTTTGGAAAAACAGCCTATGCAGGCGTAATGTCGGTGCTACGTCAAGTGTGGTTCGGATGCTGGCTATCACATTTTACAAGAAAGCAGTGCACAGTACGTATGTACTTCTACGATACCGGCGTCATATCAGATTAACGTCTGGGGTTCCAGTGTTGGCTCCGCTGTTATAGCAGTGTAATAAACATTACATTTGTATTGCTATAATTCAGCAAGCTATATTGAAGCATTGCTCGACCTCAGAGGAATACATTAACGAAAGTTACGTATGAAATCTACATGGTTGCACCACAATGTGCACTTAGTTTCGGTAATTCTGGCGTATGTACTCTAACGTCAGGGCTGGCGTTACATTGCACCATAAATTTACCCTTTAAACGCCAGTGTTGTCGACGTGCCTGGTAAGCCCACGATGTGCACACAGCTACTACACTCACAAAAACATGTTCACCTCGTAACGCTTGGCTCAAAGCCATAAAATACAGCATAGAAGTACTCGCTGACTGCTTCGCATGAAACAGATTCCCACAACGCGTGGTATCTGCCGAATTTTTTTCCGGTTGATTTCTTTTGAAATGTGGTGAAGCCTGACTTTACAGCGAAAGCTGTTATCAGATCACAACGGCAGTGGGGTAGTTGTCCGCTGCCGCCGCCGGTGTCAGTAACTACTATCGCGCGGAGTAAGAAAAAATGATATGAATAAAAATAAACAGGCTCAGATGGGATTTCAACCTGGGTCCTCAGCGTGGCAGTCGAGTATTTTACCACAGAGCCACGCTAGTGACTGGAACTCCTTTGCAAAAACATCCTTACAGGCGTCATGTCGGCCAAGGAATCGCGTTAAATGTTTAATATAGCGTGTCCGAAGAGTAAAATAACGACCAGGCGTCACACAATGCTAATTGCGCAACGAGTGCCCAGATCGTTATTTGCTTCAAATAAATTACAAAAGGCTCAGCCATAATTCTTCATCGTCATCAGCCACAGGCAGGATCAACAAAGTTCACATAATGCCTTACAGATGCGTAGCGGGTACCTCGCTTATCCGCAGAAAGACGAATAATGGCATAGTGATTGCTTCCCTACTTCACAAAAATTATGATTTGCGGCGTAGTGGGTACCTTGCAAGTGTACTTGTATTAGTTTCCCCAAGAGAGTTTAGAACGGGCTCTAGAAAGGCCGCTCTTCCAACTTTCGATGTTACTGTGCTGCGCGCTCCGCGCAGGCCTGGCGTTTTTTGTGTACAGCTTGGCAATATTCGACAAATTGTAAATGTTGTTATCGAGTGGATCGCAGTCCAAAAAATGATACATCCACAACACTCGCCTGTCAGCAAAAGAGTGGAGAAATTCACCATCTGTGGAACTTCCGCCCGGGCTCAAGCGACGACCCACACGTTTTCTGCCTGGAGCAATATGGCGGTCGTCGGCCTCAGCGGCGGCGCGCCGCCTCCACTCCAGAAGTTTTTTTTTCAACCTCCTTGTATAGGTGCTCATTCTAGTGTTCCCTTTAACAGTGGACCGTAGTGTACGTCCGCACGGTAGTACCCAGCTTTTAATTTCGGAGGGCAAAGTAGGGATGGTAAAATCGACGAACGATTAATCGATTAATCGATTAAATGTCCACAATTAATCGGTTATTCGTCATCTATTTCCGGCTTTCGATTAATCGAATTAATTGATTAAAACTATTCGATTAATCGATTACGGCTCCCCCCACTCCCGCCCCAAACCTCCCCCCTTGGCCGGAGCGCATGACTGCGAGGCGCGTTATCCTGATGCGCAGATGCCGTGCACATCGCCTCTGTTTGACTGCTTTCACTACAGCGCATATTTCTGCGCTAGCAGAACGAGCCCGGAGCTCACGGCGGCCATACCCCATGCCATACCCCATAGAGAAAGATATGAACTCGCCTTGAACTCTAAGCACTCCCCAATGCTTCAAGCCCGGGCAGGAGGCGGCTCTACCCCATTGAGGCAGAAATGAACTTTCCCGCTTCTCTCCGGCTCGCAGTCTACTGCTGCTACTGCCTCATACGTGCCAGCGCATCGTCTTGTTGCTTATTTTGCTCGTGTTCGTTTTTTGCCGCGCTGTTTCATCGTGTTGCCGCATAAACGCATCTCTCCTTACATTTGATAAACGAGTAGTTTTCGTCGCCTGTAGTGTCAATCGCAACTTTCCTCGTATTTTATTAAACCCTCAGATTTTACTCGATTCTTGTGTAAGTGCGGCATTGTAATATGCGCTGCTTATTTCCTGACTGGTTCTTAGTGCCGTTCTGTTTTACTTTTTAGCAAATAAAATAGCCTTTACCAATGAAAGAGAGAGAGAAAATATATTGTAAGGCAGAGAGGGTGACCTGAGCTATGCTCCTGCCTGCTGCTCTGCACCGGGGAAAACGCAACGGGGGAAAAAAGAGTGATGAAGTACGATGATGGGGAGAGGATTAGGTAATCCGTATATACATAATAAGACACGTTTGCTAGCGCAAAGAGGGCAAGGACGCTAGCAACCATCTTTTATTATGCTGTATACCAACTAGCCCAACTGCGCGTCTTATTAGGTATATACCATTTTCATAATTATTCAGCTAGCTTTCCTGCGATGCAGTTAGGCCAATTAATGACAGCTAGTCACTTTTTCAAACAGAGTGTTCAAGCACGGTTTGCTTGCGCTGGGGCGCGGAAAATATAGACTCGGCTTGCTCGGCTCTCTTGACACGAACGCGCATAATAGACAGCACGTGCAACCTCGTCTCCACTTGAAGCACGAAAGTTGCTGCCATTAGTTGGGAGAAAATGTAGCGCAGGAATACGCACTCGCGAACTGTGAAAAGGGTCTTATAGACCCTTTGTGTAATCCTCAACTTTACGCGTCGGTTTACCGAACGTCTGGCATCCAGTGCATTACTATTGAAGAAGTGACCTTGTAGCATTTAGTAATATTGTATGGTCGCATACTTAGGGAGAAATACAGCTTTCAGGTAGAGGCCCCCGTATTCTGCTGTGACAGGAAAGAAGGACAGTCGCGAAATTTATGCTGTAATGCCTGATACACTAGATAGCGCTCACAGTTCAGGCTGTACGCACGAGTGAAAAGGTGCGAGTGGCGCCATGTTAAGGCAACGATCAGATGAAACCTGCGGAGTATACTGGCGCTGCTGCTGTTTGTTCTAGCCGGGAGGCAGAAACTCCTGTCACTCTATTTCCCGCAGTTGCCTGTACCGATGGTCTGTTTGAGGCCAGTATGTTTCCGTGTAATCTCTGCATGGGCGACCTCAAGGAAAACGTCGCGTCAGTCCGCAATTATAGTATTATGTAGGGCTTCCACAATATCTAACAGACAAACCGAGAAAGAATAACAGAGAGCCCTGAGCTAGTTGGTAAGTATTCATTCTAAAAAGACAGGGCGTGCAAACACGGACACAAGAAAGAAGTCAGGACACCACAAACGCCGACTAACAACTGAATAGATGCACAACGGCGGAAAAGAAAGAAGGCACGAAAACTTATCCGCGCATGCCCATGTAATAGGCGAACCTATGAATCCGGTACGCTTGGGAGCCTACGCGAAATATAACTGTTAAGGCATTTAATTTCATCTTTATGCAAGTTAATCGACGGTTGGCTTACGCATGCGCTACCACTATTCTCGATATGCCATGCCTCAATCCTCAGGCGCGTTTCTTCATTTCTATGCCGGCACAACACTGCGCATTAATCGTATTTTGGCGTGCACCATCGACAAATTAACGATATATTAGAAGGTGAGCCTCCGGTTAGTGATATTTTATGTTCTAATAATCTATGGTTAATGCAGCGGCCCGTCTGTCCTACGTAGAAGCGGCCGCAGCTGAAAGGGACCTTATACATCACACTTGTACGGCAATCAGTGAATTTGTTTGTGTGTTTTACGAAGCAAATATCGGTTCGCTTCTTGTCTATTACTCGCTCATTCTTCCTCTGCACAGCGGCACTTATCTTACCTAGCTTATTGGCAGCCGTGAAAACAACATCAACGCCGTATCTATTTCCTACTTTCTTTAGCCTGTGAGATACGCAATGAATGTACGGTATAGCTACGACGGTTTCTTCCTATTGCTTTCTGCAACCGTGCTCGGACTTAACATAATTGACTTCTTTAAACGCTCAGCGTCAGTGGCCACTGCATTACGGGGATAACCTACATCTAAAAGACGCGTAAGCTGTGCGTTAAAGCTATCACTCATTTTGTGCTCACACGACTTGGTGAGGTCAGACTTAAGGCAAGACATGGCAATACCGTTTTTTACAACCTTCGAGTGTTTCGACGAAAAATTTAACAGCGGTTTTGAAGATCTAGGAGCATACTGCCAGCACACGTGGTTCTTCTGAAACGTTAAGGAAATGTGTAGAAATTGTACTCCATTATTCTGAGGCAACTCTTTAGTAAAGCTCAGCCCTCCTCTATTTAATTCAAAATTTTCGCTCACTGAGGTTACCCCGTTTTCAAAGCCCTCACCACTACAAAAAATCAAGTAATCGTCTACATAACGAAAAACCAGTGTTGTCCCCGAACGCGCCTCCGATTTCGATGAGCTCGAGTAGGCAGGCTTCGAGAAAATACGACCAGCTGCCGAATAGTCCAGGTATGATGGCCACAGATGCTTGAAACCACGACATCAACCAACGACGACGAGCCCCTTGTGTCCAGTGTGCGAAAGTGGGAATTTTCGCACACTGGACACAAGGGGCCCGTCGTCGACACTTTCGAAGGTGGGAATTTTCGATCGTCAGCGCGTCTGATAAAAGGATTTAGGTCCATATCAAACATGAACGATGACTCTCAAACAAAGTGATATAGGTTATAAAGCACCCACAAGAAATGTCGATTAATCGATTAATCGATTAAAACATTCCACCGAAAGCAGTTAATCGATTAAAGGCTAAATCGATTAACGATTAACGATTGATCGATTAAAAATTTTAATTGACCATCCCTAGGGCGAAGGGTCAGACCCCTCTACAAGTATGCATGTGTGTGTGTGGTACGTCTGCATGCATATAATACACGTACAAACTGAAAACTTCCGGAGTGGGGGAAGGGTTAAACTCTCCCCCCTTTCTCTCTGTCAACGCCTAAAACGTCCGCATCAAATTGCACGCGAATATTAGTCCAATTTCCGCCATGCGTCGAATTACAGCGAAGCGAGCGTAAAGCTGCAAGAACGTGGTAAAATACTGCATACTGCATCTTTTGAGAGTTTACGATTATTATCGTAAGATTTGATAACTATAAGCCTAAAAGAGATGTCGGCACCGGCTGATCAGCGGCGACCATGATGGCTAAGGGTGACGCCACAACATATCCACGGCAATCCTGTTGCTATTTAGTTAATCTTTTGCGTGATTGCAACACAAATAGCTCACGCTAGGGAGATTTCGTCGTGTGTGACCAAAAACTCGTTGTACGCCGGTTCCCAATCTGGCACACGCATTCATTAGAACTACCTCCCTTCCGGCGTGACGAGTTTCTAGTATTTCGCTTTCACGCATAGTACCCAGCATTGGTGTCCTCAGGGTTCTCCTTTAGAAGGGAGGGGGGGGGGGTGTTCACCTCTCCCTTCGCCCCCTGTGCGCACGCTTATGCTACACAGAATACTTGGGTAGCGCACACAGGCGCATTGCTTCCTTCAGAATGTATATTTTTGTGGGTAGGCGTTTAAAGAGCACGGATTAGCTACTTTAATGGCTAAGCTGTTCCATCGCGGGAGCCTAGTGTCATCTAAACGTATACGAGGGGCGTTCATATAAAGTGCGTATTATTGCCATGAAGAAACAGAGGCAAAGAAACGAAATCTGAGTGGAAGTTTATTCTCTCTCTACATAATCTCCTCCCAAAGTCCTGCGCTTCTGCCAACGATGCATGAGCTGCCGCAGGTCATTGCAGTCGAACTCTTCATTTTGAGAGTTCTGTATAGAGCTCAACTTGAGCGATGACTTCCTCGTTTCCCGCACAGTGTGCTCCTACGCGAGGGAAGAGGAAGGAGACACTTGGTGCGAGGTCAGGTGAATTTGGCGGTTGAGGCAAAATTTCATAGCCCAAGGAGGCTGCATGCCTCATCGCGTGAAGGCTGGGAGGCTTATTGTGGCTTCTGTTATATAGTGTTAGACGTTGTAAACGTTCAACAGGAGTTGTTTTTCAAAGTTGTCGTCGCTGATCCTTCCACGTTTCCTCGTTAACAGGTGAGCTGCTACTCTGAAGACTCTCTCATTGCATGCGCTGGAGGGAAGGGGTTATAACGTAGGAACACCTTGCGCACCAGCTCGTAGTTGCGCAGTGCTTCGACGCTGGTGTCCATGTCCTCTATGAAGCGTCGCACTTCGCTGTCGCTGGCGCTCTGATAAGGCGTTGCAGGTAAGGCCAAGCAGAAGGTAAAAAATAGGTTCTGTAGGGACCACCCGTCTCACAGGAAGGGGCGTCCCCGCAGACCGGTCTCATATTTTTCGGGACAAGAACTGCCATAGAAGACTGGTTACAACATGAGTTTGAAAAAAAAAAGTAACTGATTACCGGTAATCAACTACAAGAAAATGTAATTGAATTACCCAGACAGTTACAGTTTCGAAAAAGTAATTGATTATATTACAATATTACAAGAAAATGTAACTGATTACAAGTAATCGATTACTTGTAACAGGTTACGTATAACTCATGAGTCATGAGTTAAGGTAAGCTCTGCGGTTCTTACGCGCTACAACCCCGATTGACTGTGAAGCACGCGTTAGTTGGGGACTAATATGACCACTTGGCGCTCTTACATGAGCACTTTAAACCTAAGTAAGTGGATGTTTTTGCATGTCACTTGCATAAAAATGCGACCGCTGCGACTGCAAATCGAACCCGAACCCCTAGAGTTAAGCAGCGCAACTCAACACCCGTTAAGCTATCAGGGCTGCTCGGCGTACTCATGAATGTTACTGAAGGCGGTTAATTGAGCGCAGGGAACACGAGGACAAATGAAGGCACACTAAGATACACAGGCACTACTTACAACATCGACGCTTATTTACTTCACCAGGAGGAACGAAGGCGCATTCAGAAGACGCCATCGATGATCACCCGAATCCCCTTTTGACCAAAAAACAAAAATTACGAAACCGAGACAAGGACCTCAGATGGGAACAGTTCGTTAAGTCATGCGCAGAAGATACAATACTTTGTCAGACAATGTTAAGAAAATTTTAGCGATACATGCATCACTGAAACAGTCGATTGTCACTTAATTCTTATTTATGATCATTTTGTGTTAATGTAAGGCGATTCGCGTGATCTGTGATGTTGCCCCCCGAAGGTGCTTTTGCTCGGCTCGGCGAAGTAATTATACGCAAATGTTGTTAGTAAAGCCTATGCGTGATGTGTGCCTTCATTTGAACCTCGTACAGTAGGTGGCATCGATGTTAAAATTTCACGAGGTAAGACCGATATTGCGATACATGGTTTGGTATAGGTGGTTGGTATTCCTTTGCTGAGGCGATCAATGGAACCTCCCCCCCCCCCCCCGGCCACTACCACAAAAGAAAAACAATTTCCCTGCCACCTGCTTCAACTCGTATAAATGTGAATATACGTATATAACATATAACATTATCATAACAATGACGTCCAGACATTAAGTTCACATTGGCATGCCATCTTACAACGGCAACTTCTAAATCATTCGCACGTCTCCAACAGACCGTTGCACAAACGCCAGCGGCAGCCATTTGCTTCGAAAAAGCGCATATACTCGAAAGCTTCGCGCATCTGTGCGCAGCTTGCGCAACTCTTGCAGCCCGATTTGCAATGCATGACTCGAATCTGCAGTTATTGTAATCAGCTTAGGCTTAAAGGTGACCCGAGGTGCCCTAACAGTGAACTTCGCTGCTGTAGAAGTATAATCTCTGTCGCGAGTCATACTAGATGGCTTAAGCGGCCTCTCAAAGAGCACAATGTGACACACACACGCGCGCGCTAGCGCGACACACCGCTCTATGTCCTCCACTGTGATGTAACGTACCAACAAACCCGCCGCGTACAACCCTCGTCGGACAACGGCTAGTCCCATTCACAGCAAACAGGACACAGGACGAGCTTAACTAAACGGAACGTTCAAGAGCTAACAACAGTATTGACGAAACCCCAAAGCTGCGCTCTCCTTTATATATAGTTTTTTTTTTTTCTCCAGTATACATAGAAACACCGCCCGCTTACGCTCACAAGTCTATTATACGCCACTAAACCTTCTTTGTGCAAAGCCGGGTTCGTGACCGGGCCTCCGATCGAAATCCCTTTGGGGAGCGCCGTTGCACGTTACACGCGGCTCACATATGCAGGGGTTGGTTTACGAGAAAACATTCCCTGTTTCATTACTTTTGTTTTTTCCTTTCTCGGCGCTCTCGATCCGGTCGGGTGTTCCTCCATCGGGGCCCAGCGCTTCGCACGCTCGGCTGCCTGCGACCTGAACCGGGCACCGGCCTGAAGTTGTATCGGACAAGCGCGTTCAATAAATTAGCGCGGCCGCATCTGGGACACGACGAGTGGTGTTTTGTTTCACGAGAACACCCTCGCCCTTCGTTCCCGTACCTATTATGGCTCCGTTCGAGTGTTTCAATCCTATTTGTGTTCTTTTATTCTTACCCGTCGCCATCTGCTGAAGTATGCAAACTTCGCGGCACGTCAGCGGCACGGGCAGTTTCCATAATTCCGTTCATTCTTTTTTTTTTTTCGTTCAGTCCCATCACCTCACTCTCTTTGCCCGCTTCCGGGTCATCCTGATCGAATATTTGAAAGCAAAAGGGAATACTAGATGAGGCCAAACATGCAAATCTACGCCAAGTCAGAATAAACGAGGCGGAAGATTTCAATTTAGGTCCATGAATATTGCAGCACCGTGTGCGCTAAGAAAAAAAAGAAAACCTCGTTTGGTGCCGAGCGGACACGCACTTTACCGTGCGAGTATAAGCTGGACCAAGCACCCTCACCCCCACTGACCATTCTCTTGTGTTTTTTTTAAACCCCTTTTCATCTTCCTTATATGCCTTTCTCTTGAGACAGTCTCGATTATATTTTGATTTCTCTTTGAAACCATATTCCCCACACTATGCGCTCTCGCAAATGGAAAACTGGACGCCTTAGTTCGCAATGCTGCGCAGCTGCGGTATAAATTACAAATACAGAGTGAGACACTCTAACTTTTTTTTTAAACACGAAGGTATTTTATGCCGGGGACCACCAAGACTTCAGTAACGTACTTCCGTCACGGAAATGACGTTGAAAAAATGCATACGATCAGATGGCAAAGAAAAAAACTTCCGTCAGCGCGCGTCGAAACCACGGCCCCTCGGTCCGCGACAACAGATGCCGGGCACGCTACCCACTGCGCCACAGTCACACTTTTTTTTCTTCTTTATTGCCTTCTTGACTACAGGTCAAGATAGTCTAACAATCACACATCATGTCCGTTTCATGTGCGTTAATGCATCAAACAAAGCTATCGCATCTTCATCACAGTCAGTCGTCTTATACACCTCACGAACTTTGACAACAATTTCCACGAAACACTCATGAACAGATGGAACTTTAACATCACAGTGTCTATACGCTAACATGCTGCGCCAAACCGAATGGAAACCCAGCAAAAATATAACATCCAAATGCAGTACAGAACATTCAAAGGGCAAAAAGCGAATTCCGTGTGGATTAAGAGGTAATTATATCTTTAAGGTCCTCTGCAATATGTCCCAAAAGAATATGTCATTATTACAATAAATGAATACATGTTCAATAGTTTCAGGCTTATTACACGGGAAACACGTGCTTCCCCATGGTACATAGATCCCTCTATCCTCCAGCCACGTTTTCACTGGCAAGGTTCCTGTATGAAGCTTGAAGAAGAAGGTCTTTACGTTAGGCGGTATCCACATGTTTTTAACTCGTTTTAGAACGTCTTGGCCGAGCGCTTTTTTAAACATTAACTGAGAAACGGGCACAGGGAATACATTCTGAATTAGGCCCTTCATAAGGCGCTTTCTTTTCACGTTAGATAAGTAATCCATAGGAAACCTTGCTCTTAGAAATCGATAGGACAACACAACTTCGCGGAAGAATGGCGACAAGGAGTGTCGTTCCCCCCTCTCTGACGATACAAAGAAGGCAGGCATATGATGTAATAACATTCTTTGAAATAAACAACATACAAAGGCATCTCTTTGATCTCTTATCAGCATGAAACGTGATACTACTTGGTTGAGAAACAGATGACACAAAGAAAGCCCCCCTTGCTTAACTCGATGGAACAAATTAGTTCTTGCTGTGCACTCCCATGTAGATCTCCAGATGAACGTGGCAAATATCCTGTGGATTTTTTTTTAATGTTTCTACGCGTACAACTAAGTGCTTGCAAAAGGTACATAATTTTAGCAGCCAGAAAAACGTTACGTATTGCGGACCGAGAGAAAATCGATAATTCTCGGCCACCCCATGCTTCAGTTGTCGCACGAAGTTCCTCCGCCTTGCTAAGCCAAAGCGATTCGCTGTCTTTACATCTGTCCAGTAGTACCCCGAGATAACGGCTAGGTGTCGTGAGCCACCGAATACTTCCAAAAGAATTGGGCGTGTGATCCCAGTTGCCATGCCACAAACCGACACTTTTATCCTTATTCATCAAACTTCCACTTGTGTCGCAAAACCTTTCAGTGATTCTTAGTAACAAATTGACGCTCTCTCCATCAACAGCAAAAAAGGCAATATCGTCGGCGTATGCCAAAACACGCACTTCACATGTCTGTAACCTAAACCCTTTAATTCCAGCACTGCTAATAACTTTCCTACAGAGTGGTTCCAAAAATAAAGCAAAAAGCAAAGGGCTTAACGGACACCCCTGGCGCACAGAGGAAAGGACTTGTATGCGCTGTGAAAGTTCTCCGTTCACAATCAGATTTGTATTTGAGCTTTTGTATGCCATCCTAATACCTTTACACATGACCGAACCAAGACCAACGTATTCAATTAACATAAACAGAATATTGTGTGGCACCATGTCGCGCCACAGTCACACGTACACTCTGGAGGCTTTACAAACGCGCCTTTCATATCTCACTTTTCTCTCACAGTGCTCTTAATCGGCGGGGTGGTGTCGCCCTCTGGGAGCGGTAAAGTGAAGTAGTGCATCATAGCCGTGGCCTCCCCGATTAACTCCTGCAACGCGTCGTTGTTACGCGTCCGTCCCATTCAGCGCGTTGCAATAGTATACAGTTCAGTTTTGTCAACGCTTTAACACACCGCGAGGTGGCACCCTTAGCCCATGCGTCGGCCTCGCTCATAGCGTCCATCCATACCAAAAATAGCTCTGCGACGCGCATCTGCTTCACCTGGCTATGGCGGTAACACCGCGTTTCCCGCTCACGCTCGCCCCGAGAAACGCGACATGGCTACAAGGGAGACCCGACGGGCGTTGCTTTTCCCTGTAGTCCGGCCGTGATGTTAAGCAACTCTTTAACATGCCGCGGGATGGCCACCTTAGCCTAAGTTCTGCGTCCAATCAGCGACGCTCTGCTGGCTGTCACACCGCTTCCTCTGATTACGCTCTCACCGTTAACTACTACAGCGACCACAAGGGTTTGTTTAATCATTGCTCATTGAGTCGTCGGGATGGAGATGGACCACCAAACCTCAACGCGGGTGCATCCACATTAAACGTTGATATAGCTGCCAAATACCAATAGACTTGTACAAGCTATCTTATATCTGTGTACAGTTAAAGATTCAACTACTTCTACTACTATTCAACTACTAGATTCAACTACTATCAAAGATTCAACTACACGCTTTACTTTCGTGTTATACCGATCCCTATGACGGAGGGATCAACCATGTTTTTGTCCTTTGATGAAATGGCAGTAAGGCAGAATGAGCCAGTCATATTGCAATGGTATAACGCCTACTACCTTTCTCATTACAGCAGTAAAAAGCAAGCGGCCAGGATTATGAGTTAAAGTCAGAAATCTCCGCCCGAATATATACAAGGTGTCCCAACAATCACGCAGCACGGTTTAAAAGAGGAACGGCGTTACGCGAAGCAATCCTAATACACACTGTTCCCAGTTCACTGGAGTAGCCACTATTACTTCTTTCTTAATGAGGTTTATTTATTAGTCCTAATTATATTTGTAACTCGACAAGTACTCACCGAAGTGTCAAAATGGAAATGAGGCATATGTAGGCATGTTCAAATGATATCAAACTGCGCTATTTTTTGACAACATACTATTGCGTACTAATTTTTTCCGCTTAATAAAGAAAGCCCGCGAAATATGAAAAGTGGCACGTGACTAGGCTACAGCACGCATCAGGAAGCAGCGCCCTCAAACAGGCTCACTGCGAGGTAGCCAATATCAAGCAAAAAGTATGGATCACCATATCTGCCATTCTTCAGCCGAAGAAAAGCGCCGCGTTGGTCCTACAGAGTGTCACCCATAATCAGAACAGCGCTCTGGCCGCGTTATTAATAAGAACAGTCGGCCGTGGGATATGGATAATGATTAAAGGTGTGCAAATATTCGAAAGTTTCGAATTTTCGTCGAATATTACAATCGAAATATTCGTATTCGATTCGAAAATCGTGTATTCGAAAAGTTTCGAATATTCGATAACTTCGAATATTCGAAAAATTCGCATATGGGATTCGATTATCATGCATAAAATAACTCGTCTTCCACATTTCTGCTGCGTTCGTATAGCTAAAAACGTTGCCGAGAGGAGCGATAAACATCGTAAGTACACGGAGGCACGATATCTGCCTGCGACGAGCGCCCCAATACGTATGATTTTATTGCTGGTGCATCTCCGACGTGCAGCGCTGTTGGCGATCATGTAACCGTGCATTTTCAATATTATGCGGCCGTAACGTGCCGCACTACCACTCGTTCACTATGCGGGACCACTTCTGAAGAAAGACAGTGACCCACGTGACATGGTGGCGGACTGTAGGCACCTTCAGATACCCCAGTCTGGCAAAGCTCTGCCCCATGTCCCTCCCTATACCAGCCACTTCTGTTCCAAGCGAGCGTGCCTTTTCAGTGGCAGGGGGGGGGGGGGGTGTCTCTGTTAAAAGGGAGCGCCTGCTGCCTGATCATGTGGAGCAACTTATATTTCTTCATGATAACATCTGGTCATTACTTTCACGCCGTGATATTTGCTTGTTTTGTGATGTGCATTGTGCTAGCCTGGACATTGTGTTCTGGAGATAGCAGTGTATGTTTTGTTGCCAGTCAGGCTGTTAATGTTGTTTTTTTTTTCAAATGGCTACATGTTAAATAAAATATTGTTCATGATGACTGAGGGGCGCGAGAAAACGGCACACAACGAAAAGAAGTACACGGGACGACGCGCTAATGTACTTCTTTTCGTTGTGTGCCGTTTTCTCGCGCCCCTCAGTCATCATGAACAAATACCAACTCGCCCAACTTTTTACCTTACTAAAATATTGTTACTGTGGAGGCATTTTTCCGTTGATATTCGATAATCGATTCGATAATCGAAGGTGGATATTCGTATTCGATCCGTATTCGAAAAATTCGATATTCGCACACCCCTAATAATGATAGTAGCGTACAATCGAGCGGAACAAATCAATGCAAAATTGCGACGGATGTTGTTGGCGCTCGTCTTGTACCCTTCCCAAAGTGCGGAACGCTGTCTCCGGCAACCGACAACAGGCAAGGCGGTTGCTTGCAGTAAGCTAATTGGAGGGCGCTGCTTTCTTTTGCGGGTGGGAGCGTAGTCCCGTGTTACTTTTCACATTTCGCGGGCTTTGTTTATCTACCGGAAAAAAGTGAGCACGCTATTACATTACATTGCTGAAAATAGCGCAGTTAGATGTCACTTCAACATGCCTGCAAGTACGTGCCTCATTGACATTCTGATAATTAGGCGAGTATTTGTCGTGTTACAAATATGACTAAATAATTAAGCCTCAATAATGAACAATTAGTTGCCGCTGCTTCAGTGTATATACTGGGAACAATATGTACTAGGTTTGCTTCGCGTAACGCCGTTTTTGTTTTTCTAAATCGTGCTGCGTGGTACTTGGGACACCCTGTAGATAGGAATTAGTCTTTGAGGCGGCTTAGAGTAGCATACAAAATAGGGAACGTGAGAATAGCGGGCATGGTATTCACTATGCCCCAAGGAGGACAAGGAAAAATGAGAGGCGAAAGCCGAGGAGCATAACGAGTTAGATATTGAGCTCGTCAGGCTACACTGGGGAAAGGGCAAGAGGAGACGGAAAGGTACGAGAGGAAAAGAGCGAAGAGAATGAGCGAAAGAGAGAAGGGTCAAAATACAATCCCGCGTGTATAAAAATACGTCAGTGTTAGAGACGTTCAACGAGGCTGGTTGATCGCAGAAACTTCAGCAGTTCCTTCGACGTCGCTTGCTGATGGGAAGATGTTATCTTCCTGCCCCCCCCAAGATCGACTGCTATGAAAGCGGCTGGTCGTCGAGGCGCTAACGCTGTCGCTACAGCAGCTGCCCCTGGAAGCTTCATGTAGCGAGCACAACGATAGTCTCGATGCTTTTCTTCGTTGCCAAAATTGTCACAGGCGGCGCTGTCGGCCATTCGGATGCGATAAGTAAAGGTTTCCGTCAATGACACTCCAAGGCACAGTCGAGAGAGAACAGTTGTGTCATTTTGGGACAGTCTAGATCGGCCACAGGCCGGACTAGTGCTGGGAATTACTAATAATAATTCCTGGGGTTCTACGTGCCAAAACCACGGCATGATCATGATTCACGTCGTAGTTGGGGACACCGGAACAATTTCGACCACCTGGGGTTCTTTAACGTGCACCTATAAATCTAAGTGCACGGGTGTTCTTTGTATTTCACCCCCATCCAAATGCCGCCACCGTGGCTGGGAATCGAACCCGCGTCCAAGAGCTTAGCAACGCGACTGCTGGAAATGACAATTATATTACCTTTACTACGACACTGCTTCATCATCGGCAACGAACATACCGACAATGCCGCTGAGAATTCTCACGAAGATAGCGTGATGGAACCCACCCCACTGCCAAGAACTGATGCAGCAATGAACATTCACGCGCTGGTGCGGGCTATCGTACGATTCACATGGACGGTTCTCCTGCCTAGCCGCTTTCACCGCCTAGACCCCCTCCCCGAACTACACTGAATCCGGAAGATGCGATACGGGCACAGGGTGTTGTTACGTTCTGCCATATGTGCAGGCACACAGTTAAATCAGAATCAAGGAAGGAAAGCACCGTCACAGGAACAGACAGTGCAGCTCCTATGCCATGTTAACCGTCGCACGACCTCTTCAGTCGTACATCTGCACCGCGCAAGTTGCCCATGTCACGCAGTTATTGGTGGGAAATAAGTATCCGTTCCTTCCTTCCAAGCTGGTTTCGAAATGTTACTTTGGTCTTGGGCTCCCTTGAAATGTGACAGTTAACGACTTAAGCAACAGTGGTCTTGACTGCGTGGCTTTATTTGCAAGCTCCCGAGAAACACACACACACACACACACACACACACACACACACACACACACACACACACACACACACCCACACACACACACATATATATATATATAATATATATATATATATATATATATATATATATATATATATATATATTGTGATGACGAAGATTGACACCGGGGCTCTGGCGCGCGCGGACAGGGAGCTGATCGAGGCAGAGAAAGACGAGGTCAGAATATAGAACAGCCGGCCCAGGAACGGGTGCTGTCTCTGTGTCTCGTTCATTACAATGGCGCAGTCTACAACGCAAGCCGAACCTTGCAGCTGAAGCCACCTGTCATCGCGCGTCGTCGGCAGCGCGGGTCTCTCCAACCTAGGAACGTCGTCCACGCTTCCTCGGTCATGGACACCATGGCCCAACCGCTGCTGCAGCTACCTAGACAACCATCCGAGGACGGCGTCCAGGCCTCGTCGGTGGCTCATGGGTACGCTTACCCCGGCGCTGCGAAGACAGTGCATTACCTACCGTTGCCCGGGAATGCCGCTCACGCTTCCCGTGGCGACACCCTCTCATTCAGGGCTCCATCGGCACCTGAGCCGCGTTGGGATGCGGTACGAGCTCCTTCGGACCAGCAGCCCGCCGTCGTGGGCTCAAGCACCACCACCTACTGGTCCGACATTACGGGCTCCGCACGCGAACCATCGGAGAGCGCCGCGCACCTGCGGCGTACCATTGCGCGACTCCGCGTCACGGCCAACGCCTTGACAGCGTCGAGCTCTGCGCTGTTTCCTCCCATCATTCCAGCACTGACAGCCATCAACGCCATGTTGGATGTAGCCACCTCGCTAGACCTCGAGGCCAGCTCGCCTGAGCAACGTAGAGAGCTCCGGTCAACCCTCAGCCAGGTCTCTATCCAACTTGGTGACTTCGCGCACACACTCTCCCGTTTCGCGCCTGCCGTATCACCATCCCAGGCTACCTTCGTACTACCGGAGTTCCGCGGCTTCCAGGACGACGCCGAAAAATGGGTGGCGACCGTCAACGCCTTGGGAGCTCGCGAAGCTTGGACGGAGGCGCAGAAATGGTCCTTGGCGGTAGGCCGCCTTCGAGAAGGTGCCGCGGCGTGGCACAGGTACGAGGGCGTGAGGCAGCAGTCCTGGGCAGGATGGAGTGCAGCCCTGATTGCCGCTTTCGGCCTGATGCCCGATACCTTCGGTGAGCCCAAGACCTCTAATGAGGACGGAGTTCTGGAGGGCCACAACCTTGAGGCTGCAATGTTGCCTTGCAGTCCATCGACGGCGTGCGTCGTAGAGTTTGACGCTTACCGGAGCAGCCCTGCTCCTCCTCTGCAGGTCAAGGACGCCGCCTCGATATCCGACGCCAGAACATCCCCGCCAATGGCAGAAAGCGTTTCGCATCCCTATCGATCAGAAAGGCTGCCCCCATGCTCGCCATCACCCGAGTACTTGGAGGCACCGGCCCGCGTCGTTCTGAACGTACCACCACCTGATGAGACATACCTGTCCGCGGATTCCGCCAACATCCTCTCTGACCAGACGGAAGCGGATCTGCGTGCGCCACATTCATTCGCCGAACGTGAGAGCGTCCCCAACTTGCCAAGAGACGTTTCTCCACACGACACCAAGCTCTCTGACACGTCTCAGAGCATTCTAATCGAGGACCTGCCCACGCAGCACAAGTCTCCTGAAACGGCTGCTGACGAGCATGTCCCGAGTGCACCGAACGTGGCATCAAAAATTGCAAGCTTGAGAACTTCAGGGAGCTCCAGAGTAATAACGCTACAAGAGCACAAGCCATGTCGAAGGTCAGCGCGAGAACGTGATCCCACGTTGCCACAGATGTTTAGTAGAACAACCAGACGCCCCTCGACCAGCTGCAAAATGCGCAGACGGCCGTATTTGTTGCAGAAAGTTCCGTTACTGTATCCACCATTTCCTGCCCTGTTTTCCAAAATGTGGAGAAACAAGTGTGAGCGTTTCGAGATCAACCGGCGACCATGCCGATACAGTCAGGGCCGCCCGCCAGAACCGTCGTCAACAAGTGTTCAGAAGACGTCACACTATGGGCGAAATCGTCCACCGCGGCACAGCCAGTGTCGCCCACCACAGAAACTTCTAGCAGACCACCAAACCATGCTGAAGCGGGGTCGGGGCCGACCACCACGAAACAGCCAGTGTCGCCCACCGGACACACTCCTGGCGGATGTTCTGACCGAGTGGCCGCGTGGTCTGTTCCGACCAGCGCGATTCAGCCAGCCCCGTCCACCTGAAATGTTGTCGACATCTCCGCGCGCTTTGCAGTCATGGCCGAATGTGATGACGAAGATTGACACCGGGGCTCTGGCGCGCGCGGACAGGGAGCTGATCGAGGCAGAGAAAGACGAGGTCAGAATATAGAACAGCCGGCCCAGGAACGGGTGCTGTCTCTGTGTCTCGTTCATTACAATATATATATATATATATATATATATATATATATTCTACGTACGCAGGCCATGCTCGGCAAGATATGACACAAAAGACGCCGACAATTATTTATTTTGCGGTAGGATCACAACACCATGATGTGGCCATCGCTGCAAATTCTGGGAGGAAATTAGAAAGCGCTCAGTGCGTGCTGCTGCCTCGGTACTCAAAACGTAAAAGCGCGAAATACTGTGGAACGTAATGGACACCATGTAGTACATAGCAATTCTGTGTGTTTCTTTTTTGTTTTTGTTCTTCGCGTCAGTTATCAGATATTAAGGTCGCGCTTATAAATACAGATTCCGTGGAACTTAACGCACAGCCTAAATCTAGCTACGCACCATACAAACACATTACAAAGAAAGTAGTATAGTCCGACTTCTTTAATCATACCAGTAGCCAAACTCCGCATGGCCTCCGTGTATCAGAATCCGACCATGGTATTCGTCAACATCACCGAGGTCTGCCGATTGCCGCGTCATATGTCCGCAGAGAAACAAACTAATAAATCGAATTTTCTCAGGTTTTGCATTACACAAAACCGCAAGCTTGATGGAATGAGCAGTGTTTACGTTTGCCGTTTACTTTTATTGCAATAGCAATTATATGAACACTCTCGACGGGTTTTTGCCGCCGTCGTCATGTCCCACATAAAGTCCAAGTTGATAACATCCCCCTGCGCATCGTATGTTCTACCTCGGGTAAGATCGCGCGAGTGGGGTCTACGAACGTGGCTGAAGCAGAGCTCAAACGAGCAGCCCCATCTCCGTCGCTCGGAGGGCGCATGCGATAACATCACCCCGCTCGGGAGGCCTGCCGTCGAAGCAGAGAGGAAAACCCCAGCCGTCTTGAATGAGCATGAAATACGCGACGGAAAAGGAGGGGGGGGATGTCGCTCGAGCAGCAACTTTGAACTTTGATTCTAAGGACCCGGTCGCGATCGCTGGGGGGCGCGCTATTTCAGCAGCCATCAGCGGGCGGCTCGTATACCCTTCTACGTGCTACGCTCTTAACGCGAAGAGTCTGTGCGGAAAGAGCATCTCTTCCTGAAGCGGCCGTATTCTCTCACACCAGCGTTTTGTAGAATTACGCGAGATCGAATTCAAAAGAGCTAGCTGCCAGCCTCACTTCGTATAACATCACAATTTGTCGCCATTGCATTCATTGCTTGGCCCGTGCGGTGAAACTGTGACATTTTTTTTTTTTGCAGGTGATATTGTGGGCACAGGTCTCTTCGACCTTTCTTGAAAATACTTCACAAAATTCTCGCCGTAATAACTCCCACAATAACAGCGAGGACTGCCGCGATGCGGTGTGTTTTCTGTCGTTGCTCCCAGGTGGCGTGTCGGTTCGCTAACCTCCGCAGATTTGTCCATGACCGGGTTTCGGAACGGAGTTTCGCAATCGATATCATTGAAGATATTTGAGCACAAATAGCTCATCGATATCATTTACAGAGTAATTGAGTTGAGCCAAAAGAACAAGGCCAGATGCACAGTGAAACAGCACGCTGTGTAACCTTTTGGCTTTTGGAAGCTTCTGGCTTTTGGCTTCTGGCTTTTAATAATTATTTAATTATTAATAAATTAGGCTTAACGTCACCCAGAAACAGCAGAGTCACGGAAACCGGCGTAGTGCACGGGTTCGCAATATGTTTCCACTGCTCAATAAAGAATATTTAATGTGTGCCTATAATATTAAGCCCACAGGAGGGTTCCAAATGCGCCCATCTTGTAACGCGGCCGCGAAGTGGAATCGAACCTGTGACCTTCGTCCTCAACAATAGACGGTTGTTGTTGTTCTTGTCCTCTGAGCATGGCGCAAAGCCGAGTGGCGGAAGAATTTGTCCATTATTTTCTGCAGTGTATCATTCCTAGATACTAAAGTTAAATAATATGTTGACTTGAAATGTCAATTATTAGTAGTGAAATATATAAAGCTGGCAGAATATTGCAAGATATCCATTTAGTCTCAATGATAAATTTCTCAATGTCTAAGAAAACATCCCTGCGGCTGTATCCCAGAAGAAAGAATAACCGGTTCTGATAACTCCAGGCCCAGCTTTCGAAGAGGTGGTGCTGGTATCATTTTCCTCTGTGTTGTGAAGTGGTGACAGGTTAGAAAGAAGTGGTCAATCGTTTCCTCCTGATTACAAAAGAGGCACAGATGGGAAGTCACTAAACCTGATCTATGCAAGTAAAAATTGAGGGAGGACGAAACTGAGGACGAAATTTCGTGATGACAACTTTCATTATTCTTGAATTGGATAAATCCCAACAGACGGTTTTGTATTTCGCAATATACACGCATCCTTGTCGTCCTCTAACTTTGCCCACGCAGTTAGACAAAAGTGCATTAGCCACTTTCCTTGCGGCGACAAAGTAGTCGGTCAGAGAAGGCAGCAAAACTCACTGAAGACCACGCGTTTGTATCTATGCGACATCGAACTATGCTGCGACGTAAGATAAAGCGCTCGCTCTTCAGCCGTGAGGCCACTATGCGGTGGCGCCGCGGCGCGCTGCCGAACGCACTTACTTCAACTAGAAACACAGCGTTGTTTAAGTCGATATATATATACTTGGGGCATGAGATGAACTTTCATGGCCGGTTTCAAAAAAATGTAAAAACAGGGATAAGCTATCACTACTGTTCTAAGCGTAAACAAACGTATGCTTAAAGAGAAGCTGAAGCACTTTTTGAAAGAAACAAAAATTACATTGGAGTTTGCAATCACAGTTTAATCCCTGCTCAATTTGTAAACGGATGTCTGTGTTCTCAAAAGTGAACGCAAATAGCATTTTTTTTACAAGAAACAGCGGCTGCGACCGCAGCGCTTCTTGAGATGCTGAGCAAACGCGCTGACGTCATCCTCGGCATGCCGCCTCATCTGCAACGGCAGCCATGTTGAAGCGTAGATTCCACGATTAGCTACAGCAACGGCGCGCAGCCAGAGCTAGTCACGGAGGCCACGGCTGAATATACGAGAGACGCTTGATCACATCGCACGTGGCTGTTTGTCGTTATTGCAGATATTGTAACCCAGCTGCAGATCCTTCAGCGGTCTCTACACTTACTGGACCCTCCGCTACAAAAACAGCACTCTCTCATTTCGTATCAGTGAGTGGTGGGAACCTTACGTCGGAGTGCAGCACTCGAGGTTCTGCCAAAGGAACCGAAGATGGCGTAGTTCCGGTTCGTCTATACGCCTAAACTTTCGGCGCGCTAGCGTTGGTGGATAAAGACAAACTTTTCTTTCGCGTTTTCTATAGCTCCTGCTGCAACAACCGCGGAAAAAATTTACGACATCGTCGGCAATAATGTCCGCCCTTGTTAACCACGAAGTTGTACCAAATTCTAAAACCACTTCAGCTTCCCTTTAAGGCGAATGTTCTAAACGTAGACAACGTAGATGTTTTCCGTTTCTCGGACAATTTTTCGGGGCTCTACCTGAATGGAAAAGCGGGTACTAAGGCTGACCTAAGGTTTCCTGATTGGCCTATTTGAGCCATGTCTGGCGAGGGCCGTATCCCGTTGTTAATCCGAGCTGCCGCTTCCTTTCTCCCGGAACTCGTATACATATAGTTCGGGTAATCAGCTTACACATGTGTAGCATCGAGGTTATAGTAATCTCAGACGGGACTGCATGGTTTATTCCCTTGGCCGCACAGCACGCGAAAAGAGTCGTTGCGTACTTCCTCTGGATTCTAACTAATGCCCGCCACAATCGTAACCTTCTCAGTTATATCCAGAACTAGTGGCATGTAGTCATGACCATCAAATGGTCCCACGCATCGAGTATGTAACTTTATATACAGAAGTTTCCGAAGCACGTACGCAATCTGGGAATAAAGTTGGAGCCGAACTTCATCTAAGTGAAGTACCGTATACCGCAATAGATAGTAAAGCATTCCATTCACTAGACTAACGTTGAGCCAATTAAAATACAAAAATAATGAAGCTATAATTAAAGATGAGTTATTATAACATCAGCCTGACGTCACTGTCACGTCACGACGCATGTGATAAACGCTCCCGAACAATTTCTGTTGCACGGTATGTGGGCCGGAGTTGCGGATTGCAATGTTGACGTCAAACGTCAAGATTGGAGGAGAGGGGGGATCCGCTAATTAGTTTATCAACTTCGGTTATCAGTTTGTCGCATTTTTATTTCGTACGTTTCACTTCTGCAGTAATTTTAACACTAAAATCCCGAGAAGTGTGCCAGTCGTGACTGACCTTGGGTCAAAAAGAGAACGATTACCTAGATTTGCGCATTAAAAAAATTTTTTTTTTTCGTCGTATTTGTCCCGCAAGTGAGACGCACTGCGGTTACTGCCAGTTAGGCTAGCAATATCGTTAGTTGGAAATGTCGGCGCCGACAGCCAAAGGCGCGAGGTATTTTTACCTTTACTTCCGAGTTGCACGCGTGTGGTAAACATACTGCCACGTGTGGTGAAAATTTAGGTCAGTACGGCGCGATTCCAACTAGTTACACCGTTTCCTGCGGCGCAGCCTTTCTCAATGCGCTGACAGGCGAGGCTTGTAACTAATAGACTCGTATACGCTTAGTCCGCCTCTCGGCCAAACCAATGCTGCCTAATCCGACTAATCCGAAACAGAATTGGCAGCCCATTCATTTAGCCTGACCCAGACCTGACCAAACCAGATAGACAGTACACGATACCCGGTGTAGCGGCAGGACTTGCATGAGTCCTTCATTTGAGAGCAGAGCATTCACTGTATGTCAATTAGAAGCCGGAATATACGACATTAGGTGCTCGCATAGTTCAGATAGTTCACGCAAGGTGTCTCTGCACACACCGCTAGGTCACAGCAGCAACATTTGATTTTTTCTCCTCACCTAATTAACCGACGAAGAAGAATAACGGGAGAGGTAAAAACGTGTAGAAACCACCGACGATGATTGTCAGTTCCTGCTAATAGCCGTACGCTCCAAGAAAGCAATTGGACTGGCGCCCATGATTGTGCGTATTTGTTGCAGTAAGGATAATTATGCGGCATTTGTTGTGTTGTTGCGCAATTTCTTGGAAAACGAAGCCGCAAACCAGCTCACTTGTAGCAGTAGTATTGGGCAGACAGCACGTGCGTCTCAAAGAGCGACAGATACCGAAATCTCTATATTATTGTTCAATGACATTTGGCATACACAACTGAATGAAGGTGCTGAGCTTGAATGAACACAGTGCTATATTTGTTTAGTTTTTTAACTTTGCTTCCGCTTAGTTTTCATTTTGGGGATTTTAGTTACATCATATACACATTTCTTTATATTGTTACGTATTTTTAGCACGTTCCATTAGAAGCAGCGAAAGGAAGCTCGACAGGCGTAAGAGACGTTGCGAATAATAATAATTGTATGGGTCCTGCGTCCCATAGCCACGATATGATTACAAGAGACGCCGTATAGCGGAGGGCTCCGAAAATGTCAATCACCTGAGGTGCTTTAACGCGCATTGAAGTATAAGCACACGAGGCTGTAGCATTTTGCCTCCACCGAAATGCGGCCCCCGCGGGCGGGATTCGATCGCGCGGCTTTTGGGTCAGCAGTCGAGCACCATAACCAGTAGACCCCCACGGCGGGTGAAACGCCACGAAATCTTGGCGAAAGTGCAAAATCAAGCCATTCGCATTAAAGACGCCGAAAGTTTAAGCAACGCGGTCTTATGCACCCCCCCCCCCCCCCCAAAGAAAAAAAAAATGTTCATGAGACATCGTCCGCTATAGTGCCCGACGTATACAGTGAGAAATCTATATGGTGTGTGTGGTGGTTGGTTAATTGAAGACTAAAGCACACGCGCGCCTCATAACGTGTCCAGCACCTCTATTTTCAACTACATATGCGCTATAACCCAGCAGCTGATTGCAGCTATGGAAGCCAAGACGCATCGACGTTGCGTAAAACACAAATTTATGTATCTCGGAAGTACGAATGCTCTTATTCCGGTAAATAAATTGCCCGAACTGAAAACTCGGAACTTTTGTGGCGACGCTGGATCTCTACGCGCTAAATTTAGGAACTCGTAAGTAACAAAGAGTTGCACGTGAAACAGCGACGTGAAAAGGGTGAGCGCGCATGCGTCGGCACTGTAGGGGCAGTTGGAATTTTGTTTATGTTTGGCGGAATTAGTTCGGTCCTTACGCATGTACGTATACATCCAAGCCGGTTACGGTCCTGTAGTTGAGGAAAGTAGCTTCGATTAGTGACTCTAATATAATTGTTGGGGTTTAACGTCCCAAAACGATGATATGATTATGAGGGACGCCGTAGTGGAGGGCTCCATAAATTTCGACCACCTGGGGTTCTTTAACGTGCACCTAAATTAACGTACACGGGCATTAAGCATTCTCGCCTCCATCGAAAATGCGGCTACGGCGGCCGGGATTCCATCCCGCGACCTTCAGGTCAGCAGTCTAGCACCATAACCACTATAGACCACCGTGGCGGGTGCCATTAGCGACTGCATCTCCGCAAAATTTTCTTCCTGCTTCTGACCCTCTTTTTGGGCAGACCAGTGGCTAAGAATACTCGAGGATATAGAAAATGCATCCTGCAGATTGTTTCGCTGTTAAATGCGTAACTGTGCGTTACGCTTACACTCTAAGAAAAACAAATATATATAAAACGAGTCCATCGACTCTTTCTTGCGAGTCCTGCATGACTTGCCACATATATAACTCACTTTAACGAGACACTCTAATTCTGTTTCTAGATCATTATACTCTCTCCGGAGAGTCGTGTGACCAAAAAAAAAATGTCACCAAAAAAAAGTTAGCATGTCTCTTTAAGGACATTTATATATATGGCAAATCAGTACACACAACAAAAAAAAAGGGTCAAATGACTTTTTTTTTCCTGTGTTAGAGTGTAGACTAATATCGTGATTTGAAGCTTCCATGGGTCAGCAAATACAGAATGCTCTCGAGAGAATGACGAAACGGGGTCGTTGATATATAGTAAAGCACACGAAAAAAAAAAATGGCCCTGACTTAAGCTCATTGGCTTGTTTTGAAACACCTCGCGTAGAGTGACTTACAAGACTGGGATGCTGGAATACGACGCGTTCCTTCGGTTTATCGTGCCAGGTATCGCTATTTTCAGGGCACAGATTAACGCAGCGCTTGAAACTAAGCGAAGAATGAAAACAAAACGACGTAGGAATATATATATATATATATATATATATATATATATATATATATATATATATATATATATATATATATATAAATATATCTATATATATATATATAATATATATATATATATATATATATATATATATATATATATATATATATATATATATACACGCACACACACACACACACACACGAAAGAAGGGCTTGGTAAGTAGTCCTGCTCGCCATCTTTTCACAATGAGTTATACTCGAATTCGCAGTTATACGAATTGTTCAGCGCTGTGCTGTACGCGATGAGAGAAAGCCTAGGAGCTCAAACCTAATTGAGCGTTCAAGGAGAAAACCGTGTTCAATATAAAACCACGTGCGCCCGTTATATATATGTAAAAAAAGAGAATGGGGGAAATACTACGTAGAAAGAGCTCGCAATAAAATTAAATTCCTCGAGCGTGTTCCCGTCGGTATTCGTGGGCTCTAACACGGCAATCACCGACAAGACCGACCGCACCTACGTGTTGAGGTAGTTTTTTCGGGCAACACGGGGGGCCTCGCGCAGCAGCTGCGGAACGCCCCGCTGCTATAAGCCCAATTTAATATCCCCCGAAAGAAGCGGAACGGTTGTACGTTCGAGCGCCGCGCGGAATTCAAATCTCGGAAGAGCATAATAGTTTTTTTTTTCTCTCTTTCTGTCTTTGTCGCAGAGATTGAATACTTATATATGGCCACACAATACCATGAATAACGGAGATCCAACTAACCGCCACGTGACTGCGAGCGGTTGATTTTGCCACGATTTATCTATGAATCTCTCGGGGGGAAAAAAAATATATGTAAGGTTTCGCACGGCGTGTGCCGTTTCGGCAACAGAATTTTTGTGCTTTCTTTTAAACGACTGCTCAGCAGACAGTTCGCGTTTGCGGTTGGAGAGAAGAGAGATACAAAAGAAAAGAAAAGAATGATAATAACCACTTTTTCCGGCGAACTATGTGAGCCCGAATAAGAATGCCATGTTCGAGGCAGGCTGGGTCTGGTAATGTATTATCGCGTGCCTCACAAAAGAAAGAAAAAAAAAATAAAGCGATGACGGTCTTTAAAGGGGTCATGAACCACTTTTCCAAGTAATGATCTAATGGCCTCAGTATCGGAGTGTACTGCCTCCCGAATCGATTGCCGCAAAAATTTCTCGAATCCGTCAAGAATCAGCGGAGTTACGGGGGTTTGGCGCACGCTCCCAGCGCTTTCTCTCTTTTCTCGTGCCGACGAGCGCACTGGAAGCTAGACAGGGAGGGATGGCATGGGGGAAAGAAGTTACGCCAGCGCGCGTCATGAAACGCGATCGCTCTCCCGCTGTGATTCGCTTGCGCGAGTGCGGCTACCGTGTACTGAGGAGTGCGGCGCCGGCAAGTGGCGGCACCCCGCGGCAAGAAGCGCATCTGATCCGAACGCCGCTCTCGATTTACGTCGGCTATCGGCCAATAAGCATGCTATGTCTCTTGCGACGTACAGCGGACAGACGCCCCGCCCACCGACGAGAGTGAGAACCGGCCTCTGTTTGAAAAGAGGGTGCCTGGGGAAACGGCAACTTCGCGCTCCGCTTGTGGCCATTACGCGGCGCGCACGACTGTAATATTTGGCAGAGCAGTTCATAGCCGTGTCAGCTTTCCGCAGGATGTGTTTTTTCAATCAGCCCAAGGGGTGCTTCATGACCCCTTTAAGAAAAGTTCTTACCTAACCAAACGCATTACGTCCTGAGTTTCACGGTTTTGGAATAAGCTTTAGTTATGCAGAATTTCCCGAGAAGACAAGTTTAAAAGTTAAGTATACTCGCGCGTATACTTAACTATTGTTGCGTACTATTTTAGAAGTCCGCGGCCGTTCCTCCTCAAAGGCGGATGCACACAGGCCTGCACCAATGGGCGCGCCTTCCAGACTGACGTCACGAGCCGGACGACTGGTGACCCCGCCTCCGGAGAATATTGCTAATAGCATGAGAGGGACCCTTTCTTCACTCGCGGAGGCGATCGCCTGTCGCGCTTCGGTCGTCTGGGTGGGGCCTCTCGGGACTACTTAAGTTGTGTCCGCCTAAGTTTAAGAGAAGTAACCCGTTTAGCTTTCGACCTTCATTTTGCTTTTCTATTGCCTTGCCGACGTTTACTGCGCACTCAGCCGCCGTAGCAGCTGGGGAGGCTTACCTTTAGTAGCTAGCCACCATACCTTTAACCAGCATCCCCCCCCCTCCCCAATCCCTTGAGATTCGGCCAAAGTATCCGCGTTCTTGCTGAACGGAAAATGCGCATTCGATTTTATGCGCACGATATACACATTTACGCATGTATGCCTTGCTTGGAACATGAGGTCGGGTGATACGACGCCGCAACACGCTTCTTTACCAAACGCCACAAAGTGGATGTAATTCCCTGGGCTTTTACAGTCGATTTTAAATTTCATTTTCCTTAGATCTCTTTCATTTAGCGGCCGATGAGTGACAGCTTACTATTTTACGCTGATGTGGCGACTGTACAGCGCATGGTATCACCCCTCAGTAACCTTTGAGAAATCGTTGAACAGAGAACACCCGCCGCGGTGGTCTATTGGTTATGGTGCTCGACTGCTGACCTGTCAATCATGGGATCGAATCCCGGCCGCGGCGGCCGCCTTTCGATTGAGGCAACCAGCTGGAGGTCCATGTGTTTAGATTTGGGTGCGCGTTAAAGAACCCCCAAGGGGTGGAAATTTACGAAGCCATACACTACGGCGTCCTTCATAATCACATTTGCGGTTTGGGAACGTGAAATTCTAAGAAATATTATTGTAGCAAATCAGAACTGCGGTATCCCGCAAGGTGGCGGAAGGGTTAGGAAAGGGAAAATATACGACCACCCGTTTGTAGCACGAAGCTACAAGGAAATAGATACGGATTTCTCAGAATAAAACTTCTTAGTCGCCGAAAAATTCATCCTGGTCCGGGGTTCGAACCCGGGATCAGCTTTCTTTCTTTGTGAGAAAGCTTTCTTTCTGAGAAATTCGTATGGATTTCTTTGTGGCCTAGTAGTAAAACAGGTCGTTTTTCTTTTCCTTTATTAATTATTATAATAATAATTACAACTGTTGGGGTTCTACGTCCCAAAACAGCGATATGATGTCGAACAGGTAACGTCGCCGGAGCCAATGTTTCGAGAAGCTTCGCACCTGTCATCGTCAGAGCGCTGACGAAGACAGGTTTCTTTGTTGAAGCGTTGGCTTCAGTGATGTTCTGCGTTCAAAGATTTCTGCTCACCTCAAGACTCCACCTAGCCTGAGCTTCTTTTCATTATCAACCATTCTTAGTTGTATGTTCAGCGTCGTTCCTGTCAGTGCTGTGTCCACTTCGTCGGTGGAGTCATTCATCGACAATTTTGCCGCTCTACATCCTGAAAACTATATATTGATAACGTCAGATATGGGATGACCCTACTGCATGACTATTGGATCAAAAGACAACGACCCACGGCCACAGAGCCCATTCTGATCTTGGTCAAGAAATTCTGCAGGCTCTTACGAATGTTGACGATCGAGAGCGCGTCTTTCTTCGCAATAAGCCTAAATAGCTACCTCTCGCGCGCGTTCCAATGACGAAGAGATTTATCTGAATGCACTTTGTTAGCACTAACACAGCCGGTCGGGTAATACGTCACTCGAAGCCGCCACGGCAGCGCAATATGTGCAACAGGTCGTACCGGAATATAGTGGACTCTTCGTGTAAGTAACAACAGAAAGATATAACGGCGATGCCGGCGCACACTGCCATGATCAGTGACGCACGAGGAGATGTTATATTTGTGTCAGCGTCGTCTTTGAGGCTGACGTGTGAATGAATATTCATGGAGCGCCGCGGTGGTGGAACGTGCCTCGAAGGAGAGTCACTCGGCGCGGACGCACGGACAGCGTGTGACGAACGATGACCTTTGGACAGAGCGTGCCGCGACACCTCGAGGAAGTTTCTTCCATGTAACTTCGCATTTTGGCAGTAATGTAAACACGAGGGAAGTCCTTCGCGGAGTAAATATATTGCCACATAAGCATATATGTATGCTTGGGCACGCGAGGGCGAACGCCCTGACCAGGAATCGCGCCTACAGGTAAACTGCGAACAAGGTTTCAATACAGTTAACGAGAAGAACGGTGTTATACGCACTGTGGAATGCTCACACACGGGAAGTGGTCATACACACGAAGATTGGCAAAGTTTCTAAAGTATCGCTACTTCGCCAGTGTCAGTGGTTAGTCCGTGACACTGGGGTGGGCAGTTACCTACGCCGTGCCGCCTCGCATTCCTCAATATTTTGCTGCCATCACTGCTGCCAAAGCCAGGGCTGTTGAACGGGGCTGAACTTGTGCCCCGTCAGGGAGGGGAGAGTCTATTTGCGCCTTAACAGCTCGGAGTCGTGCGACCTGAACAGAAACTTCACGTATATACCGTCAGTGTTAGAGAGGCACGTCGCTGTCGGCCCTGGCTCTTGCAGTATAGTGATGCTGGCAAAATATAGTGAGAAACGCGAAGCGGTACGCCGTAGATTACTGCCCCCCCCCCCCCTTCCCCAGTGACACGGACTAACCACTGACATTGGCAATATAACGATACTTAAACTTTGCCAATCGTCATGCGTATAACCACTGCCGGTGTCGGCGCACTCCGTAGTGCATATAAGATTGTTCTTGCGCGAAACCAGTGCAATATATATAAAAAAACAGAAACAAAGGAAGCCTGGGGTTGATTTCACAAAGCAAAAAGAATTCGTATAGGTGCTCTTTTCTACTGATCAGCTGGCTTCCCTAATGACAAGTACAGCATCAAGGTTGACTAAAATATGCTCCTACGCAAAATTCTGGCGCAGGACGTTTTTATGAATGGCTCTCAGCGTTATAACCGGTACTTCGTGGGGAATTCGCGACAAAGTTAACGCTGTTAATTACAAACTAGAAGAAGGTAAGAAAACTCAAACTCTAATAATTAAACTTTTTTTTACTTACTTGCCCTCACGCTTACTTTGTGATTTTACGTGGTGAGTAGCCGTATATTCTTCACAAACCCACCGGCTGAATAGTCTGAGTAATTTTGCACATAGCCCGGTTCACACCGAACACACTTTCTGGAGCTACGCTGACCTGTTCAAGAACGTCTTGCTTGTTGGCACGGCGCCCATAAGTTAAGACAAAGGGGGCAGGGGGGAGGGTTAGATGGTGCATACGTCATCATAGTTTCCATTCCAGGCTTTAAATTTTTCCTGCGCAATAGCTTCGCTTCTTTTAAATATTATTATTACATGCGCGATCTGTGCTCACGTATTTGTTATGTGGAACTATTTTTTTTCTCTTGCATAATCACATTCCTCTCATTTCTTCAGCGACTACGCGCAGTTTCGATTTTTCGTAAACGTTGTGCAGGATATAGCATTTACCACGTAACGTATACAGTTTCGAAATCTCTCGCTCAATTACACGGAGTCCGGCGAACCGTACAGAAGCTCGCGTTCCTGGATTTCGAAACATGTCTCGACATTCTGGGGAACGAAAGCAATACTGTAGAAAGCGAAAACACGCGGCAAACACAACGGCCCACTTCGTTCACAATCAAGTGCCAGACCGATAGTGCGGGAGAAGGATACCGGTGCTGCCGAACAGCAATGTATCACAAAGTTTCCCGCATGGTATCCACATCAGCAGCACATTCGTGATTGATGGTGTATACGCTTAGCGTTGGACGTACGTGCTACAAGTCGATTTTCTTTTTTTTTTTGTTCGCGAAAATCGCGTGGTGAGAACAGAGCTACACGTACATTGTTGCCTTTCTATTACTGAGTGCATGTTTTTGTAAAGGGCAACAATTACTTCTGTAACGACGTGATTTGGTGGCAGAGATTGTGTCCGCTGGGTATCTATGGCAACACTTTGCCCGGCTGCAGAGAAAAATAAATGGCATTAATGTAGCGAGAAACACTGAATACAGTCGAAGAGCGTTTTCGTGCGTATACAATTGAGTGCACGATATCAAGCACCGAGAAGTAATAGTACACGAACACAAAGAAGCGTTCATTAGAATGTCCGGCTCAATAAATCAGTAACGATCACCACAGGTGTGCTATAACAACGTTGCCTAGAATGTGTCACCAGGCATTGAATTAAATCATTGCGCTGATGATGCGCTCCTATCGAGTGGTGTATTAATTATGCGAACTAATAGCTCACGACCGAAAAAGAGGGGGGGGGGGGGGGGGAGGGGGCCGAGGCAAGACACGGTTCACGTATGTGCGTGTGAGTGCGCGCGCGGAAAATGCGAAGAGTACGCGACGAAAGCACCTTGGCTGTACAAGTGTAGCAACGAGAGTACACGTAGCTAACTTACATAACTAGGTAATGAAGGGGTAGGTGAACAGCGCGGGAGGGACACAAGGACAAGGGACCCACGAGGGCCCTTACGTACGCGCATAACGTGACATATTGAGCCGGCTCCTAAAAAGATTATCCTTATTCCTGTCCTGACAAAGCCCTGTGCCGGCACGCTCTAGTTGTGTCCACTGCACCAGTCGATTCGGCCCTATGGGTGCTAATTTTGTAATCGCGTCATTCTACCCACTCCTCCTTCGAACTAGACTGGGTTACCCTCTCCTCAATGCAGTCGTTACTCCAACAGGCCACTGGTCATCGGTCCGAAGCCTAACATGCTGCCCAGTTCCACTCGTTTTTGTAATCTAATATTGTTCCCGACCCGTTTTCTTTCTTGTTTTTTTTATCGCTATCTGCGCAATGCTTGACCCTCTATTGAGATCATTATCCAGCAGGTTATGGCTCCATAACTAAGCACCAGCAACATACATTATTTGATTTCTGCTGCATTCTTTTTTTTCTGTAAGCAGCCAATCATAACTCAGTAGAAAATGCCAAGTGCGCTTCGCGCATCTTTCATTTGCTTGGCCTCTTTCTTACGCACTATTCAACAAAATACGTTCCTGCTTGGCCTAACTTTATATAGGGCATCGTTGATAGGCCGTCCGCGAATATTGAGTTCCTGTTTGTAATCCAAATCCAGCCAGCGCTGCTTTTATTTTTAGCATACTTATCCATAAATGAACCTTTAAACATTGCTGGTTCGAGCCCTCAAACTCGGTGGTTGCGAGGTTCGACGTGGTTTGCCCAGCAGAATGCGCGGCCTAATAAGCGTGAAGACCTGCTATGCACGAGTGCCAACGTTAAAAAGTGCCCTTGATTAACTGAATTTGCAATCGGCCTGAGGGCGCTCGCGGCAAATCGATGCCAAAGAATGATGCCTTTGGGCTAATAACACGCACCGGACTTTTTCAGAACAAACGATGCGCGCTCCTTGATGGTTCCGAGATACGCAGCCGCATTCAAGTACCGCGGCTAATGCACACGGCCGGTAACACAAAGGCGCTTACCAACATCATTTCTTCTTTAAAGCAATGTACTCAGATCTGCATGTCTATTAGGCCGCTCATGCTCCAGGGCACACCACGTTAGAGCCCGCAACTGCCGCAAAGTGCCGTCCAGCATAACAGAGCCGGCTGCTCGCGCACTCTATACACAGACGTGGACGGCGCTGCACATGATGGAATGTAAACGTACACACAATCCGGATTTCCCGCGTTCAGAAAGGTCGGTACGGGAAGTTGGCAACAATGTAGGATGAATATATGTTTCCATTATTCGCAATACCTTACCATGTTTACACGTTTCGCGACAACCATGTAGAAAGGAATGGCGGAATAAAATGTCTACGTCAGCTCCAATTGTAATGTCATAATCCAGGCAATCCGCGCCATACAAAACGTGACGATTACTACTTTTGATACTCAGCACCACAAAACGGAGGAACTACATCTTCGACGTCCGTCAGCAAAAAATATTCCAGTGGTCGCACGTTTCGCATTGCCAAAAATAAATCTCTGTTTTCCCTTCGGACTTCTGATATTACCCGCACTGCAACTTCGCCTCGCTGCTATGAAGAATTTCGGCAGCCGTGGCAAGTTTTTATACACATGTACGCTCATTCCATGTCTTAGTTAAGGGACACATCTACGACAAGTGGTATATCTAAATGATCCGATTTCTTGCTTAATATGTGATGACTGCGTGGATATGTTGGTCATATTCCGCGAACTTGTCGGCAACGTGTTTCATGAAATTAATATAACCTACTATTGAACAAAACCAGTCTACTACCCAGGGTTTAGTGAAGTGTTAAAATTGCCGAAGCGGATATTCTGTACAATTTAGGCACCACATAAATAAGCTGATGCGCTTTGAATTCTTTGGCACCCTATTTATCGATTAATATTACATTTGAATTCTTCTCCTCTGGTAAAGTTTAAATCAGTGGACATAAAGGAATGGATGTTCGTATGCCTTTCGAACATCAGGGGTGCTATGCAGGATGACCCAAGCTTCTCGGGAATACGAGTTTGCTCCGAGCTCGCAATACGGCGGTCATGATAGGAAGACAGCGCGAAGCGCGCGATAGCAGCCTTTTAAAAATGATGACTACAAGAACGAGCATGGCGTCACAAACGCATGTGCGGTATTTGCGGCGGTTTTCAAAAGAACACCGCGTGCGAACGCGTCAGCGCCGCCACTCAGTCCACACATCAGTAGTGCAGCGACGTCAGCGCGATTGTCGCGCTATCTTTTTGCCAACTGAACATCGCGCCTCCCACAGGCGTGTTCGTGGGCGTTTGTCCTTTTTCGGGCAAGTTCTTTCATTCCTCCTTCAGCATGGAAATTTCCACTCTCGAAGACAACAAGGGCGCACACGCAGCACTATCGTGCAGCTCGTTTCGCTTCTCTCGAATACTACAGATAAATAAATGGACAGCTTACTGCTACTTACATTACACGTTCGAAGATTTTTCTGCAGTAACGAATTGGTGGAAACAATGTCTCCACAAAGAAGTAAATAGCAACAGTTCTCGCCATAAATGCCACCAAGGGCGCTCGCTTCACGGCTGTGACAGGCTGTGAGCGGTATACGTCGTGAGCGTGGTGAAAGTGAATGCGAGACATCGTGATGATGTAACCTTTAGTTCTTCGTGCGTGTGTGCATAGTCTGTGCGATTAAGCTCATAGATGAATCGTGGCGCTCGCTGGCGTTGCGGCGTAAGCACTGCTCCTCGGAAAGCGCTAACGCGGTGGGCGGACCCGATCTTCGCCGCGGGCGTCTGTCAATCAAACTGATTGACGCGCGAACTCGGGTACAACCCGTTGATTCTGAAAAGGCCCCACTTCAACTCGTTACTGTCATAGTGCCGTTGTGCCTGTAGAGCGTTTCATGCGGTGGACGCTAAGCAGCAGCTTCTTTGCATATAAAATAATTTGTTCAGCTTGCACTACTTGTGCAAGGCTGGAGCCATCGGAGGAGCTTATAATCACCTAGCTTCTTCGAGCTTTTTGCGTAGGTTGTCTACTAGGTCTGCTTAGGAGTGAAGACCACGTCAGATCGGTCTGAATTTTGATGGTGTTCATCAGGTAGGTCCAAGTAACATTATATTCAATAGCCCTGTCTTAATTAATAATGCTTTAATTAACGCGACGATAATTACTGAGGTTTAATTAAAAATGGCATAATTAGTGTGGAGTTCGTTACCATACTTCTAATTATAGCGGTCCTAATTAGTGTGGCCTTAGTAGGTACGTCCTATTTAATTTGGTTTTACTTAGCGCGACTAATTATCGTGTTGCTAATTAGCATGGACATAATTAGCTTGGTCTTAGCTTTACACGGCTTCATTAGCATGGTCTTAGTAAGATGTGGCTCAATTAGCTCGGTCTTAGCATGACCTCGCTTAATTAGCTACGTATACCAACCAGCCAATTAGCTAATCAGCCGGGCGCACGTGCTCCGGAAGCGAGCAGACGATTAATAAAAGGACGAAGAGGGCACGTGCCGGCCGAACGCGCTAGAATGTACAGGCCGACCACGATGATTACACACGCGGCCTCGGCGATTATCTCCGGCCGCGGTGTTGTAAGGCGTTCGGCCGGAGCTAATCTCAGAGGCCGCGGTGCTGATTATTCTAAAGGATACTTAGTGCAGACATTAAACGCTTGAAAATGAATTTAAACAGCCCGTACCTCTAAAAAATATCGTTAGTAAACGTTTCTGACACTTTTCTTGCATGCGTGCACTTCTGCTGTCAGTGGAACGACAAACAAATGAAAGAAGATTCCTCTGCTTTGAAGACACCACCGAACATTGTCGACCGCCCTTGACGTGAAGCCGCGTTCCACCGTAACCAACGGAACGCGGCGCCCGCTGAGGGGTGGATTTGATCTTTTCGTACTGTTAACTCGTTCAAAAGGGGGTGTCGCCAGAGCTCGGAAAGATTCCAAGTTTCGCCAAACTAGGGCCATCCTGCATATCACCCCAGGGTAACGACTCTAAAACTGATCGTGCTTAAGTGTTCTTCGCCATTGGCAGGCTGCTTCCTATAATACGTCCAGAAAAAAAAATCGACATAAAAGTTTCTGCTACGAACAATTCAAGCGCACGATATTCGAACAGCGCACGAACACGGGCGCAGACCCGCCATTCATACATAGTTTCCCGCGGAGTTTTCCTCAAGGCATACTTTGCTAACCCTTCTCAAATGACACAAAACCATTCCATATCTACCCCGCGGGTATTCAAATGAGACCGAATGGCTGTTCTCTGTACCGCAAAATTTAGTCTCGATAATCCCTTCCACGCTTAAAAAAAAAAAGCTAAAATATTGGGTGTCCGGGCACGGAAATTATACATTACGGGTTGCTCCGCGAAGTACGATGAACTCAACGGGCATTACGCGATCTCGCTAGGGCAGTACGGTAACGAGTGAAACAGCAAGACCACTTGTGCTAGCCCCGAGCTTTATTTCCCCGAAAGACGTTAGAACCTTGAAGCGCAGAACTCATCGCAGCATTTTGTTTTTTTTTTTTTTGCATAACAAGAGCTCTAAGATTTCCGGCTTTGCTAAAAGAAAGCATGTAGTATTAACGCCGAACGTTCCATTGCGCTTGTGCTTTCGAACGCTTTCCTTTCTTCTCATCCGTGATGTTTTTCTTATGTTCGATTTTCTTTTTTTTATTTTTTTTTTAATTAAACAGCACTCTTTTTCCAAAGAACTTCGTGCTCGTTTATCACCGCTTCTCGGAGAGCGAAAGACGAAGAGAACACAGAGGGAAACACCGTCACATACACCACAACCACAAAGACTGAAAAAAAAAAAAACGGCTCACAGTTCCTCCCTTGTCGCCCCTTCCCCCCCCCCCCCCCCCACCATTCATTTTCGAGCACCTGAGTACATTATCCAGGGTACGTACCGCCACAGAACTTATCTCAACATGCAGTCAAGTTCTAAAGCCGCGTAATAAAAAAAAATGGAAAAAGCATTAAGCCAACAGGTGAAGTGTACCAGGACAAAAACCGAAGCGAGCGCCTGCGGGAGAACAATGCTGCATATTCTTTTCATTTTCCTTTTTTTTTTTAAGAGGTCATAAGCGGATTCACGCTGGCGGACCCTCTCAACGGGGCCCGCGCCGAGCTCGCAAATCCGTACGAATCGCTCGCTCTCCTCTTCTGGTTCCGTTGAGCCGCAGCTTAGTCTCGTTCTAAAATCCTCCCTTAGGACTGCCGAAAGCGGCGTTCCGCATTACGGGCAACGAGCGAGCCCCTCTGACTACGCAGCGGTACAGCCGGCGCAATCGTGCGCGCGCTAGCCAACCGCCAAACGGCGCATGCTCGGCCACCGCGAAGCGAGCAGGCTGCAGGTTGATTCGCAGGTGGGTGGGAGCCAGCCCGCCATATAACAAGCGAGGACTCCGCGTCCACTCGACCGTAGTTTCTAACCGACGCAAAACGGGTGCCGTTAGGTGGAGATTAGAGAGGACAACGCTGCCGGGACACTATTGGCATGCACGGCATGCAGCGGATAGTGCAGGGAACGGAGTGAGCACGGCACCGTTACTTGTAGCGATGCTACATTTAAAGCCTTTGTTGGTTAGCGTTGCAGGGCCGAGCGTATCGCTCGCACAGCCACTGCGGATTCAGCGAAGGACATGCAGTTACGTCAGCAGTGTGCGGTCGTGCGCAATCAGTGACACTAACTGAGCATCGTCGGATAATATCTGCCATTTCTTTGAGGACTGAACAAAATCAGTTATGGGTGAATCTCATAGACGAGGTTCTAATGAGAGAGATTTTATCGAACCGGGAAGAATAAGAAGGGTTATGCGATCGCGGGCCAAAAGAGTTAAATGAGCGGGCCAAAAGAGTTAAATGAGCAATTTGACATACAAAAAAGAAGTAGACCACGCAATATGAACGCGAACGAGCGTGACAAGTAACACACGTCTATCTCTCTTTATCTCTGTCTCCCCCGCCTCGTCAGTCTCGAAAGTTCCTGTATACATATACTGCAAAGCACGTACTTTCAAGGTGCACAGAAAGCTGTGGGTATCTGCAGCTATACGCCGAACTGTAGCGAACACAACAAACAGTCTGCACGGAGGAAACTAACAAAGCGCTCAAAGTATTCTTCTAAGAGTTTCTTCTCTTCTGCGCCGCCCTAAACATTGTGAAATTAAGATTACTGATTAAGATTAAGAAATTGTGATTAAGATTAAGAATTTAAAGTAAAAATCAAGGCCCAACGCTGGCCATTCTTGATTCCTTATTTCAAGTCGCTTAATCACTGAAATCTAGCCGAGTCAACTACTGGAATAACAACATTAACATTTCAACAACGGCAATCGGATACGTGCACATGCGAGCCATGTCTCCCTCCGTCCTGTTTACGTCGTGATCCTTGTGCCGTTCATCGCGCATTGTTCATATCATATGCTTCAACGCACCCGAACAGCGAATAAGCAAAAGCAGCTTTGATCGGGGTATTTAACACAGGCGATTGCAATACACCCAGCGCTTTTTGTAGTTTAGTTATTTCATTTTCCATTAGGGTCATGTTTCGCTACATATGTACGACTGACGGATTTCTTCTAATCGATAAGCATGCTGTGATCGCCGAGCTCGAAACGGTGAGAAGCGACAAAGAGATTTTTTAATGACAGTGGTGGCTCCATACGCAAGACGAAGGGAGCATCTGTGCTCCCTTCTGCCGCCTGCAACATGCAAAGCCTGTCGTAACCCAGGCGGAAGTTCAGGCGCAACCAGAACCGAACCTGCGAGGAGTGGCACGCGTGCAGCGACCGGTAGCGCCCATGAAACCGTCACTCGCGCCTTAGGAACAAAAGGCGAGCGTCAGAGACAAATGCGGGCCTAACCTCATTACTGAATGCAACCCTATAACGCACGAAGTATCCCAAGTTCACTTGTATGTTTTACATGTAAGCTAAGGAGACGGTGGATGCGGGGCCCTGACAGCGCCAAAAGAAACTCCCGCAAGAACACACTTCAATTAAGTTAATGACACAAGAGGCATCAGCGCGAAGCCTGGCTTCCTACGGGAAAGGAAGGTGAGTTCTCATTACACGCTGGCGGCTCAAATTTGAGTGTCTTGCCGTCGATGTGCCCTGCTTGTTGCACATCCCATAATATTTTCCGCAATCGATTTTAATACCGATACTGGCTGCCATAAAAACACTCTCACAAAAAAGAAAAGAGCACTAGAAAACTTCCTGTCGACGATATCGTGAATGTTTCTGCTCCATTCTTCCGATTAGCGGGAAATCCTTCCTTCCGCCTATTCCCACACTGAACATCATCACAAAGCTTGTGCTCGCAATTGTACTCTCATTTTGTAGTAGGGCCATAGCATATTGCACCAATTATTCATCTTGAGTGGGATTGCTGTCCAAGGCGGATATTATTTGCACGATACAAAAAAAATCAATATTTGACTATAAATATTTGGTTGCTTAGCATAGTTCATGTAGTTAACTTTAAACTGAGTTAATATACGGTGCACACTGCAATTTACAAATCGTAGGCGGCCACGTCGACATTATTATTTACACAGAACGAATTTTGAGTATGAACCTTGTTTCGACACATGTATACCCAAAGCTTGCGACAAAATTTCAGATGTTCCTGCAATTTTCTTTTTAGCTTCAGCGCCGAAAAAGGCACGTTGCTAAATTATAAAATAAATGCAACCACGCTAGATTTTTAGCAGTTTGATAACATTCATCTAAAAAAATCTCTATTAGTTTCAAAATAGGCTAAGCGGATGTGCATCGCGAGATCGCTGTATTCGATTCACGTGTTACGATAAGTGTGACGAAGTAATTAGCTAAAAAGCTGGTAGGTCATATTTCGTTATTTCATTAATTATTTATTTCGACTTCCCGCATAACCAATGGCTCCTTCATTAAGTGTAATCTATCTCAATGGGTAGATTTGTGCTCTATACCGCAGACGATGTGAAAAAAGTACCCTATTAATGTAAAACAAGCTACGGCCGTATTGCGTAGCGAGAAGTCGCAGGTGAGTGGCGGTTGGTGGTGCGCTGAGTGAGCGGTCATCTTACCTTGTTCTCGTCGAAAACCCGAAAAACCAGCGATGCAAACTTCGAGGGATCACCTTGAGGAAAGAATTGCTTGTATATCCTCAGAAAACCCTGAAACGAAACAAAAGCACTGTAACCATCAAACACAGTCGACTGAGTAGAAAAAGAAGGAAAAGAAGAAAAAGAAAATATATTGGGGTTTAATGTAAGAGCAAGAAAAGTCAAAGGGCTTTCGCCTTGATGTCTCTTAAGAAGGACCTAAGGACGCCGGCCATTTTCCATCTCGATTCTGGTTTTCGTCGTTATCGAAGACGGCAATGAAGCGGAAAATTGCAAAGACATTGATAAAGCCCATTACACTAATGGAACCGGGCAAGAGTTTGCGTTCCTGAAGGTTCTTTACTGCTTTACTAAATCGGTGGTTATTACGCTTCTTCACTCGCCATCTCACAGTTCAAAACTCAGGGAGGTGTCTAGAAGAAATTAAATACAGAGTAATACATAATCATGCTACATTTCGAGCCAGCAATCCTCATCACCGTCACTTAGCTCCCTTTTGCAAAAGGCTGGAACATCACACATGAGGTGGCGAAATTATCAAAAAAAAAAAAAAACATAGCGAAACACTAGAAAACTTTGTAATAGCGTTTGCAAACAAACGTAAACGAATTACGCTTGTAAACAAATATTATTGTTCTCACTTGACATGTCAAATACGTTAATTATTGGGTTTATGTGGTTATAGGTACGCTTATGTTACGCTATGAGCAGCGTTTGATATTTCAAATAATATGTAACCATAAAGTTAGAGACTTCTTTGCACATTTAATGATAATAATTTGTGGGGTTTTACGTCCCAAAACCAAGATATTAATATGAGAGACGCCGTAGTGGAAGGCTCCGGAAATTTCGACCACCTGGGGTTCTTTAACGCGCGTCTAAATTTAAGCGCGCTTCATTCAGAGAGAAATCGTCCTATAATTTAACTTTCGACATTTTCTTTCATCAGTGATTTGGCAGAACTGGGGACACTTCGGCAACCTCGAAGTTGCTTTTTAGTAAGCACTTAATTATTCAAAAGACACAGGGAGAGACGGCCGCTATTGGCTTTATGGGGCGTGGTGTTTGTGACCACGATAAAGCAAGCGCACTCCTGTACCCTAGGTAAATTCACTTAGTATTTTTGGTGAATTCACTGTACATTCATCAACAGCACATTAACTAAACGAATATTAAAAGTGTGATGAGATACGCAACGCAGTGTGAGTCTATATTATAGCGTCGCGAAACGTCTGCGATATTCGACATTCATTCGACGCTCTTAGTGAAAATATTAGCGACATTGCAGCTAGGTATGGCAAAAATAGAACTGAGATAAATATGTTGGCAACGTTGGCTTCTTGACCAGTTTACCGTGTGTGTATGTTTATGTATACGCTAAGAAATAGAGTTCCCGAACGCGACACTTGCGGCTTCCACGTAAGCATTAATTGTCGTGGTAGCTATATGATCTCGTTACCGCTGGTCGCCAGGAGCTGAGGAAATAAACTTTAGCATCGTTTAGAATAACCCGAAACGCTTGTTTTGAAAAGGTAGCGAGTTCAGCTTCTAATATGGTTCAACGATTTGTGTGCCCGTAGACTTCATGAGAAGCGTCGGCATATATATATATAAACGACGCGTTACTGAATCGTCTTGGCTTGAAAATACGCCTTGCAAGGCACCGAACGGCTCACTCTCTTTTAATACCTACATTTGTGTTTCTTCAACTTGTATTGGTTGAAAAAAAAGTCTTGAGCGGAAGCAACACGCACAGAATGCTGTTGTATTTGTGGGTGCTAATATATTATGGCTCATATTTTTCGTAACGTCCCGTTTTTCATATATATTCTTGCTCTTTCTATCTTTCGAAATGACCCGCCGCAGTGGTCGGGTTGTTATGTTGCTTGACTGCTGATCCGAAGGTCGGGGGATCGAATCCCGGCCGTGGCGGCCACATTTTGATGGAGGCAAAATGCTAGAGGCCCGTGTGCTTAGATTTAGGCGTACGTTAAAGAACCCCGGGTGGTCGAAATTTCAGGAGCCCTCCACTACGGCGTCCCTCATAATCATATCGTTGTTTTGGGAGGTTAAACCCCAATAATTATTTTTATTACTTTCGGACCCAGACCTGAAGAATCAGCGAAGCCTGGTTCAACGGGCACGAGAGATGGCGAAGGCCCGCGGCTACCTGGAATAAGGAGGCCGCCCACCTTGGGCGCACAGCGCGCTTGCTCAAAATAAACGTTTATTCTCTCTCTCTCTCAAAATGTAGGTTAAGAAAGCGGACACGCCATTCGTTGCTCCTGCGTACCGTGCATTCAGTTAAGCAATTAGTTAACTTAATCACTAACTAATTTAGTTATTTATTACGATATTATCAGACTAATCAATTTCATAATTAATATGTAATTAATTAGTTTCCTTGTTTGTTTGTCTGCAGTTAATTATCATCCAAAGGTCTAAGCAGAAATGTTCGAGGTATTGCTGTGTAATAACTTGGCCATATTTGCTTAGCTTCGTGGAAGGCTCATTGTATTAGAATCAGTGTTACACTGATCAGTATTGCGATCAGCGTTAACTACGTCAGTCACGTCGCTTGGGTATGCTATCTTCAACGATAGCATTGTGAAACTAATAATTCTAATTTATAAGAAAACATTCACGTCAACGGTGGAGATTTCCTTCCCTAAAAACACAGGAGAGATGTCCTTCTGTGCGCGGTCGTTGAGCTGTAGTAATGAGTAATACGTAATGCCTCGAAGTCCCACCTACAATTGGTCACCGAGGCCGATCAATTTCAGAAACTGCAGTAATTACCGTCCTGCGAGCGACGTATGATTCCATGATACGGATGTCTACGTGTCTAATAAAATGACCTAAGCTCTGCCCGGTTCAAAAACTGTTCGAATGGTTGCTTCAGAAAGAGGACAAAAAACAACGGACCTTCGATTGTCTTTTCAGAACTGCACGAGGGGTACATGTGTCCGTCTAATATTCCAATAACGAACGAGTGGGCTTTCTTAAAACCCACCCCTATAAAACCAGAGATAAAGTGAAAAAGTCTGTTGATGCGGGCTTGTTTGTACGTACTGAAACTTGAATACAGCGCTAGGACGGGGCATAGAATAGAAATGACAAGACATGGCGCTGACTAACAACGAGAAACGCCAGAGAAAAAGCGACAAAGTTACATCGTGACGTGAAAGGTACACGATCCCATTAGCGGTTCCACTCGAGGAACGAGACAGCGGGGACGACGACTGTTCGAGACACTCGATGTGGCTCAGGAAGTGTGCGTCTCGGTGTGAGCAAATATTCGAACACCATTCGCGGCATCCGTTCTCGATAAGGGCATTCCGACTGCAAGGGTTCCTCCACAGATTATGAGAGCAGAGTCATCAGTACGGTCATTACCGACGATGCCGCTGTGAACCAGGCGCCAGTGGAAAACCGTGTCCGGTGACTGAAGAGGACACGATCGAGAGCTTCCCTAATGTCACACACCAATGACTCATGAGTTCTGACTTGAAGGGCTAACCGAAAACACCGACGGGCTGCCTCAGAATCGCAAAAAAAGTGCCCACTTTCGAAATTGTGGCGTGCGAGGCAATTTACTGAAGCACGTAAGATGACCAAGTTCGAACGCGGTAGAAATTTAGATTTTTTTGTGTATTTATCTGTAACTAAGCATGTGAATACTCTGAGACTTCGCCATCATATTCACCATAAAGCCATCATCGTAACTGATGGTGTACATCGCGCAAAATTCGAGCTGAAATAGCTGAAGTGCTGAAGACTTACTAAAAAAAAAATGTTTTTTTTTTACATATAGACACTGAAAAACATTCCACTTGAACTTAAACGCACTGAAATGACCGACGTACACTGAAATAATCTCATGAACATGGTTCCCTGTTCTCGTACTTATGGAGCCGTAAGAAAATTTTAAAGGTCTGGCTGTGTAAAATCGATTGCACGTGCCACAGCCGCCTTGCGAAATACTTGCCGACCATGTAGGGGTCAAAATTCCTCTGTCAAAAAGCGCGTGAGCCTTGTGCTCAATGACGTTGCGATGGCTGACCAGCGCCCAGCACCCAAACGCGTAATCGACCGGGGAGCGCTCACACCCGCTTCCAGCGCCACGCGCTTCCTGTATCGCGCATCCGACAGCACGTGACCTTTCCGTTACTGCGGCGATTGCGAACATGTTGCGGCCAGTGCAAATAAAACGCGCAAATTTTTCGCTTTAACTTTTGTTCGTTTTTTCAGCGGCAAGAACTACGAGCGACACTTTTGTTTTCGTTCCGTGCGTCCTTTTTGCTTGAGAAGCGCGTTGCAAATTTCGAGCTGCTTGCCGTTCTTCGCCTGACATTACAATTTGTTGCTGTAGCATTCATTCCTTAGCGCTTGGGGCGAAAGAATGCACAACAAACGCCCAACTACGTCTGTGAAGACACGTTTCACTTTCGTGTTGTACCGATTTCTATGACAGAGGGATCAGCCATGTTTTTTCTTCCAAGCCCTTCCCGTCGAGCACTTACTTCCGGTTTTCCGAATACTCAAAAAAAGTGTTTTAAACAATAAAATTGGCACAAAATCGATGGTTCTGATTCAAGTTAAGAGTTATATTGGGTCCATATTATATCGAAGCATAAGTTTACTTAAGGGCCAATTAACTGTCAGCATAATTAATGAAAATTAATTGAGTGAGTTCATTGAAAGAGCAGACGGTTTTCTTGTGAGCAGCTGGGATCGTTGCAGCACCTGGCGGAGCAGGTCTCAACCACGCCCTTATTTCTATGTGGCCTCTGAGATCCCCTTCGGCAGTGAAATGATACACAAAGTTAACCCGAAATATACGATGGCACACGAGCGCTGAGCTGCGAGTGCCACTAACAGACACCTAAGTTAAGAATTAGGCTCGTCTCCAGTTTTTTTTTTGTTGTTGTTGTTACATTAGAGACAACGCTGACGCATTTTCCCAACCTTTCTTAAAATATCAAAATCGCATCGATTACGAAGATGCCGCATAGCTACACATAGAAGCAGCAGAACCGTCGTTATATTGGCCAGTTGCATACAGTATGTCAATAATTAACTTGAGATATACCTACACACTAACAAGCCTCAATGACTTAAGGTGTGGTAATCGAGTGATTGATGTCTTTCCTAAATATTAAAATATTGTGTATCTCTCGCGTATGGCCGCAGTTGAGTGAATCCTGCCGAATTCCACAATCGAAAACGACAAAAATAATTAATAAGGGCTTTGACGAGTCGAATCGCAACGATATAACAATGCTTCTGAACCTTAACGTTTATAAAGGCCACAAAAAAAAAGAGCATAACTGAAATTTGACCAATACTGTGCAGTGCTCTCCAACAGCAACTTTTTTTCCCCCTCAATCTAATTGCTCCCCGTCCATAACATTACCATCGGTTCAATGCCCTGTGCCGGCAATCTTCAACTAATTACTTCTAGAACCACAGCGGCGCCAACTTTTCTTTTCGAGCTGTCCGAAATACAATTTTGGAGTAATCTGCTTAATGAGCTCCGGACTAAAAGGACACACGTTTGAACTTTCTTGTAGATAGGTAGCTTTTTTTTTTCTTGCAACGCGAAAATTCTCTGCTCTTGGGCAGTGCGTAGAAAAAACGATCAGTTTTCCGCGGAAATTATTTTGAGACATCGAATATGTCCAACGAACCACATCTGAACGCAGCCTATAGTTTACTATTCGTTAAATCAGAATTATTAGGCTTTCCAAAGATGGAAGGCTACGCAGGAGGCGCACAGTCCTTACAAACTATGACAAGGAATCGCTATGCCTTGATCGAGTGTCTTCATGCTCTTTAAACATTGTTGATGATTAGAAACTGCCAGCGTAATTCTGTTGTGCGAAGTTCTCCGAATGAGTTCTGTGTTTGCACGCGCGATCTGAATAACCTAGGAAGAAGAAAAGCTACCATGTTGTGAGCATTATTTTTGGAGGAACCTATGTATGTGTACATGATGAAAGTGCTTATTACAGGCCTAAAATTTGATCGCGCCTGGGAGGAACATGATGAATGTATCACTTCAAAAACATTGCACCGAAAACCTAGCCCTTGGGGGACTACCCTTGCACTGAGGAATTCAGGTGTTACGTTAGGAGTTAGCCTATGGCTTATGCCATGTCTAGATATCTCATGAGTATAACAGCTATAAATGTATACCGACATTCTACAGCCAAGCTGCTGTATCGCCTCTAGCGTACAAAACGGTTCATCTCACTAGCATAAAGTTACAGGCACTTTTGAAATCTAAAGAAAAGCTTATGGGTCGCCGCCGCATTGATACAGTGGTTACGGTGCTCGGCTCCTGACCCAAGAGACGCGGGTTCGATCCCGGCCGCGGAGCTCGCATTTCGATGGAGGCAAAACACTAGAGGCTCGTGTACTGTGAGATTTCAGTGCACGTTAAAGAACCCCCAGTTGGTCGAAATTATTCGGAGGCCTCCACTACGGCGTTTCTCATAGCTTGAGTCACTTTCGGACGTTAAACCACATAAACCAACCAACGAACGAACCAACCGAAGAAAAGCTTATCCTATGAGCATCACTTCAGTCACCACCGCGATCCAAGGTGCCGGCGCTGTTGGTAAGTGACACAACAAAAGAAAGCTGAGAACCCATCGAATCTAAAAGCTGCAATTGTTTCTCCGCATGAAGAACTTCAATCCGCCCATTTGACATAACCGCCTAACTCCACTAATTAAAAGGGTAATATATTTACCTTTCCTAATTACTGTCCCAAATGATGTCTTTAACCATCTTAAGATGCCTGCCGCTACAGAAAAGCAATTGTGAAGGCAGCGAGCAAATATCGCATCTTCCTTATTTTTTAGGATTTGCGGGCACATTTCTTGAAACACCCTGTATATCCCCTTTCAGATGATGCTTTTCTGTACATTCCTTATCCTTCCTACCTAGTGTACACAAGTTCGAGAACAGAAAGGTAAAGGTTGACGTACCGGCGACTGTCCCACGACACACGATTTTGCGCTTCGCACAATTGCTACACTTTGTAGGAACATAGAAGTTTAGAAGAAAAAAAGCAGTATATCGAAGACAAGCAACAGTGAGCTCAACAAGAGTGTACACCAAAGCGCACTGTACTGTACCTTGCCCACAAAAACTTAAGACTTTGTCAGTACCGTATAAGCCGACACGATGATAGTACGATTAAGATACAATCGATGATATGACAAAGATAGTCCTGTCACAGAAGAGGAAAACATAGCCCGCTCAAACGCATGAAGAGAAAAGTCCTGATAAGGTTAATATACTTGCAAACAAACTGGGGCCATGTTTTCGACTTTTAAAACATGCGGCAAGTAAATAACACCACTACCGAATGGCACTGACTTCATGGTACTTTTTGTATACCGGGGCACTTTCCCTCGTTTTTGCGTCTCTGTTTGATTGATTGATTTCTACAGCAAAACAGACGAGCGCGCCACTTCTATTAAAGTGGGCAAAGTTCTGCTTTCTCCTCAGTCGCTTACCTGTTCTGTGAGTTGGCCATTTGGACAATCCTTAAGAAATCCCTTGTACCTGCAAAGCAAGAGAAGATGGTGTTACTTGCCGGGTCAGGGTACGCTTTTTTTGTGATCGAAACAGCTTTTTTAAATCAGAACACGGAATTCAGCCCGCATTTGATATAAAATAAATAAAAAATTACAGATGCGGGAGACATGTAGCACTCGGGACCGTATCATTACATTGCTTTAAAGCGCCGCGCGAGCAATCTGCGCATCGCTGTCAAGCTCAAGCGTGTCGGGCGTATATCGTCTCGAGTAGAATCGGCTGCACTTGTTCAGAATCTCGTGTTCAGTGCTTGTACCTTAAAGATTTCATTTCCCTGGCTGCGTATTACAGGTACTACTTAGCTGTAATATCATTGCTTGTTTAGGCTCACATCGTCCGCCTTGGTGCGTACTACAACTGGTGCCTTGAGGAGCCACTTTTATCCTTGCCACGGTGCGCATTAACGTAGTGGCGTATGGGAAGGACTCGATTCACTTAATCGATGGTCGGTTGGTTTATGGGGTTTAACGTCCCAGAGGCACTCAAGCTGTGAGAGACGCCGTAGAGGAGGGCACCAGTTGATTAAGACCACCTGGGGTTCTTCAACATGCGCTGAAATCGCACAACACGTGGGCATGCTTAATCGACGTATGCGCAGTTTACCCAAGTTGTCAATGAATATGTATAGGATAGTTCTTGTTCCATCAGAGTGAGGCCAAATGGATTGCCCTGTATATGTCGTCGATTAATTAAGCATCACGCTGACCTCTGGGATAATGTAACGTAATGACTGCCCCCCTCCTTCCTCTTCATTTTTTTTTTCGTGTTAATGAGATTTGCTTCTCTTGAAGGAGTCGGAGCTGCCAGTATCAGTGTTTTATGTATTCATCATGTGCAAGCACAAGTAATACATAATGAAGATGTCGAATAAATATTAATAATATCTAGGGTTTAACGTCCCAAAACCACGATATGATTAGGAGAGACGCCGTAGTGGAGGGCTCCGAAAATTTCGACCACCTGGGGTTCTTTAACATGCAACTAACTCTAAGTACACGGGACTCAAACATTTTCGCCTCCCTCGAAAATGCAGCCGCCGCGGCCGGGATTCGATCCCGAGACCTTCGGGTCAGCAGTCGAGCGCCATGACCACTAGACCACCGTGGCGGGGCAAGTCGCATAAATAGAATGACGCAGTATAGGAACGCGTTCTTATACAGAAAGCAATGTTTCACATATTGTAAGACAACCGAAATCGCATGAAACACGTTACTTGATACACAATGCCGGGAAAGCAGACACTACACGAATATTATCTGCGTAGACATAACACCTATCGGCACAGGCACGCGAATGGTACACTCTAAAACAAAAAAAAAAAGAGAGAGATTACCTGTTACTTTTAATGGTGAGTCCTGACTTGAGACACATATAACTCGCTTTAAAGATACGCTTTAACTCTCATTTAGAGATCACTATACTCCCTTCGGAGAGTCGTGGAGAGCGCGACTCTTCAAAGGGAGTTCACGTGTGAACTCTTTTGTAGAGATAACTCTACAAAAGAGATGGAAAGAGAGGGAGATAAAATGAGGAAAAGGCAGGGAGGTCAACTTGAACTTAAACATTCCGGTTTGCTACCCTACACTAGGGGGAGGAGAAAGGAAGATGGAAAAGGAGCGGAGAGAAGAGCAGGCGCGCAGAAACAAGCAAAAAGGACAAACAAACAAAAAACAAGGAAAGGTGAGGAGCGGGAGTACTATAGCCCGTCCAATGGGTCACTGCCGCGCAAAAAGCTCAATAAAACCTTCTTAGATTTCCGGTGCGACGATAGTTCGGGTCCTCATTCTAACACTGTCGGTTAACGGGACTCACCAAAAAGAGTAGTAGGTAATCTGTGTTCTTTTTTTTTTCTTAGGTTCTACCTTTCAGTTGCCCGGTCCTGTTCTCATGTGTCAGTATCTGCACGCCCTAGTTTATCCACCACGAATCTCTACAAACTAACTAAAATTTCTGTTGTCCGCAGAACATTTGGCATCGTCACGCGGCCATGGTGTGCGCAATAGCAGACGTGGTGACTTGGTTTTCAGGTGTGAGGCTTAGCGGGGAAGCATGCATGCAGGACTATCCCCGATCGAATTAATACCGAGAGTAATAACGAAAGAGAAAGTGCCACATGCACGCCGCAATTTTTCTTCCGCCGTAATTTGTCACTTTTTTTGGCGTGTTTAATCTACAAACCGGCAGCCTATCGCTTGCCGAACGTTTTTTTTTTTCTTAACGAGGAGCACGTCATTCGCGCTTACGGCGAGACTTTTGAAAATGAGTAGCTGCCTAAAAACAATTGCAGAGTTGTCATTTTTTAAACGGTGTAACGTAAACACTTTAACCACCGCAAGACCGCGTCATGCATCACAGTAGTACTAATTTATACTCAGAGAATATGTAGTCTACGTCTTTTAAATATTCTACACAGGCCCAAAATACAAACGCCGCCCTGTCCCGTAAATTTTGCATTAGCGATCCTGGGGATAACATTAATTAATTTGTTACTCTTTCTCTCTCAGTTCTCTCAAGCATGCGTAATTCACCCATTCATCTTCCTGAACGGCCACCTGCAGCTGCTTTGGCAACGCAGATATTTAAGTTGTTTGTGTCTCTTTTTCCTTAAACCTTTCAATTTGTAAACACTCTTTTTAACTACCGAAGAATTCTTTTGCAAACCATAGGCACTTTGACCGCATCTATCTATCTATCTATCTATCTATCTATCTATCTATCTATCTATCTATCTATCTATCTATCTATCTATCTATCTATCTATCTATCTATCTATCTATCTATCTATCTATCTATCTATCTATCTATCTATCTATCTATCTATCTATCTATCTATCTATCTATCTATCTATCTATCTATCTATCTATCTATCTATCTATCTATCTATCTATCTATCTATCTATCTATCTATCTATCTATCTATCTATCTCTTAGTTTCGATAAATGTGACCTGTGGTGCAACGTGAGTTACGTCAGGCAATGAGATATCTTTTATAGGTCAGTCTACTCAACGTACCTGGACATCCCACGATATGGACACAACTACTCATATTGCACAAAGACATCGATCCACCTCGTAACGCTTGGCTCGAAGTGCGGCTTAAGCAACTACGCGCTGACTGTTTCGCGTGAAATCGATTCCCACAATGCCTGGAACACGCCGGAATTTTCTTCGTCACCATACAGCTTCCCAATTTCCCGGAAATCGCCTGTCGCTCAACGAAGATTCTGGAGTTACGAAATCTCTGGACGTGTATTATTTTTTTGCTGTACTTACAAGTAGAAGTTGATGAGGCTTGGGTTTATTAAAACGAGGCAACTTGCGGCAGCATGTAGTAATGAAAGCTGTCGCTTATTTTCTGTAGTATTTTGTGTGTGTGCGTGTGTGTGTCGGGGGGGGGGGGCTCTTTGTTTTTGCCTCTGCCAGCGAAAGTTCTTCAACTTCTCTCCATTCTATCGGAATACTTCTTGCGTAATGGTTAAGAAATGATGAATGACGCTAGCATAATTAATTCAGCGCGCCGTTAACCACGGACGAGTCGCACTGATTTTAAGACACCTGAGCACGACGACGTAGAACCCAAGGCATACAACAAAGAAAAAAATTTTTTTTCATGATTAATTGCGATGCAGCTGCTGTCAGTCGGGAGGCTCTTTAAGAACGACCAAGAAGCGATGAGAAATTCATCATATTCAAGCTATAAAATGTCTATAAAATGAACAACCACAGAATGTCGAAACAACTGGCGCGTAATACCTAGCGCAGGCTTCGATAATTACGGTTTTTCCCCTTTTCTTTTCTCCTTTCTACGTTAAGCAACGACAGCGCAATATTTCTTTCGCGTAGGAAACAGTTGTTGCGCGAGATCGTGTGAGAGGCGTTCGAAAATTTGAATTTCGTCACATTTTCATGTAGTATGCGTTTCCGAAGCAGCGAGCGAACCTGTTGAAGAAAGCACGGATTTGTCGCGGAGTATTTATACGTACAAACCGCATTCAAACCCATGCGTCTTTCTTAAAATTTCATTACCGTTGAACTTTTTGTGTGGCAGTGGCCTATTGAATAGGCTAAAGTACTCCCGCTCCGCACCTTTTTTGCGCACCTGCTCATCTCTTCGCTTTTTTTTTTTCATTTCCCTTTCCCCCTCCCCTTAGTGTAGGGTAGCAAAGGGGCTGTTATAATTCTGGATGACCTCCCTGCCATTCCTTCACTTTATTATCTCGCTTTCTCTCTCTCTCATTATTTCTCGTTAAGTAAAGCCGCTTAAGTATATGCTCATCCTCGAAAAACCAATTTCACAAGTGGGTCAGATCAGACAGGACGCTCTATGAGTGCTGAAGTCGCGCCAACATTAAACCATGGAGGACTTCACTGAAAGCAAATCAACCACGAAATGAAACAGAAAAGAAAATGAAAAAGAATAGTAAAAGCTGTAGTTGCAGAAGGCGCTTCACGTTCGCAATTCCTCCAGATACACCCCCAAATTATTAGCGAAAACTGGAAAGCCCCGAGTAATCTGAACTCGTTCAGCGTATCTATGGGCTCTCTCAGATGGGATTGGGATTTGAGTGCGGCATTCGCTCGAGAGATTCAGCGCTGCTTCAACCACATGAGGAGTTCTCGAGGCTCGGGGACTTCGTCGCACCCACGGCATTTACAACGAACAGCGTTTAAATGAGAGGGGAAAAAAATACGCTAACTCACGGCATGCATATTGAAAGCGGGTGTACCGACTAAGCCCTAACGCAAGCAGCTATGGTTTATTGAGCCCCGTAGGAACTCCGAACAGTATGCACGCAGAAGTTTATCGCAAGGTATACATTAATGGCTTCGTATTTTTATGTGTAAGCACGACGCGCACCGACGCGAGAGAGGTTTCGGCGCATATAGAGTCGCCGCCAGCGAAAACATAAACCAGTCGTCCCATCGCCTGACGGGATGTCGGAAGTAGATATTTCAGATGTTTGTGCCGTGACCGTGATTTCGACGGCAAACGCATGTGTCGAAGCCGTAGAACGGCGCGCTCCATCAGGACTTCTTCAAACTAATAAATGATGGTTGGTTCGAGAACAGATAAGTTTTGTTGCGCAAGTTTTCATGCAGCGGTGGTGGACCCGATGAACTTCGAGGTAACCTGCAATAAGCTCTTGCGAGCACTTGTATATCCCTTATAAAAGTTTATTAATATTATCGTACTCATACGCGTCAGGTTTCGGAAATCGAATTTGGCACAACAATCTAGGCATCTCTTCTTGTTAGGAATCACAAGAGTACTACGCCAATTTCCACGTGTGCGCTTTAAAATGAACGCCGAAGTACCTTCCGAATCTTTTCGCCCGCATTGCTTAGGAACTTGCGCTCAAATAAATAAATAATTAAATAAATAAATAAATAAATAAATAAATAAATAAATAAATAAATAAATAAATAAATACAGCTGGTACTGAAAATTAAAGAAACAGATTTCTGGGGTCTTACGTGCCGCACATATCATTTTGAGGCATACCGTATAGTTGGGCCCGCCCGGTTAGTTTTGATCACCGGGAGTTCTTTAACGTGCACCTAAATCTAAGTACACGGTCGTTCTTGCATTTGGCCCTTGTAATGGTGTGGCCGTTACTGGGAATCGAGCCTGCGTCCTCGGGCTTCGCAGCACGACACCTAAGCCCTAAGCTACCACAGCGGGTCGGCATTAGACTAGCAATTGTGAACAGACGACTGTCCTAACTGGGTACTTAAGACTGATATACATTGTACCATAAATGTCAGAGGATGACTGTATATACTGGACACTGTTGGTACCGCCCTCGCATCTGACTGCTTTTTGTCGTCGTTATTGTTGTTAACTTGGCTCATGTGAGTCGGGAAATAAATCTCAAATATAACTCTGGCATACTTTGTTCGTCCTCTCGAGGACTGTTATGCTCATTTCATCATTCTAAATGCTAAATGAAACAAGCACAGGCCAGCGAAATTTGTCAACAATAACCGCAGTACCAGGTTACGGCCTACTAGTCATCAGTCATTCCTCATAATTCGCCTCATTAGTGAGTAATGTTTACGCAACTCCAAGCGAAGGTGACATATACATACGCAGGCGTTTCTACATCCGGGACTAGATAACGTGAATGTCGCTTTAGTGAAAGTGGCGTTTTCCTCGTTGCGATCGACGTCACTAAAAGTAACAATAAAGCCCACGAGAGGCGAGGAGATAATAGCCATTAGCTGTGAAGTTTAATTTGGTGTGCCTTAATATCAGAGAATGACACCTTCTCGCGTTACCTCGCTAGACGCACGGCGATGTATGACGGTTCGTGCTGCCACGCGCCGCACAGTCTCACACTTCTCGGGTCCCGCGGCATGCGTCCTATGCGCGCGAACTGACGTATGGGGCGGTACTTCTCATCAGACGCAGTCGATGAGCAGAGGGCCCGGAGTGCCTGGTCGCTCTTAACGATCGGATCATCAGGCGAGAGCCCGCGCCTGCCAGTGACGGCGCGAGGGACGCGCCGCCAGTTCGGTGCGTTCGCCGGCGCCGTGGTACACGGCGCTTCAGCCCGTTTATACAGCGCCTACACGGCCGGCCGCCCTGTCCAGCAGCCGGTGCTGCCGAATGCCTCTACGGGAGCGAAATAAAAGAAGAGCGCCTCCCTTAATCTGCGCCCCAGCAACCCCTGCAGCGTCGCCGCCGTGTTTCCCGCCAGCGTGCCCGGGCACTGATGAGTCCATTTAAAGCTGGCGGCCGGATAGCGACGGGCCGGGGTCGAGTTATACGGTAGATGGCATTAAGATGCGGGCCGCTATGGCTATGTAATCTCTGCCTAATGGTCGAGAAGTACTTCTTAACGGCGAGGCGCAAACCAGACGCTAACCTGAACGAGAGAGAGAGAAAGATAGTACACGCACACTCGCAAAGTCATGGATGGATAGTGCACGGTTCTTCGGATGAGGAGAAACTTATGCAAACTGGGTCATTCACGCCTAAGAAATTACTTCTTTAAGCCTGTCAGCGCATGCGCTCCTCTATCATGGTGTCGGCCTTCTATAATATGAAAGGACGAGCAGCTACCTCCCGACTGTACAGGTTAAACTAGTGTGAAAAAACAGTTGTCACTGTTGTTCTTTACTCATGCAGTACTTACATATACATGAATATTTGAGTATACAGAAAGAGGTTGCATAGCACGAAGCATTGGGGAACCTCCTCTTACGGAGTGCAAGTAAAAGTCGTCAAATATGGTGCAACAGCACAGCGTATAGCGCAAATTAAAATTATGATGTCATGAATACTGTGCGAAATACTAGTAAAAATATCGCACAATTAATCAAGTAGAGACAAGCACAGGGCGACCATTGCTTGTGACGCTAGACTAGAGATTACTTATGTAACCTCACTGAGGCGGTCAAGAATGGCGAACGGACCAAAGTAGCGAACCAAGAACTTCTGGCACAAACCACATTTGCAGACCGGTGTCGACAACCACACAAGGTCACCTTCAGCTTAAGAAACGGAGTGATGGCAGGCGTCGTTACGGGTCTTGGAACGTTGTTGAGATGCCAGAGTTCGGAGGCGTGCGATGCGAGGGGCTTCTGAGAGGCGTAGTGACACGGCAGGCGAAGTTTCCACATCCAGTGCAAAAGCTGGATTAGCGTCGAGACAGCTGCGCGGTGAGCAAGCGCAGAGCAGATAAAATGGAGGGTACTCTATAGCCTCATGTTTCGCGGTATTTTACGCGTATATGATGCAAGATAGCACTTCCCAATTTTAGATGCGAAGCATCTCTTGCTAGGGGGTATGTCCCGCGGCGTGGGCGTCCGCACTCACACTACGCATGCGCAAATCTCCGGCTTCCCTCTCTCCAACAGCTGCGCGTTACTCTCTTCACTACTCTCCCAGCACCTTCTTGCGCTTCTCCTGCGTTTTCGCTTCTGCTCTCGCGACGCATGCGCTACTCGCCTCCTCTAGTCGCCTCTCCTTCAAGCGGGTAGAGCGCTGCGCACGTTGTCCAGCGCTTGCTTCGGTTGACTCCTCTGAAATGCGGGCTCGACATGCCGAAATTCTCTCCTGCGCAACGCCGCGATGAGCACCAGCGCATGCGCGTCCCCTCCCCCTCTCTCTCCTCTCCTACGCTGCCTCCCTCTCGCGCGCCTGTCGACCGCGTTCCCCGCTCGCCCTGTGAGAATTAACGGCCAGGCTAGAGGGAAGACACGACGCGCGTAGTGTTCCTCTTCGCGTTCCACGACGCGAGGTCGGTAGCATGCCCAACGAACGCCAACTGAACGCGATCGTGCAAGTGCTTCGGCTTCGCATCGCCTCATGGTCCCCTTTAGCGGGAGATGGTGTAATTTTTTTGTGTTTGAAATCTACATCATCGGAGAGCATATCCGTTAGAATCCAGTTCGTGCGCTCTACGAGGCCAGTGGACAGCGGGTGGTATAGGCTGACATTGAAGAGCTGGCAGGCAGCCAGACGCACGACCTCTTCAACGACGTCGGCGACGAACTGACGCCCCCGGTCACTAATGACGACGGTTGGAGGACGATAGCGCAGAATTGTAAAGCGAAGCATAAACTGCGACACGTGCAAGGCATCAGGTATTACCGCAGTTTCTGCGTAGCGCGTCATGTGGTCGACACAGACAATGTTTGGTCAACAATGTTTGGTCGCGGAAACGAGCCTGTGAATGTAGAGACCAACAGTCTCGAAGGGAGAGTTAGGAGCAGCACAGGGTGGAGAAGTCCTGGCGGAGTAGTCGTGGAACGTTCGTGACTTTGGCATTGTTCTCAAACAGCGACATATTTTATTGCGAGAGCAATTATATGGACAGTCTCGACAGGTTTTTGCCGTCGCCGTTGCCGTCATGTGCTTCCGGTATGAAGTCTATATTGATAAGACCCCCCCCCCCTCGCGCATCGTATGTTCTACCGCGGGTAAAAGCGCACGAGCGGGGGCGACGAACGCGGCCGCAGCAGAGATCAAACGAGCCGGCCCATTTCCGTCGCTCGAAGGGTGCATGCAATAACATCACCCCGCTCGGGAGGCTTGCTGTCGAAGCAGACAGGAAACGCCCCGTCTGTCTTTAGCGTGCATGAAAAGACGGGACGGGGGAGGGGATGTCGCGCGAGTAGCAACTTTGAACTTTGAATCTAAGGGCGCGGTCGCGATCGCTGGCGCGCGCGCGCTATCTCGACAGCCATCACAGCGGGCGGCTCGTATACCCTTCTACGTGCTGCACTCTCAACGCGAAGTGACTACGCGGACAGAGCATCTCTCGCTGAAGCGGCCGTATTCTCTTACATAAGCGTTTTGTAGTTACGTGAAATCGGATACAAAACAGTTAGCTGCCAGCCTCACTTCGTATAACACTACAGTTTGTTGCTATCGCATTCACTGCTGCACCCTCGCGGTGAAACTGTGACTCCTTTCCGTGTCTTGTGGCATCGTGGCCCGGTAGAACCTTTACTGGATGCGGTGAAACGCTCTGGCAAAGACCGCGTGGCCGCAGGGTGCGTAGTGCAAGAACCGAAAAACGTGATAGCGTAGAGTGCGTGGAACGACTAGAAGCTGCGCGGTAGAAAGGGGTCTTTTTTCACAAAGGGTAAAGGCAACGGATCAATCACAATGTCAGGTAAACTCGAACACGAGTCGGCTTTCGAAGCATTAACTACCACGCTGGCCGTGGACCACGCCGGTAGCACAGCATCTTTAAATACAACAAGGCCGTCTCTCCTTCAGTCTGAGCGAGAGCACACAACAGGACTTCGCCTGCACCGCAAAAGAGCCTTCGCATTCTTAAATAAAGGCAGTGCACTGCGCAGATGCCAAATGCGACGCCACTCTCTCTTGCTTGAGTCTTCCGACTTTTTTTCATAGACAACAATAAAAAAGAAAGGAAGAAACCATGGACTCGAGCTCGTGTCCATTCCGCTCCATCCATTACAAAGTAAGACAACAGAAGGCGGGAACGGAGAGAGCGCTACGTTTTCGGTCGTAAGTGACACGCAGTTTTTGCGTATGCATAGACGTACAATGACAAAATGAGTTCTTTCCTTGTGGCGTCAGAGAAACAAGAGCCGATGTTGTCAGTGTCACGGGCCAATGAACAAGCCACGACGGCGATGAATGAATCGCGATGACAGAAGAAACGAGGCGGAGGAAATGGAAAGACAATTGCGATGGCTTCAGTGCACCGCGAGAGATGAAAGGCCTCGCTCGGCTCGTCCTACGTATACGTGCTGTGTAATCACGTTAGAGAAAGGTCCATTTATTTCGTGTATACAGTCGAACCGAAAACTAGATACGAAATTTGTGTTGCAATTCAATTCAAGCGCTGTCGCGCAACAACAATGAGGCCAAGCTCCAGTTGACGCGCAATGAAATTCAATAAAAACCGAACATAACCCGGAAATTGCAAGTTCCTCAGCGATCCGTCCGTACCACTTACGCTGCTGTGCAGGACTTTCTTTGTCTTGGTGCGGCATTGTAAACACAACGCTCGCTCGACTTCTGACCTTCTGCCGGCAGGCAAAAGGGGTGAGCCGTCCAGAACCAGCATTCAGAGCTTCAGTTAAATTCATTTTATGCAATCTTTATTAAGGCGAGAGGCTTTGATGCCTTATCAAACGCGAAAATTGACCGTCGGCGGCGTCAACACGAGTGATGCGAAAAACCATCACCACGTGATGACGTCACCATATGACGTCATCATGACGTCACAGATTGTCAATATTTGTGACCTCATCATGGCTGCTCTATTACGTCGCATAACGTGACGTCACATGATGACGCCACCACATGACATCGTCGCTTCGTCAAAAGGGGGGGGGGTGATCACCGATCACGGAGGCTGCGCAAAACTAGGTGAAGTACCGAAAGCATGCAATGCCTCTGATTCTGGAGGCAGTGCAAAACCACGTTAGCTGCAGAAATTCATCTTTTAGCACTTTTACGCGCAACAAACAAGGACGAACGGAAAGAGCACACGCGGACAAGCGCTTGTCCGTGTGTGCTCTTTCCTTTCGTCCTTGTTTGTTGCGAGCAAAAGTGCTAAAAGATGAAGACGTTCCATCTAGGCCGACTAGCAGAGTTGAAGAAATGGGGGGGGGGGGGGGGGGGGGGGGGGGGGTCAATAACATCGACTGCGAAGAAAAAAAGAAGATGGCTTTCGACTGCCAGTCGTCTTAGGCAAATGCATGAGGGACCCTGTGAGTTTTTCGTGCCATGCCAAGTGCAGAGCTCTTACTGTCTGTTTTACATCCGGAAAGTGGAGTGCGGCGATCGAAGTAATAAAGGTACAGCGGGACAACATTGATACGAAGCCACGAATCACGCTTCCGAATCGCCACTTTGGACTTCGGTCTCCACTTCGTGTCATTTATTACACGCACCCCGCAATGTAGCCTATACGTAGAAGCTGAAGAAGCCTCTTCGTTACAGTGGAAATTGTTCAATGATTCTGGGTTCTCGGTCACTGGGCTCAAGGTCGCTGGAAATCGCTGGGTTCTCAGTCGTAAGTAGAGTTGTACGCAACGCGTTACAAGTAATCGATTACTCTTAATAAATTACATTTCCTTATAAGTTTGTAATATAATCGATTTATTTTTCAAAACTCTAACGTTCCGGCTAATTCAAAACATTTTCTTGTAATTCATTACCGGTAATCAACTACTTTTTTTTTCAAAATCAAGTTGTAACCAGTCTTCTACGGCAGTTCTCGTCCCGAAAAACATAGCAATAGGCTCTGTAGCAATAGGCTCTGCAATAGGAATAGCAATAGCGATAGGCTCTGTAGGGACCCCCCGCCCTGTCAGACGGGGGGTCCCTACAGAGCCTATTTTAGATGCGAAGTATCTTATCGCGGAGTTCAATCCGGTGGTGGTGGTGGTGTGCGACGTGACCACCCTTACTGTGCTTGCGCATACCCTCTCCACTCACCCTCTCCCCTACCCCTCACCACTTTCCCTTTCCCCTCTCCACTTTCCCTCTCCCCTCTCCCTCTCCACATTCCCTTTCCCCTCCCCCTTTCCACTCTTCCTCTGAAACGCGGGCTAGACAAGCCGAAATTCTCTCCTGCGCAACGCCGCGATGAGCACCAGCGCATGCGCGTCCCCTCCCCCTCTCTCTCTCCTCTCCTACTCTGTCCCCCTCTCGCACGCCTGCCGACTGCGTTCCCCGCTCGCCCTGTGAGAATTAACGGACAGGCTAGAGGGAAGACAAGACGCGCGTAGCGTTCCTCTTCACGTTCCACGACGCGAGGTCGGTAGCATGCCCAAAGGACGCCAACGGAACGCGATCGTGCAAGTGCTCCGGCTTCGCATCGCCTCATGGTCCCCTTTAGCGGGAAATGGTGCAATTTTTTTTTCACCTTTTCATTAGCCTTACCTGCAACGCCTTACCCGAGCGTCAGCAACCGCGAAGCGCGACCCTTCATACAGCATCGAAGCGCTGCGCAACTACCAGCTGGTGTGCAAGATGTTCCTACGCTATAATACCGCCCTTCCCTTCAGCGCGTGCATTGAGAGAGTGTTCCGTGTAGCAGTTGACCTCTTAACGAGGAAACGTGGAAGAATCAGCGACGACAACATTGAAAAACAAGTCCTGTTGAAAGTTAACAACGTGTAACATTATATCGCAATATCAAAGAAGCCACAGTAAGCATCTCCCAGCCTTCACGCAAGGCTCCAGTCTTCTCCTTGCCATGCAAGCCACAGTAGCTCATTGTAGTTTGAGCAAACTTGTGTTATTGTGTTAGTGCAATAAAATTTTCAAAGATAGTAACTCAAAAGTAATCCATTACATTTCTGCAATTGCTCAGTCACCTTTCTGGGTTTGTAATTGACCATTGCAATCAATCACGTTTTAAAGGTAGCAATTGTAATCGTAAACGGCTACTTATTTTCTGTAACGTGTTCAAGTCTGGTCTTATGTTCCAAAGTTATCGCTCGTTAACCTCATTGGTTTGGCTCACTGACTGCCACGTTGGCTGCCTCATATCTACTACTCCTGAAGAAATGATCTTGCGTAGGAAGTGCTTGAGGCGCCCATCATGTTTAGGCGCCTCAAGAGCAGCAACAAACAAGTCAAGTTACTGATGAAGAAAAACGGAAGCTCCGTGAGACTGGCTCAAATCAGTGTCCTTCGCATAAGGAGTGTCACAGCATTTGTGCATGTAGACTTGGCCACAAAACATACTGGTCCTCGCTGGTTTTCTAGCATATTATTCTACTGCTGCAAGAATTAGATCGATCACATGCTGCGATGCTGCCTGTTAAGTCCCGCCGAACAATCACGCGGTACTTTACAGGCAGACGAGCACGACCGCGAAGTTGACCGAAAACGTATTGCTATTTATAGAATCCAGTATAATACGTAGACGTTAGCAACTGCACTGGTGGCGCCATCTGTTGACAATGAGTTCAGAGTGTAAAAAATGTTCATTGGTATAATAGGCTATTCATAACTCGGCGCAATGGCGTAATCAGCAGCATATTCATGAATGCACGGAAATGAAGAAACGCGCCTGGTGATTGAAGCATGGCATATCGAGAATAGTGGTAGCGCATGCGTGAGCCAACCATCGATTAACTTGCATAAAGATGAAATCAGATGCCTTAACAGTTATCTTCCACGTAGACCACCACGCGTGCCGGATTGATCGGTTCGCCTGTTGCATGGGCATGCGCAGATAAGTTTTCGTGCCTTCTTTCTTTCTTCTTTCTTTTCAGCCGTTGTGCGTCTCTTCAGTTCTTAGTCGGCGTTTGTGGTGTCCTGACTTCTTTCTTGTGTCCGTGTTTGCACGCCCTGCCTTTTTAGCATGACATCGTCGTTTGGTTCATGGTGGGCCGAAAGCTTGAGGCGGCTGCTGACCCGAAAGTCGCGGGATCGAATCCCGGCCGCGGCGGCTGCATTTTCGATGTAGGCGGAAATGTTTGAGGCCCGTGTACTTAGATTTAGGTACGTGTTAAAGAACACCAGGCGGTCTAAATTTCTGAAGTCCTCCACTACGGCGTCCCTCATAATCATGTCGTGGTTTTGGGACGTCAAACCCCAGATAATAATAATAATAATATTAATATTATTATTATTATTATTATTATTATTATTATTATTATTATTATTATTATTATTATTATTATTATTATTATTATTATTATTATTATTATTAAGGCCTCAGTGGGAGGGGGCGTGCAACTGAGAAAAAGCTTTCCACTTGAGCTTTCTTAGAAAGGACCGAAGGGTCCCCGCAATCATTTCTTTTGCTGTTGTTGTTTTACTGTGCAGAAAAAAAAACGGGAGGCAGAAGGTTGGAAACAAAGGGCGGCGGAAGGGGAAATTGGCTTATACGCGTTTAGGCACCGCACGTGGCGTAAAACGAATACTCGGGATTTCTCGCGCGTTATCCAGGCAAGTGCACATTAAATCACGCAAAAAGGAAGAGAGAGAGAGAAAGATAAAGAACTGGACAACGCGAAAACAGCCTAGCTGTCAAAAAAATAATAAAAAGTGTAAGTCCGCTTAACTCACCCACATTGAAAAAAAAACCACCCAAGATATCAGCCTTGTTCAACTATAAGAGAAACTTTCCCGATGCATACGCGTTTTGTCTCCCTTAATAACCAACCATACCATGTAACGAATCGCGACCATTCTTATAGCGCAGCTATACGATCTACAGCCGTACCCACAACCATTTTATCGACGCTCCCGATGCAAAATCTTTCCAGCTTTTTTTTTTCTGATTAGAAGCAAGCGAAAAAGTGTATAGAGACATGTAGAAGATTTGTGCTTTAAATTTGAGCTAATTACTTCATTTGATTTTTTTCCCACTTATCTAAGGAAGACGACAAATTAAAAAAAAAAAGAGCTCTCTACCTGAGATCGCCTAGTATATAACAATCGTCCCTATGCCTCGCACGTATGGCGGCGTCTACAACAGGATGGCAGTCACCTTCACGCAGCACGCACGTCTCGTGCAAGAAAGACGAACTACACTGCAGATAGAGCTGAGCGGAGACGTCTAGACTACTGCGGGGTTTTTTCTTTGTTGTTGTTGTTTTTTAAGCGAAAGCGAAATCTCGCTGCACGGCCGGTGTTGTTTTGTACCTGGGCGAACGGAAATCGATTCCGCAACCTCGGACACAACCGGTAGAAGCGTCTTATCGCACTGTTCCACTCGCGAGACTCTTGCGCACTCACTTTAGCCAGAGAGTTCCTACATACCACGTGATCGCAACTATTTCCTTATTTACCTTTTTCTGTATCTCTACCGCTCGAAATAGTTCAATACCTCCTAGTGTCGTTTTCGAAGCTTGTTCGAACGCGTTCATATTCGGCCGAAAGAAATGAAGCAGTAAATTCCAATTTTTCTTCTTGTTGCGTTCCAGGAAGAACGCAAGTAATCCGATTTTTAATACCGGTGCGATACTGGTTCATTCGAAAATACCATAGTATTCAACATCGAAAAATACCAACTCGGCTATAATTATATTTATAGGATACAGTTATACGAGCTACAAATATAGAGAACCCGTGGATAAACACCATAACGTCAGAACATATCCCTCAAATTTAATTAATATTTTATTAGTCCGTCGTTTCTTCTTCTCATCATCCCTCCCCCTCCCCCTTCACGGCTAACAATGTACCAGTATTTTCTAAACTTAATATAGTTCTCAACCCACGCTGCCGGGTGTTGCGACCGGCCTCCGCAGGCACCGGAATCTCTGGAGGACGATGTAGAGGCTGAATGAAGGCATGTCGCAACAACTGGATGGCAGAAGGTGGGAAAGGACTGATCGACCGAAAGTGACATGAACCGGAGGTCAGCAGAAAGCCCTGGAGCCTAGAATTCGGTGGGATCGACACAGCGTGCCACGACTGCACTGTATGGGGTGAGTGCCAGGCTGTGTGCTTGATATGTATCCAGTCATTTAGCCTACACCTGTTAAAAGATAGATAAAACTTGTAACTGCCTAAAAAGTGTGGTTGTTATCCCAGCACAGAGCAGTACTCGGTGATCAGCAAGCTAGGATAAGCAGGGTGCCTCAGTTTATTCGATGGGCGAAGATGAGGAAGCGTTGCGGGAGTGTTTTGGGATGTTTGAGACAACTAAGCAGAAGTAAATAGAAAAGTGAAGGAGGACAGGAAAAGGTAGAGAGGGATGTTGGCCAGCTGGTGTTGCTTGTGTGGTTAAGCTTTTGGCATCTGCTGTATGAGTTACCAGTCTTCCATTTCTCTAGACCCAGAATTGAAACGCTGATGGTTTTGTGTTTTGTGAGATCTGAGCCAAAGTTGAAATAGTCGTCATGAGCTTGAGGAGTTCGACGAGAACGAGCTTGCTGATGTTGTGTGATGAGCTCGACATAGAGGTAGACGACAATACGCGCCTGCATATGAAGTCCGTGAAGTAATAGTTGGAAAAAAGAGGATATTGAGTACTTCGGGAAACTAATCTTGAACAGGAACAGGGAATAGAGAAAGCAAATAGGGAGGAAGAACACAGGAAGAGGATGCAAGCATTAAAGAAGGAGCGTGAAAGGCTGGGACGCGAGTTAGATACAATGCAGCTGAGTGGTCAGTCTGTAAAAGTAGCGCACGAAAGGTGCGAAGGACCGTCGAGTGTAGAGATGGGTCGCTGAGGAGCGAGCCGGCTCTTTTGAGCGGCTCTTTTAAAAGAGCGGGTGATCCGCGGCTCAGTAAAAGTGAGCGGCGGTTCTTTGGGAAAGGGGGAGAGCCGGTTCTCGCAGTTCTCGCTCGTTCAGTGAGCCGTGTTGAACGGTTGAACCGATCTGCTCAGATGCTCAGAGAGCCGGGGATGAGCGGTGAGCCGGTGAGCGCATGAGCCGGGTGGCGGTACAGTAGTGCATTGTCGGTAGCCCGTTCTCTCTCGCTCAGTTTTGAACCTGTTGTTCGTTGAACCGGTCGAGCCGCTTCGTTCGAGTTCGCGTTCCTTGATAGAGGTACGCTACGCTGGCTTTCACGCCATCTATTGGGGATGACAGAAAGCAACTGCCCTTTTGTCCTTGCTCACAACAGTCGCAGCTACAGTGGTCGCAGCCAACAACATTGGAGAAGGGACAATCAACGTAGTCGCAGCATCCTCGCCTGTCGTGGACACGCCATGCACGTCCATTGGCAACACGCTTAAACATGTGCCGTTGTCAGATCCCGGGAGGAGACTCGACACCCGGAGGCACTTTGTGACTGCCAAAACAGAGTGCGTCTCCAGAACATTTTGCAGAGGGGTGCATAAGCGAAGGGAGGGGGGGGGGGAGCGGAGGCATCCAGCAGCGACCAGCGCACGCCGCGAAATTCCAGGAGGGGGAAGGCAGCCTCCTTCTTGCCTCCTCTCCCTCCTAGTGTTTTCCCTTCCTTCGTCGATTTAGGGTGAATCGTGAACCGGTGAGCCGTTCAAGTGAGCCGGTTAAGTGAGCTGAGCCGTTCGGAGCCGCTCACTCAAGTGAGCCGCTTTGCCCATCTCTAGTCGAGTGCGGTGCAATTCAGAGCTGTAGAGAAGGCTAGCACATATGATAGCAGTAGCAGGTTCAAGAACGACCATAAACGGGCAGCTGCGAAAGATTGCGCGTTAGCAGTAGGGGCCATCGAAGGACAGAGAGCGCAACGATGTTCTGCGCCAGTGGAATGCTAGAGAAACAGCTGGGACAACTGTGGACAATCTGGCACAGACATCAAGCGAGTGTGTCGAGACGGCGGATCTTGCATGCGTTGTTCAATTATATTTCGACCCACTATGGCAAGAACACCAGAGTAAGTTCAGGAGATGGCGCCAAAGTACAAAGTAGAGAGTACACTGGACAGCTCCCAGGCATGCGAGCTAGGTTGTTCGGAAGAAAACAGCTGCATTGGGGCCAGGCGCGTTAAGCTGTCCTCCAGCGTGGCGAGTGAAGGAAAAGATTTGTTTGTAAATCATTTAGACTGCGCGGCCGAGACAGCTAACAAATTCTGCGTAGGCCGGTCGCAACACGGGATACGGTGAGCCACTCCGGCTATCTTTCACTCAGCAACAATTTAAAATCGATCTTTGTTCAGCTCCGACCACGCTAGCTGATGGTTCATGTCTGCGCCTGGTGTTGTGTTACTAGTGAATTTCTTTTTTCTCTCTTTTTCAGCACTTAAGGTTTTCTTCTCCGTACTTATATACGTGCCTTTCAAGGTGCAGCCGCCGTTTACTTCGTGTCCCGTTGTCTCCTCCAAGTTAAACGAGTGCGCATGCAACGCGTGGATTAACACTGTCGTTTGTACGTAAGATAGTCAATAGCGGTGCTTCATGCTAATGCAAGTACCCTGGTATATTTCTATACGTATCACCAATATTTCGGGGTACCATATAGTTCGTATGTCAGGATAGGAATGGGGTTTCCTGAACGAAAAAAAAAATGGCGACTGAAGACCTTTTCACTGATGAATAGATGCTATACATCTGAAGCACGACAACCTTAACTTCCACCGCCCCGCAACAAACGAACTTCGAATCTTTGAATGGCGGATAATGAAGGAATAGAGAGACAACGGTGGCGCTTCATCCCTTCCCCGCAGCGTAGGGTAGCAAACCTGACGCGTGTCTGGTTGACCTCCCTGTCTTTCCTAATCCTCCCTCTCTATCGAATCTTTGAAACCTTAAAAAAAAAAAACACCTTCAGGTCTACTCTCCTCAACGGAACTTTCTCGATTCCGTGGCGGAAGCCGAATCATAACTTAAGCCGCAGCGAGCCTGACATGTTTGCCCCGCACTCCACGGCTGTGAACGAAAACAATATCGGAACGTAAATATCTGCCCAGCAGGCCATATAGCGCTAATAAACCCCGCTGGCACGAGGCTATTTCCAGCGAGCTTAACTAATGGCAGGCGAAGAAACGGGGGCAACGAGAGGAAAATAAATATGGCTAAGCCGCTCGGAATATATTGACTCTTGGATGCTATAGCGAAGTGTCAAGTTCGCACTTGTTCTCCCAGTGCGTGTGTGAGAGAGGGAGAGAGTACCGAGGGGATCATTGATTTGTTTAGTGTAACGCACACAGGCGGACTCGGTAGGTGAGGAAGAAAACAAGGGTTCTCACCTACTAAAACCTAAAACAGGCGCGCTAACAAGGCCCGCTTTTAGACACGTGGACGCCGTTCTGGCGCTTTTACGCGCCGCGGCGGAGCTGTTATAGGGGCTTATCCGAGAGCGGGCCGTCGTTGTGCTTTTGTTCGAAGCGCGGACACGCGCGTGCGCGCCGTCCGACAGCGGAGGCGCAAGAGCAGAAGCTCATTTTCGGCTCGTGGTAAACAGCCCACCACCCGTGGAGCGTGGCCGAGAAGGGCGACGACCATGGCGCTGCAAAATGAATGGCCTCACCTCGAGCCTAATTGGGCGTGGGACATGATCCTGAGAGTCACTGGGATTATGTGTAACGCTAGTGTAGAGAGATGTTACCAAGAAATTGTGCGCAGCGAGCGCTATTAAATTGGCCGTACATTTTTGTTGCGGCAGCCGATTGTAGGGTACATGGGTTCAGTACAAGAAACAAAGTGCTTAGAAGACCAAGATCTTTACCCTGGAGTACATCTTTGAGAGTAAATTATTGAAGTACGGTGCAGGTGAATGAGTACCAGCAAGCTTGCATCACGTAAATCACGTGTTTTCCGATTTCCCAGGACAACTTCATGCAGTGCATGCGATTACGAGTGATATTGGGTACCAATCAGAGGGTTCTGACTCCATGTGCATGAGTGAGTACGTGATTTTGTGATTCTGAGTCAAGTGCATATTGAGCGAGTCACCACCGCTTGACCTGACTTAGGACTGAGACAAAGACCAGCACAGCAGATCTCAACTTGGAACTTCATTAAAGCGGCCGCCCTGCAACACTTTTTCCGCATGGTCAGAAAACGCTGCCGATCGGTAGTATAGAGGCTCCTGAAAACACGCGAGCCAAACATTACAGCGCAGCCCGCGGCCTGGAATTTAGAATTAATTTTCAAAGTCAGAAACAAACCGTTCCCTCTACTCTCGACGAATGATGCCATAGACTCAAATGACCGCGCCATAAACCCAAGGTCTACGGCCATTGGCTGATTTGAGCATCGTGAACCGCATAGTTCCCGCTGCCGTCGCGGGATGGCGCAATGCGCCCGCGCCCGCTTAAGTCCCTTGATATATAGAAAGTAGCGAAACTCTCCTCCATATCCTCTCCCAAGTGTCCAACCCTCCTCTCCCAAGTGTCCAAACCGTATCTATCTCCTCTCCCAAAGGATCACCGTGCGGGCGCCGGCCCTATAACCCGGCTCGCGCCACTTTCCTATCAGGAATGCTACGTTACACAGATAACGCGCGCGTTTCCCAGGCGACGGCCCGTGAAGCGGGGAGGTGGAAGGCGAAAGAGGAGGGTGCTCGGCGTGGCGGCTCGGTTAAAAGAAAGACGGTACTTTCCCAAAAATATCCAGGGACTTTAGCGCCCGCGCCCTCGCTCGAGATCAGACTGTAAGTAAACCACGCGGCAAAGAAAAAAAATAGAAAAAAAAAGTGCTCAAGGTCATCACGCGCGCTGGCGTACGGGCGTAGCTTCTTGCCCTCTTGCCATCTCCCCCCCCCCGCGTAGCTTTCAATGCGCTCGCTGGTACGAAAGGTGAGAGAGAGCGCTTAACGCGTGCGACAAATCCCTGTACCTCTACTCTTGGTGGATTTTAAAAATTTTTGCGGCAGTCGATTCCTGAGGCAATAAACTCCTTTAATGAAGCCATTTAATGATTAATTGGAAAAATGTTGCAGGGCCCCTTTTACAGGGGGAGATATAAATGGATATCTCTATGCGAATGTTTATAGGCTATACGCATACTGCATGTCAGCAATGTCAAAGTAATTGACATTGCTGACATGCAGTATGCGTATGACATCATCGCCTAAAATTGCGCGCATAAAACCTTAGTTCTGTGCGAGATAGTAAGAAAGAGGTTGAGCTGCAGCCATACTTGTCCACATAATCTGTGAACTATATGAACTTCGATTATAGAACGCGCCTGCTTGCTTTTACTTTTTATTACCACTTCTGCATCATAAATATGTGGCTAATATGCGCATTTTATAGAGCGTTAAGCAAAAAAATACACCCTGCCCTTCCTTTTATCATTTTCCTTGCATTTGCTGATTTTTGAACTTAACATACTTAAAAACGCGTAGCGCCCCGTACGCAACAAAAATTACTGGTGTAATCGTTTATTAAATAATTAACGTACGCTAGCGAAATATTATGTATGTATGTATGTATGTATGTATGTATGTATGTATGTATGTATGTGTATGTATGTATGTATGTATGTATGTATGTATGTATGTATGTATGTATGTATGTATGTATGTATGTATGTATGTATGTATGTATGTATGTGTGTGTGTGTGTGTGTGCGTGTGCGTGTGTGTGTGTTTAAATTTCGAATCTGGAACAGGCAGTACACTACTACGAAATATACGCACCATAGTTCAAGATTATTAATTCTCTATATCATCGACTATTCATCGTGCGGCGTTGCAGAACATCGTGGAGTTGCCACTGATATTACTTCCTCGCGTTACATGCAGTGTCAATGGAGTCGACGAGAATGCACGCCCTCTATTTGCCAGTCTTTGGGTTCCCAGTTATACTCAGCCAAGGGGAAATTCGGTAAGTGGATGCATATTTCATTCCCTCATTGCAACCTAACAGCTGAATTTTTTTCCCTCTTGTGGGAGTGCAAACAAACAGACGCAGAAACATAACACAATTAAGAAACGTTCGCTGTGTCCGCCTGTTTGTTCCTCGGATACCACTGACCTACATCAACTACAGCCCGGCTCCGCTGTAGGCCTCGGTCGAAAAGTCATTTTTGCCTTAACTTCAGTCTGATGGCTGTTTAGGTTGACTACGAATTGTTACAGCGGGATAAAGGGACCAAAGCCCAGCGCTGCAGTTTGTAGCTTGAGATGACGCTATACAGTTGCACAATAACTGCAGAACAAAAAAATAAATAAAAAACGGACCTTCTTCAGAGCCCAGCCGGCGACGGGAGTGGAGGAGCAGTTAGGCGACACTGGGGACATCCGACCTTCCTGGCCCTCGGCGGAAATTTAGTGAAACGGCCGACAGAGCAACATTTGAGAAACTTTTACCGCCGGGGTCGGTATTTTCTTCCCTTTCTTTGTGTATATACATAAAGAACGCCGGCAGACAAAGCTGCCCTGAGGCTGAAGTCGCAAGGGAGACATTAAGCTCCAACTTCTCTCTAGTGGGCCGCTGGATTATATGACGTTGAGCTGTCCGAGTTTCGTGCTGTTCTAGAGATACGATGGAACGGACACTTGAGACTGTGCGCAATTCGGCCCACCTACACTTCCCCGCTCGTCGTGTCCCCCCTCCGGTAATGCTTGAAAACTTCCACATTGTCTCATTTTTGTTGTTGTTGTTTTTTACAACTTAATTATAGAGATGACGCAAACGTCGTTGAATTGACTGTTTTCTCCATTGTCGCTGCTGCAGGCGTTCTCGTACAAGACAAACCAAATAAAAGGCTGCCACAAAACTTCCGATTTGGGCGAGTTGGTAAAAGAATGTCGAAAAAAAAAATGGCACCAACGTATGGTCTTCCCTGGCAAAAAAAAATAAAAATAAAATAAAAATAAGCCCAGCTGGCTGCCCCGTCTTGTTATAGGGTCCCCGAAACCTTTTTTTTTTTCGGAGTTAAGCGCTTAGGGTGCAGCTAGAGTAAGTTAATTGCACCACAATTTCAGCAAAGCGCATTGTATTGAGGGAGCTGCGAGTGATTGCAGGTTACCCTCCACCCCTCCCCTGTCCCCCCCCCCCCCCCCCCGTTCCTTATTGTAGCTGTGCCGATAAGCTCTGCCTTGAACGTCGTGTCGTCAACTTTCGGTGGCTTGAAGCCAGCGCGGCAGCCCCTGCTCGACCCACTATTGCCGCCGGCTGGCCCTCGGCGTCCAGAGAGAGAGAGCTATACAAGTAAAGTCCTTTGGGACTTTTCGGTTTCACCACTGTTTCCACCATCATTCCAGAATGAACATTGAGAAGCGGCTGCGCCCGTTGAGAGAAGGAATTAATTTCGGCCCGCACAGACCGATAGCTTTTCCTCAATCTTGCGATTCACTACCACCCCACTCTCTAGGAACGGTTCACTACGAACGATTGACTACCGCCCCACTCACTGTATTTCCCTGGCGGTGTCGAGAGCTTCAGCGTGTCCCGTATTCCGGTACGCGCAACGGGGCTGCGCGTTATGCCGGATTACCAGACCATGACAGAGGCATACTGACAGGCTTTGTTAACTACAAAGCCTTTAGACGCGTTTTTGTGATCCGTCAATGTTCTCGTCAAAAAAAGAAAGATTTTCAACTGCAGTAATCAATTACAATTAGGTATGTTTTTTTTCTGTTCTTATTTTTTAAGACGAGAACTTACAAGGTGTTCTGCATATAGTATAATGTTGGAAATATTACCCGCGACATCATGGAGGCAGCTAATAAAATCGACTGTAACTATGCATATATTTAAGACTTGGTGTTAAATTACACATTTTATGCGGAACGCCTAAATTTGTCGCTTAAACCTACGTCATCCCAGCACAATATATTAACACAAAATCGCCACAATCTATTTCGGCTCTCTTTAGCAGCAAGAATACCCGGCACTACGAGGCACCTCAAGACGAGCCTGAAATCAAGCATGCGCAGATGTTTTTGTTACGTAATAGGCGAGTGTAACCTAAGATTTCTTTTGTCATTTCGCGATACGTACATAACACAAGCTGAATGTTGTCTAAATGTACGTCAAAGGGAGCGCAATGCATCTAGAAAAATACAGCGATTACAAATGCAGCGTTGCAAGCAGTGATGCGTACATGGCGCAAGCTGAAGGTTACCTTAATGTATTGTCAAGGGAGCATAATGTGCAATAAATAATGCAGCTCCTAGAAATCTAGGCACTTAAGGGCACTGACCTCAGCATCGGTGAAGATTTTTCCCCAGCTGTTAGTAACGACCGCAGGCAACTTGCTTCTTTTGCGAAACCCAAATCTGTGCCATTTGCCTTGTGCTTTAAAGCTCTTTTCGTTGGTTCTAAGCGCTACGTATTCGATGACGCATCGAAAACAGTGAAGGAAATATAGCAGTCACCACATCAAAAAACAAGCCACGCCCTTTGAACGAAACCTATACCTCACGTTTTGCCCTTCAGTAATTTATACTAACATACGAAGCTTCCTCCCCAAACGAGAACACGCGTCTAACCTCGTACTGTCTTCCAACAGCAACGTCCTTGTACTCACGGAAACGTGCCTTTGTAACGACGTCTATGATTCGGAAGTGCTGGCCGATCTGCCAAACTTGAGCGTCTTTCGAAAAGGACGTGCCGGGACTAGAGGAGCAGGTGTGCTCACTGCAGTTAAAAGTTGTCGTGCTCTGCTATGAACATCACATCAAAATTAGAAATACTGTTTATTCTATGCCATGCCGCCCCACAGACTGTAATTTTAGGTGTTTGTTACAGGCCTCCACGCAATAGCGTCGTGTTGGCTCGTACACTGCAAATGCAAACTAGCCGAATTGGGCGTTTTAAGGGCTACAATCCTCCTTAATACTACCTTCATCTGAACACTACTCCCTTAGGGTGTAATGAGGTGGGTGTAATAAAGTTCTGCGTCCTCAATTTTACTTCGTTAAGAAATTATGTGGAAGAAAGGAGGTAAATTCACTATATGACGCCATTCGTCGAATGGAGTTCCAAGAACAAAAAATTCCCATCTCATCTCCTCTGGCATGTTTTCTCTATTTTTTCCGAAGCTTTCCATAACGCCTTCAGTGCTGGCGGGCATGTATGCAGCTGTGCGGGGGAAAGAAGTAAAAGAAAGAGGCGGCATGCTTCAGCGTACTAAAAATCCCTTGCACAGATAGCCCAGAGAAAGAGATACACGCGACCCTCCGAACTGCTGGAGAGGAAGCGAGGCAGCCCTTTGGCCTTGGCACGAGCTCCTGTACTGCGGCCCGCCCCCGCCAGGTCAAAAGCAAGCCAGACGAGGCGCTACCGAAGTGAAATGGGACAAAGCTTCGCGCCGCATGCGCGCGCGAAGAAAGAAAACATAGAAAAAAAGAAAAACGCGAGGAGGGAGTCGCTCCCGCGGCGGCGCGATCGTCGTAGCTAGGCCGGCTAGGCCTTGTGAATGCCACTTCTCAAGTGATCAGCTGTGTCGGTCGTGTGTGCGCGTTTTGTGCCTGCAGCCTCGCTGTGTTCTCGCCGCTGGATGTGATATGCGTGCTTTGACGACAGTGCGACATGCTACGCTGCGAGTGCGATAATCGCGACGGCCTGTCGACTCAAGCGAGTGTGCCGCTGTGCATTACCAAGCAGATGATGGGCACCCTGCGTGCTCGGCACAGTCAGGGACAAAAATGATAAGTAATACTGATGTTCTCTCTCTTTGCGAGCCCTTATCGTCGCTTATGCACCTGTAGATGACCTTCTGCACATTGCGTCGCTTGAAAAGTGCAATGAAAAGCAAAAAAAAAAAGAACAGAAAATCGGCATGTCAAGCTTGCGAAATGCCCGCCAGCGCACTATGAGCGTGGCATGTAACCCATGCCGTACATTACACGCATGTCATTCATTGTTTCCATGTTACCAGCTGTCATTTATGTACGTCATACAGTCACGTCACGCAATACCAGTCTTGGTATGATATCAAGTTAGAGAACCGGACGCGAATGCACCAGGCTCCATGCCGTAAATGACATGCATGTCGTTATTTTCATGTTACTATATGTCATTTATGTTCGTCGCACAATCACGTCACGCTATATCAATTTAGGTGTATGTCAAGCTAGCGAACCGGCCGCGAGCGCACCATGAGCGTGGCGTGTGTACATGACATGCATGTCATTATTTTCATGTTGCCAGCTGCCATTTATGTTGGACATACAGTCACACTGCACAATACCAATTTTGCAGTATATGAGGCAGGCGCGAAACAGCCACTAGCGCTCCCGAGACCATGTTGTCAAAATAACGCCATACATGACAAGCGTGTCATGATTTGCACGTTAGAAACTGTCGCTTATGCGCGTCATACACTCTTGTGACGCCATGCCTATTTTGGTAAATATCAAGTTAACGAAACAGTCGCAAGAGAACCAAGGGAGTGACGTGTAAATCATATCGTTAATGAAATGCATATCATGATTTTCAAGTTAAGACCCATCATTCATGTTCTTCATGCAGTCCATTAACGAAACAACCATCCCATTAACAAAACAACCACACGAGCTATGAGTCGTAGGCGGCTAGATAGATAGGTAAATAGATCCATTCAAAGTCGTAGAAGTGTTTAACAAATGCTTTGCATTTAAGTCGTTAAACTCAGATAGCAATGATGCGTGATGCATGTTTTGGAACTTCTGTGAATATCACTCATGCTTCATACGACCAGTCAATCGACCCAGGAGTGCGCCCTGATAAAGTTGTTTGCACGATATAATTTTCTTGCCTGCGATAAAGCATGAATGAGGCATGATGCTTTCAGGGAATATACATTAGAGCAAAAGGCCACGGTTATTACATTGTCACATGATGGAATGTGCATAAAGGACAACTTTGTTTTCGATTTATTCTTTTCTCCAACTTCACTTGTTTGTTTTAATCCTTCGTCATCGTGTCAATTTGCGCACATTGACATGTGACAAGACCGTGCGCTCTCATTTTGCAGCATCTACCTTGGATGCAGTCAACTACCCTGGACATCTTTCTCCCGCCATGCAACTGTGAGAACCCACCGAAGCACAGATTGTCAGGAAGTGAGAAGACTTTTCGGCAACAATTTTGCATTGCGCACTCTGCCCGTCTCCTGAAATAGCATATTAAGGTACATAAGCACTGTACCTTCATATATATGCATCAAGGAACACTGAAATAGCATATCAAGGTACATTAACATCATTAGCTTGGATTCATTTAGCTAGAACAAATAAATCATGTTAAAGCTATACAATGACGGCCATATCATGTGACAGACATCTGCTAAGTGCAGTGTGTATTGTGAAGCACATGCGTTCTATGGTATTGAATGAATGGATAAATGCTTATTCCAGCAAAATACAGGAAATGGGCCTCAAGTGAAAAGCGACAATGGTAGCTTGAAAAGTGCACAAGGCCCAGTAGAGCAATAAGAGAGACAGAGCAGCAGAAACGTGTGCACGTTCAAAGGCAAAACATATACGCATACAAAAAGAAACATGAAAGACAAAGCAGAAGAAACGTGCACATTCAAAGGCAAAACACCTACGCCATCTGCAAAGTGACAAAATCAAAAAGGGTGAACATTTACGCTAGTGAAAACAATGAAAATCAGAAAACAGTGAAAACAGAAAAGAAGGAACGGCCATTCAACGGCACGGAAGGAATGCAACTTCATTGGTCACGTATCAACAGTGGAATTTGCCAAGGTTACATGTGCATATTCTTAGCCATGAGGAGATGTGCAAGGCTAAATTAATCGCATTGATATAAGTCAGCTGTTGAGTCTGTTGAACCAGATTGTTGAATCATCTTGTTTATTCCCGCGTTAATTTGCTGTTTTGCATTATGTTGCCATAGTTTTTATGACCAGTACACAGTATCATGACTGTTGACACAATTTGACAAGGTGAAAGCACTGTTATTGTGCCCAGGCCTTAGTTTATCCTCATTAGAAGTTCGCTGTTTATTTTTGCCATGGTTCAGTGCCAAGTTGCCCAATCTTCACTCCTAAACAGAGTAGGTGCGGTTAATCAAGACCTTGCTAACATTCACAACCCTTTTAAAGTGTACTTATAATGATAACTTTACTGACATCAAAAACTACCCACATAAGGGTAAACATGGCAAGAGTACACTTCTGGTCGTGTTTCGCATTTTTTTTACATCCGTTTGTTTTTCGCCCTGTGCACACGAAGTGAAACACTCACAAGGAAATACTTAGCAGCATCTCAATTTTGTATTTATTTCGTGTTTTGACAAAATGCCTGCAATAAGGATAGTCAAGTGCGAATCTTCGGTAAGACATTCATTTTTATGTATACAGAAATCTTAGTGGACTTCTTTTTTGTGTAATTTTCAGGAATACACTTCTGGCAAAGCAGCAAGTGTTGCTTGCCCACCAGTCTGTGTTCAAGACAAGTGTATTGTGGGCATGAGTGTCGGCAGGATTTTGTCTTGGGGGTGCAAGGCGGCGTAACGTGCCGGCCTGGTGAGCAGGAGAGCATTGGTGTAGCTTGGGTGGAGTCAAGTGCTGGTGTGTCTTGATGGCGGCAGGTGCCCTTTGTGCAAACCCCTGCCGACACCCATGATTGTGGGAACACCCTGATGTGCCTCACTTTACACTATGTCGAACAGCTCATACATCTTACCACATTTAGGCCAACACTGTTGCAGAGTGTTATGCGCAATACTACGTGCAATCTTTCTGATATCGTGTGCATTTGAAAATTTCCCATTGTTTAAAAAGACGCTGAGTGGACCCAGTGTTATTCAGCAAACATAAGTCTTAACAGGGGCAGTTGGGCGAGTTGGTGTATATTTATAGTTAAAAAGGGTGCAAAAAAAGTCACAGCACAGAGAAATGAAGGGGACAGGATGACGCGCTTCTAGCAACTGAAGTTTAATCGAAACCACAGAAAGATGTAAACACACAGTACGAAAAAATTACAAGACTAAACAATCACACATCCACAGAGGAATGAAGGGGGCAGACAGGACAATGCGCTACTAGTAACTGAAGTGTAATCAAAACCACAGAAAGATATAAACACACATGACTAAAAAAGCCAAGCACATGTTCAACTTCAGTTGTTAATAGTGTGTCATTCCGTCCCCTTTGTTGCTATGTGTTCTGATTCCATTTTCACGTTTTCCTTACCTATGAACTGAACTCCTGACTGTTTCACAGTCTCTATATATGTGTGGTCAATTTTTATTCATCCTCATGGCATATCAATTCCTAGGATCCATGGTGCAAAGCGACCAGTCACTATTTACAGGAATTTTTTTTATTTAGTGCCTGTGATTGCCTAATTGCAAGTTGACGTTGCAGCCATGGTGCTTGGATTATTTTCAATGTGGTAATTATGCGTAAGCCATCAAGTGAGGAATTAAGGATGAACTTTTGAGTTACAGATGGCACTAGCTGGCTGTTACAAGCTGCCACCAGCGACGCCAGCGCGAAGTCGGCGACGGGATGACAGCAGGTTAGTTCGTTCCGTACGTAAGCAGAGACAGTGAAGAGATCAGAGACGTGGGAAAACAAAACAACTTTACTCTAAGGATATTGCGGCACAAGAACTCTAATACAGCACTTATTACGAACTAACAACTACATACAAACTCAATAAATCAGATACAGGAGAGAAGGATTATAAACTACACAAACTAACGAACACTAGAACTACTGATGCGAAAGTTCGAAGATATAAGCAGGGGAAGGCATACGTGTGATGACCGGCAGCGTTGAGTCCACGACGATCGGATGCGAGAAGTCACAGAGAGTTCTGGCACGACTGCGATGTCGGTGGTGTTGCAACGCTGGTGTTTCCGGGAGGCTAGTGCTTGAAGGCGATCTCGGGCAGGTTGAGCTAACCCGAGAGGAAGCTCCGATGTCTACGATGCGGACGTTAATTTCTCGTCACAACTAAACGAACGGCTAAGTTTAGGTGGCCAGCCGATACAGAGCCACACTAAAAACTTCCAGAAGGGATACTTGTTGATCTGCTTCTACACCATGTTGGTAAGCGACTAGACTGCTTAGCAGGGCCAAATCCTGCGCTTAAATCATCCTCGTGTCCCCTCATCCTTTTCCTGGGGGAATAAGGGACCTCTACCTGGGTCCAGTCATGCGCGTTTCATCGTTCGAAACTCCGCCCTAAAATTACACTGACCACACCCCCTTTTAATTAGGAGAGGGTCCTCAACTGAGCGAGGGTGACAATCTGTTGGGGTGCTGCCATACAGTTTGTCCACCAGAAGTTTTTCCCGTGGGAACGGTCAGTTTGCTTGGCTCTCAGCCGGAGCGTCTTGAAGTCAAAAGCTTGTTCGGAGTACCTCGCGGCCTTTGCAAGATCCTGCCGCCGCCGCCGTAGGTACAAAGGATCAATCGTCAGCGGCGACGTTCGAAGAAGGACACCCCATTCAGCACTTCCCGGCTCTTTTCAAGAGTACGCGGCTCCCGCCCGTCAGCGGGGAAGAGCGGCGCCCGTTAATTCGCCGTGACGCCGGGACGCAAAAATCGCCGTCCGTGACACTGGCATAAAAACATTGAAGCATGGCTGTACTTGTTATGCATATTAGAAGTATTGGTACATTGCAGTCATGTGATTATGCTGACAAGTTCCCAAGCACACTTCCAGAAATTTACGATGGCTTCCAGGTATCTGTGAGTAAAAATGTACAGCAACATATGAAGGCAACCTTGTAATTTTGTGGGCATTGCTGAATGCTTTTATGCACCTTGGTAAGTGGACCTACAGTCAACACCACAGGTCTATTTTGGGCTTTTTTGTAGGAAACTCAACTCCAAAATCATGTGCGACATATTTTGATGCCATAGGGCAAACTAATGCAATAAAAAACTGTACAAATGCCTGTCTACACGGTTTCATATTTCCCAAAAGTGATGGTAGCCTTATTGTACTAATTAGTTGCCTTCGTGTGTAGGCTGACACCAAGTTCCTTGGGTAGCTTAGTTTTTTGGATTGTACTTACATACTGGCACGGTGAAGTGCACACGTTAGTGCGCATCATAATGAGATTTTACACCCTACTTTCGTATTGCTTTACTGTTGTGAATTATGTATAGTGCTTAGGTTGTACTGTATATTGTTATGATCGGCCTGCCTGGCTTGGTGCCGCTTTGACGCATGAGACGTTGCGGCTAGGACTACCCTGATTTCTTCCGGGTCAGCGGTTCCAGAGATGCACCAAGAGCGGCGACAACACGAAGGTCGTTCGTGTAATATTCTCAGGTTGTCTGCGCCCCTCGTAAAACCCTTTGGGCACGCCTGACCGACTGACAGTTTAGGAAGAGTTGTTGGCCGTCGAGGCGGCTTGCTTTGTCAAGGTGCCCCGGACAAAGGACCCAGCGACTGGGAACCGTCTGCGGATGCATTTCCCACGTTCTCCGTGGCGCCTTGTTGCCGCTGTTTCCACAATTCGTGGTCTGCCTCGCGCATAACCATCATTGCAACAGACTACGAAATTGACTTCCACGAAAGACTCAACGTCTTCGTGCTGTGCCGTGTGTGCGCGGTGGGCAGTGTTTTTTCCCTCGCCATGGGACGAACTGGATGTGCCTCTTTCTCCTTTCGTGGGTTGGGAAGGAGGCGACGTTTCACCTTCCCCTTTTGGGGGCGGAGGTGAAGATGGAAATTTTCATTGGACTGTCCTGGCCTCCATTGTTTTTTCCTACAGGGAACCCTGGGAAGACCAGGACATAAAATGCGAGCGCCGATGCGCTCCCGACGAGCTCCCGACAAGTTCTCTCAAGCTCTCACGAGCTCCGAGAGCTTCCATGATGCTAACCCCATCATGTAGCAACACGCTACCTGTAAATAATGTAATAAATGTCAACTGTTAACAGCTCCGGGCTCCTCTCCTCGACATCTCCCCGGGACTCTGGCTGGCTCCGGTCCTCTGGGCAGAACCCCGATCACATCAACTGGTGGCAGCGGTGGGATGCTGCTGACAACTGGAACACATCAACTGGTTAGCAGCAACGGGATGACCCATGCTTGACTCGGGCCTCAACGATATGGTGAGTGCTTGGCTTTCTTTGAGTTTTGCCAGGTTTTAGCTTTTGAAGTATTCTAAATCTGTGTGTAATCTTCTGTGCGTATAGGCTTCGTTGTACCGCTACCATACGTCACAGCTATTCACCATTTTAGCTTTCATGTTCTAAAACTGGCAGTGTTTTACCGTGCGTCTAGGCTTCGCTTGTTCGCTACCTAACGTCACGGCGGGTAGAAAGTCCTCACTCGTGAAGACCATGGAGTTGGTAAAGAAGCTAGAGAGACCAGACCTCTTACTACTGTGTGAAGAGCTGGGAATTAAGGTTGGGAGAGAAGAGAGAGAGTCACAGCTGATTAAGGCTATTCAGGAATGCGGGGCGGAGGATGATGAAATTGAGGAGTGCTGGGAGGAAGTTGAGAAGAACAAAAGATGGGCTGAAGAAGACAGGATAAATGAGAAAAGACGATTGGCTTTAGCACTTTATCAGGCATCAAGTAACCCGAATAACGAGATAGCACCCTCAGATAAGAAAAAGAAAGGCAGTCCTGCTAAGTCCACGTCTATAGTGAGCCACTCAGAAGATCGAAAGAAAGAAAAGGCGTTTAAGGCTAAGAAGCCGGTTGTATGCCACCGTTGCAAAGAGCTAGGTCACATCGCAATCGGCTGCCGCAAGCCTAGGAATGTTCTCCGTTTTCAGGACAGCAGCGACAATGATCTGGAACAATTGAAACCCCCCATTCAGGAATTAGTTGAGGAAAACGTACCGCGGGACTCTGCCGCAACGTTTGATAGTGTACATCCGTACTCTTTGACAAATGAGGTGACCACAGGGGAACGCCCGTGTGCATGGCAAGTAGTTGAAAATGAAAGAGTGTGTTTGCCATTAGCCCGCGTTGAGAGTGGGGGACCGTTCAGACTGCTCGCCACGAAAACTTTGGTGTCCCAAAACCTGCCCGAGCATTATCCCTCTCAGAATGATGTGGATATGCTGTCGAAAGGCCTTTGTTTTGGTGACGAATCGGCGGCAGCTATGACGGATCCGATAGCCTGTGAGTCTGCTCATGAGGTTCCGGAAGCAGAAAGCGCAGACAGTAAAAGTTCAGATGATGAGGCGCTTAGCTTACCACGAGAGGAAGAAGCGCTTAGATTAGCGCGAGGTGATGACTCTCATCAAGGAGAGACATCTGATGGCGAGCCGGCTGGTTTAGCAAGTGTCGATTGTAGCGTTGTTTCTGAAGTGCAGACAGCTAGAAATAACGCCGAGGATAAACCAGTTGAGCCGCCTGGAGTTTTGAGCAATTTACTTCCGAGTATTATTGCCGAGTCGGGGAGCGTTCCGTGCCGCCCCGAAAGAAAAAGGCGCCAACGAAAACTTCGGGGAAAGGGGAAAGGTCCAAGTTGCCTCGAGCGGAGACTGGAAACCCCGAAAAAGTTCTCTAAAAGTCAAAAGTTGCGGGTCTCGCACAAATCGAGATTAAGCATAAAGCGTGTCGCGAGGGCCAAGAAAAAGAGACGCCGAAGGGGTCGCTCATCTTCGGTGAAGGCTAAACGGTGGAGCAAGGCGAGGTGGTGCGTACGCGACTGTAACGACAAAGGTCCTCCCCCAAGTTTGCGAGAGGGTGACCGCTGTTCGGGGAGCTCTTTGTCGAAGTTCGGGGCCCGCGGAGCAAAGGTCACCGCCACTGTGTGCTTCGGACAGGTGGGCTTTTTGTCCCTCCGTCGCGATCTGGCCCATCGACAACTGTGGTATGCGCGTCCCCCCAGAGCACGTGTGAAAGGGTGCCGCATTAAATTACGCAGTGTCACGAAGGATACTAAGAATTTGTCTTGTATCCAGTTTTATTATTGTTTTGTTTAGCTGTCTAACGTTTGCATGTCTGCCGATGAGCAAGGACTGTGTCGATTTTTGAAAGTTTTATTTTCCTCCTCATCTTAACTGCAGACATTAAGATATTTGCTAAACTGCTTGTTTGCTTACATTTTGCAAAAGCTAGCACCCGAGTAGAGGGTTTTGCGCTGATGTTAACAGAGAAGTAGGCTGAAGGTAAAAGCCTCTGTTTAAACCTTCTGTTCTTGCAGTGAAGTGTAGGTTTTGTTTCTCTGTTTGTTTTTATGTTTTACGCGCAAGTTTATCTTAACAGAGAAGTAGGCTGAAGATAAAAAGCCTCTGTTTAAACCTTATGTTTTTGCAGTGTAGTGTAGGTTTTTGCTTTTGTTGATTTTATTTTATCGGCATAATGTTCGGACAGTGTAAGGCTACCAAGAATTTCTCTTGTATCCAGTTTTGAATTGTTTTGCTTTTAATGTTCGCGTGTCTGCAGATGAGCAAGGAATATGTCGATTTTTGTAACTTTTATTTTCTTCCTCATGATAACTGCAGACATTAAGATACTTGTTGAACTGAGTGTTTGCTTACATTTAGCGAAACCTAACACCCGTGTAGAGGGTTTTGCGCATGTTGATTTTTAACAGAGAAGTAGGCTGAGGGTAAAAGCCTCTGTATAAACCTTGTGTAAATTGCAGCACACTTGTTAGTATGCGCATCAGTGTAGTGTAGGTTTTTTGTTTCTCTGTTTGTTTTATTTTCATACGCGCAAGTTTGATTTTGAGTTTTACTTATACTGTGAGAGGCGTAATTCATTAACTACCTCCTTTCGTTTTGTTTCGCCTGTAGCACCTGCGTGCCTTGAACGCTGTGAATCTCTCTGGGAAATGATACAAAACGTTAGGTTGTTGATTTGCTTCGCACGTAGTAGGTCTGAGTTTGTTATGGCTTCGTTATCTGATTCTTGATTTTCACGAGTGAGCGCACCAATTGTAAATTTCTAGGGAGTTTTACCAAAACTGTAACCTGGCATTTCTCGAGGTCAGTTGAGTGCTCTATGTTTGTTGTGCCTCGGGTCTTGCGTGGTTCGTTTCTGGCGTTTGCTGGCCATGGCTCAGGTCCAGAGATTGGTGCAGCCTGCGTCAACGTCTACAAGGGAGCAGATCTACGGTCTCTGCGGAGTGCTTTGGTGCTGCAACCCCTTCGAGACCTCCTGTGACGGTGGACGGGCTGTTATGATCGGCCTGCCTGGCTTGGTGCCGCTTTGACGCATGAGACGTTGCGGCTAGGACTACCCTGATTTCTTCCGGGTCAGCGGTTCCAGAGATGCACCAAGAGCGGCGACAACACGAAGGTCGTTCGTGTAATATTCTCAGGTTGTCTGCGCCCCTCGTAAAACCCTTTGGGCACGCCTGACCGACTGACAGTTTAGGAAGAGTTGTTGGCCGTCGAGGCGGCTTGCTTTGTCAAGGTGCCCCGGACAAAGGACCCAGCGACTGGGAACCGTCTGCGGATGCATTTCCCACGTTCTCCGTGGCGCCTTGTTGCCGCTGTTTCCACAATTCGTGGTCTGCCTCGCGCATAACCATCATTGCAACAGACTACGAAATTGACTTCCACGAAAGACTCAACGTCTTCGTGCTGTGCCGTGTGTGCGCGGTGGGCAGTGTTTTTCCCTCGCCGTGGGACGAACTGGATGTGCCTCTTTCTCCTTTCGTGGGTTGGGAAGGAGGCGACGTTTCACCTTCCCCTTTTGGGGGCGGAGGTGAAGATGGAAATTTTCATTGGACTGTCCTGGCCTCCATTGTTTTTTCCTACAGGGAACCCTGGGAAGACCAGGACATAAAATGCGAGCGCCGATGCGCTCCCGACGAGCTCCCGACAAGTTCTCTCAAGCTCTCACGAGCTCCGAGAGCTTCCATGATGCTAACCCCATCATGTAGCAACACGCTACCTGTAAATAATGTAATAAATGTCAACTGTTAACAGCTCCGGGCTCCTCTCCTCGACATCTCCCCGGGACTCTGGCTGGCTCCGGTCCTCTGGGCAGAACCCCGATCACATCAATATGTTGTTCCACGTGTTCAGTTTTGGGAGTAGGTTCTGTGCACGACGATAGAAATATATACCTATATCCTTACATTGACACGAGAACTGCTGCTGTTTTGATTCCAATAAAATGTTGCAACCACTGGTTCTTGTATCAATTGAAGTATGACTACTTGTCGTGCATGCAAGTTGAAGAAATGAATTTGTGCTTGCAAAACAAATTGCTGAAACACTGCCTGCTCAATGTAACTGCTTGTGTTTTATTACCAAACACATTGAACAGATGATTCACAGATTATGACACATTGTAGAAGATAGGCAACAGAAAGACAGAAAGTCATCACTGTGTTCTAACGTAGATTGGGTGATCTTTTATCAGTAGTAGCATAATTGAAGGTTGCTGTTGTATAAATAAAGTTTAACGTAGTGTGCAGGTGGACGAGGGAGTGCACATATGATAGCTTTTCCAGTTTTCTGCATATTTGCTACAGTCCTCGTTTTTCTGTGTTACGACTGTGAAATTCTGAATTGCAAACAAGCCAACCTCTCTGCTGCTGTGGTGAAGTAATTCAACAGAACCATATTTTCTCAAGAACAGCTGTTCCATTGAGGAAGAGGGTAATGCTTTTTTTAATGGGTACTGCATCATCTCTCTGAGGGGAGGGCCAAGTACACATGGACGTTCACAAGAGAGAAGTGCAAGTACATTAACTTTTTTGTTTTGTGGGAGACCTGTCACTGGTAAACTGGGGACGTTGTCCTTGACCTTGGGGCACGCGTTAGGCATTCGCTTTAACGCGGTGGCGTGATGCTTACCAATAAAAGCTAATTAGTAAGAAATGTAGGTAGTATCCGAGTATGAACGCAAATAAATACTGAATATGCGTTATAGAGAATCACTGAATGGCGTGCTAAAGCGTGCATTGCGAATAAGCGCTAAATGCGGAAATAGATAAGCGTTCAGCTGCTCAGAAGGCGCTGCTGCCCCTAGCTGCGTGCAGCTCGCGGCTGTACGCGCGCATTCAACGCACTTTATGCAGGCGCGTTACAATGTCCTTGTAACTCTGGAATTTTCTGCGTGTGTAATTTTCATATGCGAACGCAGGCTGTCCGCGCTAAAGAGTGCATTGCGAATAAGCGCTAATTGCGGAAACAGATTTTTATTCAGCTGCTCAGAGCGCGCTGCTGCCCCTGCGTGCAGCTCGCGGCAGTACGCGCGCATTAAATGCACTTAATGTAGGCGCGTTACAATGTTCTAAGTCGGGCATCTGCGTGTGTAACTTTCATATGAGAACGCAGGCGGTCTTCGAACCGCTCATAACACCCTGCCGCATCTGGACGCGCGCAGTTCGCGGCTGCAGAAATAACGAAAATTGCTCCACAGCATACGCTCATGGAATGCACATACGTTTGCTCATCTGAAGGTACCTTTGTCACGCTGGTATTCACGAATTTAACGCGAGCGAAGAGGGCACACGTTTATAATTTTTCTAGCGGCACGACACGGTGAACCGGAGAATTCGGAGCCGAAGGTGTTTACGTCGATCGGCTCGGCCTGCATGACGCCCCACAAATTATGTATTGACCTTCCGCAAGAGCAAACACACGCCGATGGTACAAGAACAGAAGTTCGAAGTTGTGCCGACGGGTTACACGCCGCTTTGTACATACATTGCAATGGTACATATATAAGCCCACGAAAAAAAGCAAGCTTGCAAGTGGTGGCGCTGTGGTGTAATGGTTATAGTGCTTGCTTTAAGTGCGTGTGGTCGCGAGTTCGATTCCTGTGTCGTGCGTACTTGTATGCAAATGTCATTGTTGTGCATAAATACTTTGGTGTCCATTTTCTATTATGTCCTAGTGATGAATAGTAGCGGAAATTGGCCGGTAAACGTAATATAGTGCCTAAAATATACTTTTTTTTTTTCATTTCGCGACCGCTCTAGGGCCTCGTATAAAAGGAGGCTTTAACAGCTCTCAAAAGAAGCAGAAAAACTCTCAATGCGCTCTGTTCAAGCCCCCAAAATGGGTTACATAAAAACACCAACTTTACCTCCAAAAGGAGGCTTTAAAAGCTCTCAAAAGAACCAGAAAAACTTCCAATGCGCTCCGTTCAAGCCCTCAAAATTAGTTCAATAAAAACACAAATTTACCTCCTTAGTTCCGTCTAATCACTCCCTCCTTTTGAACCTCCTTTCGAAGGGGGTTTTGCGTAGTACCTTTAGGATGCACGCTGCGCAACGAGCCCGAAACTCCCTAAAAGGCTCAAACCCGTTTGCAGTGTAATCTAAACAATGGGATAAATCTGGTTTGCTCTTGCTGCCCGAATGCCTACCTTCTTCTTTTTTGGAGACTTTAACCTACCAGACAAGGACTGGCGCAGCACAGTACCCTCTCTAGTAAAACAAACCGAAGCGAGAGATTTTCTGGACTTTTGCCTCAACTTTAATCTAACACAACTCATATGAGAGCCGACGCGCGTCACCCAAGACACTGCTAACACTTTAGATCTAGTACAGGTGAACTGTCCAGACAGTTTGTCGTGCATCACCTTTCTTAGAGAAATAAGCGATCACAAGGTCATTCACGCTTCTTTTCGCTTAGCTCCAGCTCTGCGGCAGAAGCGCGAAAAAACTATACACTTATACGGCAAAGGTAATTATGATGCAATATGTGAATATTTTCTACCTTCCTTCCAAGATACGTTTCATAACCGCAGCGTTCATGAAAATTGTCTGATATTCAAAGAGAAAATAACAACTTAGCGAACCGATACTTAGCAAAAATTACTTTTCGAACGCATGAACCAAAACCGTGGTTTAATAATTCACTAAAAAGAGTAGAAAAAAAATGCATGTATCGCGCCGCGAAATGCAGGACGCACACGTATGCATGGGAAAAATACTACACTGCAGAACGCGCATACCTACCAGCAATTCGCAAGGCGAAAGATGCATTCTTTCACACAAGAAAATTCTGGCAGGTGATAAATCCTCAAAAAAAGCGCAGAGTAACACTTGCCAATGAGGGAGGTGAAACGGTCGACGATGTAGACGGCGCGAACCTTTTCAATGCAGCATTCGTCTCTGTATTTACAGAACAGCTTACCACGCCCCATATGTTTCTTCGCGTACTAATGCAACAAGTGTTGTGCCAACCATTACATTTTCCCCAGATTGCATCTCATCGTTAATCGACAATGTTAAACTTACATCGTCAGCCGGCGTGGATAACATTGATTCGAAACTGCTAATGAATACTAAACATGTCACCGCGGTTTTCCTGCGTTTGCTGTTCTCGCAGTCACTCTCACATGGTGAAATGCCATATGACTGGAAAGTGAGGATTGTTGTTCCTATCTACAAAGCAGGTGAAAAGAATTGTCCACTTAATTATCGCCCCATTTCATTAACGAGTGTGCCTTGTAAGCTCATGGAACACGTCATGTACACAGAAATCATGAAGTTTCTTGGCTCGAACAAATACTTTCATTCTTCACAGCATGGGTTCCGCAAAGGTTTTTCGTGCGAAACACAAGTGGCCATTTTCCTGCATGATATTCGCACCAACTTGGATTCTAACCTTCAAACAGACGCGATATTCTAGATTTCGCAAAAGCGTTCGACAAATTACCACACCAACGTCTACTACTGAACCTTTCTGTTGCGAACATTAGCCAAGACATTTTGCGTTGGATTGAAGCGTTCCTGACAAACCGATCTCAATAATAATAATAATAATAATAATAATAATAATAATAATAATAATAATAATAATAATAATAATAATAATAATAATAATAATAATAATAATAATAATAACAATATCTGGGGTTTAACGTCCCAAAACCACGATATGATTATGAGAGACGCCGTAGTGGAGGGCTCCGGAAATTTCGACCACCTGGGGTTATTTAACGTGCACCCAAATCTAAGTACACGAGCCTCAAACATTTTCGCCTCCATCGAAAATGCAGCCGCCGCGGCCGGGATTCGATCCCGCGACCTTCGGGCTCTTTTCAATATACATCAATTACCTACCTCTGCACGTGTCTTGCAACGTTTGTTTGTTCGCAGACGACTGCGTCATTTATCGAACAATTACTAACACATCAAATCAAGACTTGGTTCAGGAGGACATTAACTGTCTACAGCAATGGTGCAACCATTGGTTAATGAAACTTAATCCTAACGAATGCAAACTGATGGCATTTTCTCGTTGGCGCGATCCATTTCCTTACCAATACGCAATCAAGAACATTCCCGCGTGTACTGCGCAGCCTTACAAGTACCTAGGTGTTACTATATCGAACGACTTATCCTGACGCGCACACGTCACTAACATCATTTCATCGGCTAACAAATAACTCGGTTTTCCCAAGCGTCATCTAAAACGCGCCCCCAAACCGGTTAAACTACTGGCCTACCAGTCAATAGTCCGACCGAAACTGGAATATGCATCCGCCATGTGGAATCCACACCAAACATATCTCATCAACGCACTCGAAGCTGTTCAAAACCACGTTGCAAGGTTTATCCATTCTAATTACTCATATGACGTGAGCATATCTTACTCAAAGAAAGGATTGAATTTGCATACCCTTTGTACACGCCGGCGCACTGAAACCCTTTCACTTTTCCACAAGATTTATCGCACCTCGATTAATCAACCACCCTATATCCTTCCCATAGCCCGAAGATCTCGTCGCACACGACACACTTTTCAAGTGGGCCGTCCTCGCATGCGCACTGTTACCTTTCCCGCCTCATTCTTTTGCCATGCCGCTGCAGATTGGAACAACCTGCCCCACCAAATCGCTGCCATCACTTGCCCGTGTACGTTTACGGAGAGTGTCACTGAGCACTTTTCGCAATGAAAGTGACTTGCGTTAACACACTTATATACTCGTGCAATTTTAGTTTCTATTATTTAGGTCTATGTATTTGTGCTGACGTATGTAACACTTTAGCTCATGTATTTTCTTTCGTTTTTCGTGTTCAGTTTTGTATTATGCAAATTATTTACCAATGTATTCCCACCCCTTACGTAATACCCCCATCAAGGGGTCTTTAAGGTAATAAAGTGAAGTGAAGTGAAGTGAAGTGAAGCGGCTCCTAGAAATCTAGCCTTGCAAGCACTGCCGCTCGTACGCCTGTTCGCCATTTATCGCGAACACAACGATGATGTTTCGACATACATATAAGACCTCCTCAGGAGAGGACGAAGCATACCACTTTTCTAAAGGAAAACAAAACTTAACCGACGATTAACAGGTTCGCATGATAAAGAAGTAATGTTTCAGCAGAACATATTTTTTTTTAACTTGAACTGAATCAGACGGCAGCGGCAATTTACATCGTGTGGAAGTTTTTGCTCGTTTGTATTGAAGAATTCAACAATAAAACCTTCAGTTTAGCGTCAGCGCTGGTTGTGTGTGTGTGTGTGACGATCTTTCCATCTGTCCTGCTTTTTGCGCGCCTTTGTATATTGAAACAAAGTGCAGCTGATGGACGGAGGCGGCTTCACCACTTCAACAGCTCTCTCCACAAGAGCTGACGAAGCTGACGTGTCAGGTGCCACGTCAGCTTCGGCGGAAGCACCATACACTTCTTTTTTAACCGTCCAGCGTTTCTCTGGTGGATGTGTGTTGTCTTCTGCATTATACAAGCACAGATACATCAACTAGTGACTTGTCCATGGCAGTTGACTAACTGATTTCGCTTAACGTTGCCATAGACGCTCTTCGCTGTTACACTAAATATACAGACACATAAACTCAATTTAGTGCGCACCAAACAGAGCAGCAGAGAAGTAAAAGCGCATCGCTGCGCTGCTTCGCCGCAACGCTTCCTCTCAGACGCTTCCGAAAGCGGACTTCCTGCGTGGCTTTTCAAGAGGGCGGCAAACCGGCAGTCGGGTCTTCTCCATGTTTACTTTTGTCGTTGCTATAAGGCGCGAAATTGCAAAGTGTTTGCTGCTGTAACTCGGGCGGGTAAGCGGGACGCAAGCTTTGCAAACAGGAGCGAGGACTGCCACCGTCGCGTTATTCATAGAAAGGCCAGTCGCTTCCTGCGAACGCGAAAGTCCACTTTTGCAGTTCAAAAGCTCCGGCTTGAAAAATAAGCTGCAGTACTGCTGGATAAGCTGCTGGCGAAGCGCACACGCAGTGCTTACACGGGGTGGTCGCTGCCTCTCCGTGTCACTGCCTTTTCAGCTGTTCCTGGGTTCTATGCTAAGTCCAGAGAGAGAGGGTAAAGGAAGCGTGCTACTTTAAAACGTCAACGTCGATTGGTCCTACGTAGGCAGAAACAGACTGCAGCGAGTTTTAGATCCCGCAACACCTGCTTTGTTGGTGTGTCGTCACTTTTATTTTGTCTGTTTCTTTGTTTTTTGTTTGCGTGTATGTTTGTCCGTGTGCGTGAGTGCGCGTGCGCCAGTGTGTGTGTGAGAGAGATAAATAGTGAGTGAACGTGCGTGCGTGCGCACGTGCGTCAGTGAATACGCTTATTCGCTGGCTTAGTTCGTCACGTGCTTTTGCATAGCTGCTGCGTGTGGCCGTACCAAGCAAAGCGCCTTGCCCCACTCGTTAAAAACGATATAAGACGTACACATGTGCGAAATTTGTTCCGTATACTGTTTGCGGCGGCAGATGGCTGCAATATGTCGGCAAGTATAAACTGCCACCTCCGCTCTCGTCCGGGCTTTATGTATGTAATGTGGTTTTATTTGGAAAGTGTCGATTAGGCCTATCTCTTTTGTCTATTTCGCTGGCTTACTCTTTAGCGATGATTTCGGAACAGCGGCAGTAGCCGAACTTCGCACACTGTCGCAATTGGCATAAACAACCAGTTCGTTCGTTCACATGCTCAATGTGTCCATTGTTATAGTGAGACAACGTGTTTTCACGGTGTATTAACGTTTTTTTTTTCCTTTAATACTGCGACGGGACAGGCAAAGGTCAAAGTGCGCATGACTGTGCCATGGTTGGTGCAAGTGCCAGTTATACACCATGCTGGCAAAGATCACGCTAAACTAAAACAGTACTCCTGTAAACACATTAACGCACCTTAAGTCGAACATGTTTATGGGCGAAAATGGAGTACTCACCACTGTTTGACTTCTTTCTCGGAAACTGCAAAAGGATAGAGAAAGCAGCTTGTTAAGACATGCTTTTAGGTGACAACAATGCAAAGAAGCAGGAAAATCAGAAATGCTGAGCACTAGTATAGACAGACGCAGCTTTAATAATTAGGTTAGGCAGTTTTTGACAGCGCCCGGCTGATTATAATCCATCAAGTTGAACCGCAACGCGCATGCAGCATACTTTGGATACAAAGTGCGAAGAAAACATCTTACGAGCGTTATGTTCACAGTGCAAAGTTAAACTACGGACCAGTCCAGTTTCTAAATGTGCACTTTGAAAGAGACGATTAACTGATTTATTCACAGAAACATTGAGAATGCAATCGCAAGCTGGAAAGAAACGACTCTTCCAAGATAACTTTGGCTCTCTGATTTCACTTAAGGCTGCCGATCAACAAAACAGTACTTCATTACTCTTAAGGATTTAACGTAAAATATAATGATGACTAAACAACGGAAAGATGTGTATACTGAATCTTCCGTTTTGTACCATGCATGTATAAATGGGTAATATCCTGTTAAAATCATGGCCGGAAGAACACATTCGGAAACACAATTTTCCTTTGCGCCCGCTCGTTTCATGAAAGCAAATAATAAAGTCGCGCCGTATAAACATAGGTTACGCAGGGACCGTACAAACTGTAACCCAAGAACTGCAGTATGTGCACACATGACGTTACACATCCTAAATTTAAGATTCCAACTTCAAAGACCGTGCCGCAGTCGTCCTGTATGAAATGTAGAGCTAACGTCGTCTTTCGCAAACAGCGTATGTCGAGGAACCGTCCCCTTGCCCGAAGAAAAACAACCGGCGCGCGTTTTAACAAATCAGATTCTGAAGTTTTATACGCCTCAAAGCCGGGATCTGGCTGCGTCGTGTATGAAATTAGATTTAGCGACGTGTCACATATTATAACCTGCAACAACGAAGGACAGGAACTCAGTGGTGCTATTTCCAGACTCGCGGACCTCTGTTTAACTGAGCAAACACCGCGCACGGAAAACGAACAAATGCAGTAGTATACTCTTTCCACGCAGTTATGGGTGTGCGAAAGAGACTGACGAAGACAATGAGGCACTTTAGCTACTGCAAAAAAAAAAAGGAAAGAAAGAGAGAGATTGCATCGAACGGCCCATTCTTGTTAGACGCAATGGTACGAAGTCAACAGATCATAGACTAAGAAAGCCCAGACGGCGCAATTTGTAGTTTTTAATTAAAGTGCTGTAACTACGAGATTGCAGGGCTATTATGAGAACGCCGTTCCTGTGTGTGCGTCTTTGCCATTTTTATTTTATCTCTCAATGTCACCCTTCTGACCCTTATTTCCCCACTCCTGTGCAGGGTAGCAAACCGGTTACTAGCATCTGGTTAACCTCTCTGCCTTTCCTCCTCATCTCTCTCTCCCTCTCTCAACTGTATTACCACGAATAAAGGATGCGCCGGGTCGTGGTAACATTCGCTTTGAAGTTCGCAGCTAAATCGTCACATCGCGTGTCTGCGGATGCGTCCATGAGATTCCGAGATTCACGGATGACATTAGGATACGCAGCAGCCGCAAGTTACACAAGAAAGCCATTGCTGACTTTGACAGTCATCTAGCATGGCCCTTGCCGAAACATTTTTTCCCTAATTTATCGGACGATCACGACAATTCACACTTGCGGAGGCAGCGACAAAATGCCTCTCCTCAGAACAACCTCGATTCCTCAATAATTTTCGGGTGGATGGAGGTGACACGCCGGTCGTTACGAATACACTTATATGACGAGCAAATTAAAATTCTTCTTGCTGTCCACCCACGCAGCTCAGCGTTCTTGGAGCGATCGTCGCAAACAACATGTGTGTATTGAGCTTCGAAATTTCAGCATTAGCATGCACACGTGCGTCTCGCTAGTTTGCTGCTGCTGCTGCTGCTACTACTACTACTACTACTACTACTACTACTACTACTGCTACTGCTGCTGCTGCTGCTACTGCTACTGCTGCTGCTCCTACTACTACTACTACTACTACTACTACTACTACTACTACCACCACTATCACTACTAATAATAATCATAATAATAGACGCAAAAGAAAACCAAATAACGAAGGAGAGAGAGAGAAAAAAAGAAAGGACCACTACACAGCAGCACAACCCAACAGGTGCCATGTTTTCCAGGAGACACCGACTCAGTTTTAAACTTCGCTGCGCTTTCTTTCCTTCGATCAGGAAAGCTTGTTAGATCGTAAATTCGGATAACGTTAAACCCGGCTTCAAATCCACGAAGATAAGAAAAAGAAATCAGGAACGGGCGAAAGACGAGAAGCTCTCGGGAAAGCGATGCGCGCGCAGGGGCTTTTCACCGGATCCAGGAGAGGTATACACCGGTTCCTATAGACTCGAGGCGAACACGTTAAACCTAGAAATTTATAAAATGAAATTAAAGGGAACAAAAGCGACATTGTTTATAGTGCCAGCCGGTACGAGGCTTACAAAGCCCTCTTTTTTACGAGCCCGTGCAGACTCCGTTCCTCGGTGCAGCGCAGGCGACAACACGGGAGCGCACAATGCTGTTTTGCTCGTCTTAAAAGCGTGCTGCACCGCGGAAGCTGCAAGCACCGCGCATACCGACAGATAACGCTGCACCGTAGATAGACGGCGGCCAACATTCGTGTCTTTGCCCATCGCGATATCTAAAGTCGCGTACTTCGAAGTACCGACCTGCTGCCTGCTGCGTATACTAACCGCACCAATTGCCACGACTTCGCGTGTCCATAGCCGTAACCGCGCTTACACTGCATGTAGCTTGGACGTCACTGCATCATTGTGACGAGAGAACGCAAAAAAAGAGAGCGCGCTCTGAAAGACCAACGACGCGAGGAGGCGGTGAGCGGAAGCACTGTCGTGTAGTCGGCGACGCTTTGAATAAAGACACAAAACCCGTAGGAAACTATACGAGCGAGATCTCTGCAGACGACACCGCCTGCGCTGCTCTCCCCTAAAGTCTCACGCATGGGAGCGGCTTGGTTGTTGTAGCCGAGAGACGAACGTAAAAGCGAAGAAGGATGTTCGTGGGGAAGGAGCTCCGGCGTACCGTTATCTGGCCTTTTGTACTTTCAAAACTCACGTCGCTTGCTCACTGTAACATGTAAGGCTCGTACATGCATGCCTTTGCTCACGCTGAACGAGACTTGAATGTTAGACAGCCTAGTTGAGCGCTTCTAACACCTTTGATCCTGCCATACTCGGTCGGTGTTCCATCTTCTCCTTTGTTAAAATGCAAGCTTATAATAAATGTTGGGGTTTTCTTTAAAAAAAAACACTATATGATTATGAGGGACGCCGTAGTAGAGGGCTCTGGAAATTTTGATTACCTGGGGTTTTTTAACGCGCACCTAAAGCTAATCACACGCTCCTATAGCATTCCACCTCCATCAAAATGCAGCAGCCGCGGCCTGGATTCGACCCCGCGATCTTCGGGTCAACAGTCAAGCACTATAACCAATAGACCACCGCAGCGGTTCAATACGCAATCTTAATTTCGGACCAGACGAAGTGTCGTAACAGTGTTGATGTTGATGAGGGGCTTTTTAAAGAGGAAGTGTCGAACAAAACTAAACGGAACCGAAATATTTCTTTTTGTGTCTAGGCAAAACTCCCCGCTACGAACTGGTTTATGACATAAGAAAGAAAAGAGTTCACCATAAAACGGCGTTCAGTGTGCATCAGACGTTTCGGCATTCATAACGAGCGTTGTTCATCAAACAAACTGAGGAATTTATCGGCTTACCTTTTTGTACGGTGTTACTCCCTTTTTTTTTGTTAAATGAATTTAAGTTCCACCTGAGCGAACTTCCTCCCCAAACCATCAATTTCGTTATATATTTTAAGTTAAGTGTAAATCGTAAACACTGCCGTCACCACGCAAGGTGAGTGAATGATGATGGTGGGTTGTGGCTGATAAACAAATCAAAGGAAAATTAATTGGGAAGGTGCTATAATGCGTAAGGTCAGGGGCGCAGCCAAAAATTTCCTCGATGAGTGGGGAGGGTGTGAGTCCGACCCCCTTTATGTGTTTCGTGCGTGTGTTTTTATGTGTGCGCGTACACATACAGATACAAAAAGTAAAAAAGAACGTCGTAGGGGGGCGAGGTTGAACTCTCCCCCCCCCCCCGCCAGGCTACGACACTGTTCATGCGGAAAGTGGGGCTAGTTAGTTTTGTCTTCAAAACATTTGACGAGCGCGAATAAGAAAGGGCCGAAGAAAGTTGAACACAGGACGATCGCTGGCATCGTCCTGCGTGCATCTTTCTTCGTCCGCGCCTTATTATCGCTGGTAAAATCACGGCTTCGTCAATGCATAGGACAGGTGGCCGGTGCTTACCGAATATGCACCAAAGGAAAGAACGCGCAGTAAAGGACGGCCGATAATGAGGGTTCTATGAAATTAGACAATTTGCTGACATTCGTGGGGGTCAGCTAACGTGGGACAAGCCTGACTGGAGATCGCAGAAGGAGGTTTTTGATCCTGCAGGATGGCATAAGTTGGTCGTTGCTGCCGTTGTGGGAGACACGCGAGCACAGGAACAAAAATGTCAACTGACAAGACAGCCGCATTTAAGAAAAAGGAAAAAACAAAAACAAATAGACGCTCGGCAGTAAAGGGCTTAAACGCTGCTCTTCGCGTTGCATATGATCTTCGAACGACCGCTCACCGGTACAACTGGTAAAGCCGATTGGGTGGAGGCTTATCACACGAACAAAGAAGTCACGCTGAAAAAAAAACAGACCGCCAACAAAATAACACAGAGTGGAAAGATAAGAAAACAAGAAAACTAAAACGCTGAGTCGACGATGCCTTCCGGAAATATAGATAATATACAAACAAGAAGTTTAGAAAAGCAGCACATATTGTTCTACTATACGACACGCATAAAGTTTCGCGCGTTTCTCGACAGAGTTTCGCAACAATGGGAGGCACATTAAGAAGAAGAAAGTTGTCAAAACACTATCCCCTCTCGTTTTAAGAGGCTTTAAAAAAGAAATGAACTGGTGAGGGCGTGAGAGCAGAAAAGACTTTGAAAGCTTTGGGCTCTCGGAAAAGACAGCGAGCGCACGTCTCAACAAGTATTCCACCTCATTTCTTATATTCAGACATTGAATAACGTAGCAAGAACAGCTTACATGTCACACACACACGCGTCGCTTCTTCCTGTTCAGAAAGCAAGCAAGCAGGCTCTTACGTCACTCAACACAGAAAAAACAAACATATTTTGTTTTCATGTGGTATTACAAATAAGGGAATCGTGTCTTTGTTGTCGCTCTAGTTGTAGTCGTTCAATTTCTTCTACTTCTATTCCTTCTATTTCCATGTAGGGTGCATAGCAATATTCGAGCACATGCGTGCGTCAACATATAAGAAACCATATAAACAGGTTACATTTAGTTACACTCCTTAGTCAGAGTAAAAAAAAAATAATTAAAAGAGACACAAGAGATGAAAATGTGCATAGTACGTACTCTGGCTGTAACTGTTTCGAGCCATATAACGAGCCATATATGGAGCGTGCCATTGGCCAGGAAAGCGGGCGCTGCTGTAAATCGCTTTCGTTTCTCTCTACCAGATATTTTTGGTATACAGTATAGTTACAATGGCGCTCAAGAAGGAAAACAAATTCAACGCCATTCCTAATTAAAAAATTCTCGGACGCTTTTTCTTCCTCTAAAGATGTTTCTGCGCGAAGCCTGGCTTGCGCAGACTGGGCTTTCCCTAAGTCGCGCTTACTGTTATCGTGTAATCGCATAGCCTTTCAATGCTCAAGGCACGTTCACTAACTTACGAACTATAGTAAAAATATTCGTCCCCAAAATAAAAAAAAAGAAAAGAGTAGGCGGATTTTAAGCGTCAGGACTAAGATCTGAGTAATTAGACACGTCGTAGTGTAGCGGACTGGGGATTAATTTCTACCATCTGGGGCTTGTTCAAAAGCCATAAATCCATAATACGCTAGCTCTTCTATTTAATTAGTTCCAATTACATTTCTCGTGTTGCCGCTCAGCTGAGCCGAAACTAGCCTACAATGGTTCTACATGTCTATGGTTAGTCTACGGTGAAATTTGTTATTATAGGACTTTTTTCACGCTAATTATTATTTCTTTCCGTCAACTTTATCTACTCTGCTACTAATGCTCACTTCTTGTCCCGTTAAGACCTCGATTTCAATATTTTTGGCGACTCCTTAAGGCGCCCACGAGGCACGATGGAGACGTTTTTTGACCGAAAGACAGAATAAGTATTCAGATCCTACGTATATAAGCCAATCCCGTGTGATGTCAACAGACTACCTTAGCTCTAAAATTTATTTTTAATTAAACACATCGCGCCTCTACTTCGTCCACTAAACAGAGAAAGACCGCGAAATATGAAAAAAAAAGAAAGAAAGCAAGGAGACTGAGCACGCGTGTGCATGAGACAGCAGCGCCGTGAACAGCTCGGGGGGGGGGGGGGGGGGGGGAGGGGAGTGCGATGCTGATGACTACATTGTACACAGATATGCTCACCTCTTCGATTTCATACGCACGCCGCTCATGGTAAACGCGCACTTGCGTATGGGAGAGTCTATTCTCACCTCAACAGGTCGTGACTGAGCAGTAACGACACGTATGACGTCAGTGGTAGAGCGGCTAATCGCTGTCGACCCTGGTTAGTGATGCTGGTAAAATAGTAAGAACCGCGAATCGCCACGGCGTTGCCTACTGTACGGTGGTGGTACGACGTCGCCATACGTAACGTTTCTGCAGAGGTGACGTGACCCCGAGTTGTGGAGGTGCACGTATACTCACTCATTGCGTATGGGTACGCTAGGGAACGTGGAACTTTGTCAGCACACTCTAAGAACTGTGACTCTCTTTTTATACATTCATATGTGTAGCACCCTATTTAGAGAGGCACGTTGACCCCCTTTAGGAGAGTCGTAGAACGCACGACTTTTCAAAAGAGAGTCAATGCACGACTCTCCTAAAGAGCGTCAACTTGCCTCTCTAAAGGGAGTGCTGCACATGTGACTCCTACATGTATAAAAAGAGAGTCAAAGGACACCTTTTTTTCTTAGAGCGTGCAATGTGCGATCAGGCAGCGTCAGCAACTGCTACAAGGGCACTTACAGATATTCTTAAAAGCACAGGACTGTAGCGAAACCACTATGTGACGTGGTTATTGTATACATGCATCACTGCTTCCTCTCTCCATCATCACTCTTTCCCTTTTCCCCTGTGCAGAGTTCAGCGCACTAGCTCAGGCCGACCTCTCTACCTTCTAATAAATTATCACTATCTAGGCTCTACCGCGGGTGGAGGGAGGAAAGACCTCGAGCGGATAAGTCTCAAAGCACACTTATGACTGGTATGTGGTAACATTCCTAAAACGAGTACGTTTCGCGGAAAACGGTATTCTTAAGCTTTGCAATGTCTAACTTCGCGTGGTACGTCCAGGGCAAGGGCTCGCGTCAGTCAATCCACAACGAGGTGCGCGCTGCAGGGAAGTGAGGAGTGTGACCTCGCCCATTTCACGCCTCTGGTCCATTCGTGAAGCTCTCGTGTTAAACTGGCATCGCGCAGGACGATCAGGAGCGGGCAACGTGGGGAACGCCTTTGTTTCGTTCTCTGTTTGAGTCGGATGGCGCCACCCGGAGTTTTTTTTGGCTGTAGTGTCAGAATTTGGCGAAATGGAGCTACAGCGGATATAGCACCGGCTTTAGCTGAGGTACACGAAGAAATCGCCTAGTTTTCTTCAGAATTCAAGTGATGGAAGAAACGTTCTACGACTATGCCGTTTCCCACTACACGGGAAATGGTTGGATATATCCAAAGAAAGAAAGAAAGAAAGAAAGAAAGAAAGAAAGAAAGAAAGAAAGAAAGAAAGAAAGAAAGAAAGAAAGAAAGAAAGAAAGAAAGAAAGAAAGAAAGAAAGAAAGAAAGAAAGAAAGAAAGAAAGAAAGAAAGAAAGAAAGAAGAGATCGCGGCCGAATGACACTAAGGAAATGGGGTTAGCGTTTCTGCAATTCCCAAGCCCGCGGACACAATTGCCTGCAACGTGACCCCCCTCCTTCTTTCCCGAATAAAGCTCGCACGACAGTCTATAGCACGAAGTACAGAAAGCAGAGAGAAACGAATAAGTAAGAAAAAAATACAGCGGTTTCGTTTATGAGCCGCAAAGTTTTATGACGCGTACTATAAACACTGCACTTCATTCTTCTTTTTTTTTTTGCAATTGACGCTCAAGAAGGCCTCGCCAGTGATGTGAAAGTCGAGGGAAGTTATAGCATCACCTCGTTTCATCGATCTGGTCCTCTTTTGCCGTTCATTTTCGAAGTGAACTGAAATTCGTTCGCAGAAGTTGCACCTTAGCTATACTACCCCAAATCGTCAGCTCTAACGAAAATAGAATGCAAATATCCGCCCGTATACCTCACAATCCAATATGTACGTATATACAATTTCAGGGAGCGTACATCCACGGCTGCTAGAGCGCTTTTTCGTCCCTCTTCGACGTAATCGCATTTACTTGCATCCTGTATGGGGCAGTGGCCAAACAGGCATCTGGTAAATAACAGACGTGAGCTTGTGTAAACACGGGCATCGCACGAAAAGCACGGAACGTCGGGGGGCCATACCTTCGTTTATACGTATACGTATTCATGGTGAGCGCTCTCTTTCCTTTAAGTATTCATGCCGGTGGGCTTCCGTGGCGATTAATTATTCGTAGTTGAGTGCACGTTTAGGAGAAAACTATTCCTTTCACGCGTAAGGGAACGCGCGCCTCGGCAGAGCTATACAATGCCAACAACACTTATTACGAGAAATGATTATCAAACTTTCTGATGTCATGACGAACGTCGTAATAAATTCTATACGGATGTAGCTACCTTCAGAGATGACAGGTCTCTTTAGGCGAAAGGTCCGTGCCCCGCTGCGTGTTTACCTTTATTTGTTGACGCAAAACACCATCGGGGAATCCCACACGCACGTATGACGAAGGTAAATAAATACACCCTGATAAACTGTCTCTGTTTCCCTTTCATGCCACAGCAGAGATAACTGCGATATTCTTGTTCACATCGCTTTGTTTAGTTTTGTTCTTTCGTTTATCATTTTATCATCTTTCTACTGATAGCTCCTTCTAGAACCAAAATCCCGTTTTCAAACACGTATAGGTGACGGCGGTGGGTGAGCTTGCTCCGATCGCCAAACCCTGCGCGTCTGTTCGCGTGACACTGTCAATGAATTGATTGTTAATTCGACTGTGTGTTTGTGTACGTGCATTCGCTTTAATTCGTGCTCATTTCTTTATGATTTAAATTTAAATGTGATATGATATTGTTATATTGTTTCTGAACCTTATACCCTAAGTACGATGTGAGCCCTGTATACTCACATCGTACTTATTTATTGTACTTTTGATTGTTCCTTTGAATGTATGTACATATTTTCGAACAGTGTTCCCACCCTGCCATGATCTTTCAAATGAAAGGTCGCAGTGTTTATAAATAAATAAATAAAAAAATCACGCCATATCCACGGAATGAATGATGATAAGTGGGCGAAGCTCGAGAGGGGGAGATCATCGGTAAACCGTAACTCTCCCGTGAAAGTTAGCCCATTACATCATTAGAAAGACGTAAGACTTTGCGTATCATATACAAAATCAACTTTTATTTTGTTCTTCTTCGTTTGTTCTTTCGTTTCTTCGTTTGTTCTTTTCCATTTCGTCGTTGTCATGGCGGCTGGATTGCGAGGTCCCTTCGTTATGACGGCTTTATGGTTCGTGAAATGAAGCGAGAGAGGTTCTTGTACTGGCTGCAGTGGGAAGTTTGCAAACACTAAGTCTATGCACGTCCCTCGTATCGTGGTAGGTTGCATATGGATACATCTGAGTGCGTATTTGGAAAGCATGTGCTGCACGATCCATTCATTGGCAATGAGGTCCACGTTGAAGTCCCCAACCAGCTCAAACGGACGGTTCTTGTACTTGTTGTCGTAGTCACGTAACGCAGCGTCTATAAACGACTTGACGTCCCCGATAGACAGGTTGGATGCGAGGTACACGGTCATGACGGCGACTAGCAGACGGCGACTGAATCGGTGGACCGGTGTTTCGACGCGTGGTGGCAATTCCGGGCTCAATTGTCGGCTCCGCGATGGAGTGCCAAGCATGAAGCTTACTCCGCACCCCCATCAGTGTAACGACGTGGGATCGACGAGGACACGGAGCACGACAAGCTCGCTTTATCGATCAGAGAAAGAACTGCAACGTCTTCTTCGTCCCTGCGCTGGGCCAAGAACACTCGCGCTGCTTTGTTGCCATCACCACTGGCACATACGCGCGGCATAGGCGGTCACGTACGAGCTAGGAGGGACAGACCCACGGCTTTAGGAGCTTCGCCCCTAAAAAATAACATATCAGATTTGCAATAATATGTGTTTATGTGTGCTTGGAGTTTTCGATCATTTCGCCCTCGCGCTGCCAATTGCTAGCTTTCTAGTTAATTTAGTAGAGCGATCACCCCGGAAAGGCGTTGGTCCCGGGTTCGATTGCCGGACCGGGAAGAGTTTTTCGGCAACTAAGAAGCTTTCTTTCTGAGAAATCCGTATGGGTTTCCGCGTGGCTTTGTGCTACAAACGGGTGATTGTCGATTTCCCTTTCTCAACCCTCCCGCCACCTTGCGGGATTCCGCAGTTCAGATTTTCAATATATGTTTCCTCCTACTAATACATGTTTAAATGACCCTGTAATGTTGCTCTGCAGCTGTTACTTAAGGCTTTCGTCTTTATTGGCTGTTCACACACACACACACACACACACACACACACACACACACACACACACACACACACACACACACACACACACACACACACACACACACACACACACACACACACACACACACACACACACGTGCGCGCGCGCGAGGACTGAGCCACTACCATGCACTGATGTAGGCTAAAGGAAGGTGAAAAATGCGGAGAGAATTTCGCCCTCTGTACGGACGCACTTACAAAATGAAGCATTCATCATTCATGCTCATGACAACTGGACATACAGGCTTGTGCATCTCATGAAACACCCTTCCGCCTTTGCAGATCGCACACGCATAATAATGAAGAGAGAGATATGAAGGAGAGACAGGCAAACTTACGTGTGCCTTGCCCTAACACCGAAGTAGCTGGAACGTCCATGCATTTCTTTGTCCATTTTGGGATTCAGTATCTAGAATCTGAGGTCATCCTGAACTGAACCTTCGCTTCAAGTGCATACAACTTGCGAAAGCGCCGGTCTCAATTCGTAATGTGAAATGCTTACCGTAAAGTTACTAAGTCAGAAGTTTATGAGAGATTTTGTTAATTACTTGATTATATATTTCGAATTTTCATGCTTGTCCGCCACTTTGAGTAACCGAACTCAAGGACTGCAATTGCGCTCTGTGTTACAGGCATTTTTTTTACTCGATACAGTCAAAAAAATATAAAAAATCCTGGATGTAACTGTGCCGGAGTCTACTTTCGACTCTGCTGTTTTCACTCAGTCGCTCATGACGATGGTTTTGTAAGAAAGCCAAAAGTGAAAGTGACCCCTGCGAATCAGTGACCTTTGCCGCCTCGCATCTGTATGTTCCGAGAGTGCACTAGAGTCGTGACATTCAAAGCAAAATCACTGGCGCAGCAGTCCGGTCTATAAAACTTAGGGCAGTATTTCGTAGTTCGGGCAATATGCGTGAACGAAGGCGTGTTCCAAATGACAGCGCTTAATGAATCGTGTGCGAGAGACTGCAAAGTTAAAGAAAAAAATTATCCCCCCCCCCCCCCCGGTCGTCGCTGATAGTTCAACGCCCAAACCATGAAAAAGCTACAGCAGCAGCCTTTAAATAAGTACAGCGAGCTGACCTCCGAATGAAGCAGCGACCGCCCACAGCTTCCTTTAAAATTCGCCCTCTTGCTATGTAACGTCCGCGCGCAATTGAAAAGCAAGCACCCTTAGATATCCAGAGCGGCAGTTTCAATAAATCTAAGCAAAAGTAATTCACCCAGAATCTCTCCAACTTCATATCTTTCTTCGATACTCTTGGCCTTGTCGCAATTCGCTCGCCAAGACCGGAATCTTTGATTTTACACATACATGGCGCACTCAGAGGGGGAAAGTCAAACATCAAAGAAGCGGCGCTTTCCATTCTTTCTTTTTTTTTTCTCTCTCTCTCTTTAGATGCCTGTCACGGGCTGCGCCGTCTTAAGCTGCGTAAAAAAATAAAGACGGTACAAACCGGGTTGCGATACAAAAGCGCTTGAAGCACTGAGCTCACAGAGGAAGCAGTTGAAAGGCCGTCGACTGCTGACGGCTTTGGCGAGACCCGCAGCGTCAACGAAGACCCGGCTCGCAAAGTGTACGCGAGGGAAAGCAAGCCAAAACCGCCGAGGCCCCAATAAAGGCAGTCAAGCATCACGCGTCGCATAGGGGCTCCGGGTAGGCTGAGTTATACCGTGAGCACGCGCGCGCACACGCGTACAGGGCGCATGCACATGCGCGCACGCGAAAAGCGCGGTAACTCCTCGGAGAACCGCGCGATTCGCTCGTTGTATGTATGTACAACTCTTCAGAGGCCACCACAAACGCGCGGTTCCTTTCGCTGGGTTCTTAACCTCGCCTTACGCAATAAAGCAGCGTAGCTTTTCCTTTTTCTTCATTTACTGCGCTTGCGTCCACTTGCTCGCTGGTGTGCGTGTCGTCGCGCGCCCACGCACTAGGGGGCGAAGCAGACGAAAAGAAGAGGGACGTCCGAGCCGTTATTCAAGGCGCTGAGATGAGTTACATAAAGCTGTCACTGGGCGCGTCGGCGGCAGCGGCGCCTCGAACGACGAGCGAACGATTCGCTGCGGTGGCTGCAAGCGAGGCAGTTTTCCTTCGACGATGCCCTGCAGCATAGGCCGCAGTATGGGCACGTTGACGGGCCGATCACGCAACGCGGTATACGAGTAGATCAAGGCAACCGTGTGCGCACGTTGCAGCAGCGGCAGTCAGATAGATATGAGAGAACTCTCGTCTTCTATAACGAAATCGACTGGGAGTTTTCTCGCAATCGACAGCCAGAAATACGATATCTTTCTGCTACTCGAGTGCGTTGCAATGGAAATGAGAAATGCACTAAGCTTATAATTAAACACGTCTATCGCACGTGTCAACACATTTCAGATAGATAGATAGATAGATAGATAGATAGATAGATAGATAGATAGATAGATAGATAGATAGATAGATAGATAGATAGATAGATAGATAGATAGATAGATAGATAGATAGATAGATAGATAGATAGATAGATAGATAGATAGATAGATAGATAGATAGATAGATAGATAGATAGATAGATAGATAGATAGATAGATGTTACTGTCATCCCTGTCCGATCATTCCAGCATACGAATATCCCCTCGTCACATGTGTACGCAAGCTAACAAGCACGTACAGTCGACTACAAAATAAAGCGGACCACGAAAGCACGAGCCGTAATGGCCTGTATGCACCACCTGATGGTGATCCACCTGCTGTCGAGAGCCTTGTTTGGGCGGATGCATGGCTTTTTGTGTTCGTATGCATCGCTTCTGCAAGGGACTCGCAGATTATCACAATCATGGTGCAAGAGGCTGTCGCTATTCTGTGTAAGGAGCATTGGGAACGTTGGAGTCTTAGTTCATTCCTCCAACGTTCGTTTACACCTCTTGCGCCAAGACTGTGATTACCTGCGAGCCGCTGGTGGAAACGAAAACCTGACATGTTTGCGAGCATAAAAAGCCGCGCGTGCGCCCTGGCAAGACTCTCGACAGCAGATGGATCACCATCAGATGGAGCAGACAGGCCATTTTGGCACGTGTTTCATGGTCCATTTTATTTTGTGGTCGACTGCCCGTACAGATACCTTAAAAAAATATTGCGCTGCTCTTGCGTATGCGTTATAAGGAACTCATCGGTAAGAGAGAAAAAACAAAAACAAACACGAAGAGTGTTGAGCTTCCCTGCAAATGAAGTGCACTGCTTAGATCTGAGAATTGCTTTGCGAACTTTTTTTCCCCCTTAGTCTACGGTATGCGTACAAAGTAAGGCCCTTTCTTCAGGCTTGCACGAAGCGTGGGAGAGAGTTCGGGAGCGCTGTTTTCAATTTGGAGGTCGCATACTGCAGCCAAAAATACTGCGGCCTGGACAACATTACGCCTACAGTCTATTTGAGAGGCTCGTTAATATGATTTGTTTACACCACGGTCTGCAGTTTACACGTCACTCACTGTCCCGGTGAAATAATATAAACGAAGCCAGTCAAAACAATGTGCGAAAGCAGTGCAGAAGAGCGGCGGAAGAGCGAGTAGTCTCCTCTCCAAGTGGGAAATGCCGTTCACAAAAATGAAGACGACTCAAATTAACACTGACCACATTTTTTTTCTTGTTCTCAAAGGGACATTATTCGCATGTCTTTACGAAAATGTTTACGCCAACCCATAGCAGTGCGCAGTGTTCAGAAATAGAGGGGGGGGGGGGGGAGTTTCACCACAGCGCCACCCTTCCCCCTCCCCCCTTATCGGTCTTGTCAGAAAGAAAAAGAAATGCTAAGCATAGGGCGCAAGAATCAAAATCAAGCGATGACGTGCGTCTCACAATGGCCTGTCTTTGGTCCTCAGCATTATCGGCCGCCATTATCATCAAAAACTAGCATGGTCATAGCACTGCACCTTAAACAATGACGGGGGGGGGGGGGGGCTGATCCGACCGAGGAAAGGTATGGGGCAGAGTTGGCGCCCCCTTAGACGTCCATGGGGGTGGAGGGAGGAGGGAGGGCGACACCCCCAATGTGTGCACGCCTATGCGCCAACCTGTACTATACACGAGAGAGTACAAGCCTTATTGCGCATAAACCCTCAGACCATCGATCACGTCTCCACTTCCCGTTTCTTATACGGAAGAAATTATGATTTGTCATATAATTTGCCAAATAATTGACGCTAAAATGAAAACGTTTTCTTCCTATCCCAACTGCCAGAGACTGTCGTCGCTTTTGAGTGAGCTACATAGCGGACCAGCCTATACTGCATTACTGCGTGTCACGAGCCCACTTTGAACTACCGGCGCTACCAAACAAGTCACTGTAGACTCCAAACGTCACGAAGGCGCATATGCGTGGAGCTCAACGGCGAGGAGACATGTGCCACGCCCCACCATCGAGGTCATGACGCGTTCTCACCATCACTTTGCGAATATGCCCTGAAATATGCACGTAATACAGCGCGTGTCTGTTTCGGTACCCCATAACAAGGCGCACACGGTAACAGTGCGGCTCTATCGGACAGAGACCGTGCGAGAGAACGGGCAGAGCCTTTTGCGTGACATACGCGAGAGGTGAGAGCGGAGAGCTGCGGCAGAGTGGAGCGAAATCAGGGACTCTCATACAGGACACAGGCGGGCGATTACGACGAATAACGTGCCACCCGGCCAATCGAGCGCACTTGCCGCAGCGAAGTGTTTCGCCAGCGAGCGTGCGATCGCATCCAATTACTTGGCAGGGAGCGTAATCGGGTTTATCCCGTAAAATTGGAAAATGCCACGCACGCGACCGACCAGCGCTAATCCTCGCAGAAATGCTAAGACCGTTGGCCGGCGCTGGGAGGGGGTGGCATGAATGCGATGGCGTTATACGCCGCGCAAGGGACTATATGTGTATGCGTATCCACGACGACGCCAGCGCGAGTTGTGAGTTCTAACGACCTTGAACTAACGCGTGCCAGGGCCGCGTGCACGGGGGCCCAATTGATAAGACTGGTCATACGGATGAGGGCGACGGAGGACGGTCGCGATTGTAGAATGGCGACCATGCTCATTTAGGGTAGCGTCCGCGAGACGCTGAAGTTCGTGCTCGTGTCACGTTCCTTCTTTCTTTCGTTTTTTTTTTCTTATTTACAGCCGCCATGCATCCGCATGGCAGCGAGGAGTTTCCGACGCTCGTTTCTGCCACAACGACGTCGACATGGCGGTCTGCATTCCATCATTCAAACACATAAGTGGGCTTCCTGCGTCACGATTACCACTGTGTGCCGTAACGTCAGCGCCAACAAAATTTATTCGGTGGGTTGGCTCGGGTGTTCATTTCATTACAGGCAATCCGGGCCAGCAACTGCTCCACCTATTCGAAATTGCTATCAATCAAATTTCGTGACCTCTTTCGCACTGTTCTCGTTGCTTCGGGCACCACTATCCCTTGTGAAATAGTATGTATGTATGTATGTATGTATGTATGTATGTATGTATGTATGTATGTATGTATGTATGTATGTATGTATGTATGTATGTATGTATGTATGTATGTATGTATGTATGTATGTATGTATGTATGTATGTATGTATGTATGTATGTATGTATGTATGTATGTATGTATGTATGTGCGTGTGCGTGCGTGCGTAGACACCAGCCAGGACTCGGTCTTGGCGAAGACTGTAAGTACGCGCATTTGAGGCCGATGCAGTACACTTCAAGGGCCTGAGAAAACGTAGCGCATGTTCCCTCTCAGCTAATTAGAGCGGAGAAGCGCTCTTCCTTGATTCAAGCTCCCGTTTCAAGTTAGCCCGCTGCATACGCGTGCTTGGGCATAAAGCCGTACGTAGCATATAATAAAAAGAACCACGCATACAATGAGTCGCAAAGATGGCCAACTGTCCTTATACAGAATATTCGACGACATATATAATTACGAGCCGATACAAAGTACGCGAAGAAACAGGAGGCACGTGCGCTCTGAGGCGGCAACAAATAGAAAGGAAAATTACATTTCACTGACGTTTGCTAATTAACGTAAACCTGAAAGTCCTTCGGCGAGGGTAATAGAGTGTGATGATATCGGTGAGGAAAAAAATACTTATACATATACGCAGCATGACGGCGGCGACGGCGACGGCAAAAATCAGCCGAGACTGTCCATATAATTGCTATCGCAATAAAAACTCGCAGGGTTCGTTATGGATCCGCCTCAGTTGACTCGAAGGCGAAAGCCATCTTCTTTTTTGTCCAAGTCGATGTACTGAACCCCTCGCGCCCCCCTCCGATAGCTGTCTGCAACTAACGTGGTTTTCCAATGCTTCCAGGATCGGAGGCATCGTAAGCTTTCTGCACTTCGCCTTGTTTTGCACTGCCTCCGGGATCGGCCCGCATCTGACCAAGCAATGATGTCATATGATGACGTCACCATCTAACGTCACGTTATGTGAAATCAGGTGGACGTCATGATGACGCTATAACGACGTCACAAATTTTGGCGATCTGTAACGTCATCATGTGATCATGATTTCTTGCATCACTCGTGTTGACGCCGCCGACGCGGGACGCCGACGCAGGACGCGGCTCAATTATCGCGTGCGTTTGATGAGACATCTAAGGCTTTCGCCTTAATAACTACTTCGGTAAAAAAAAGGCGCTAAAAACACATAAGATAGCAATGTCTTTCGCACACAGTAGGAAAGCAGTGTTGAATCAAAGAGCTTGACCCCGAAAACAGCACTTTGTTACGCCCGTGAAGTGACATTCGTGCGAATTTCGCCTTCCTGAGCAGTTTGCTCAGAGCACAACTGAAAGCTCCACACGGCATCAACGATGTATCTCGGTGTTTCCGAGCTATTCCAGTATGTAGTCATATCGCCTTGAGAGTGTCTGAGCCGGCATCGCCTAAAACATTGTACGTTACATGACATCAGCAGAGGCATTCGCGGTCATATTTGTCTATATCGTGCAACACGGAAAAGCCGCAGACGTCGAGCCGATGCAAAGAGTCATGCGGTGTTTATTTTTACTGGTGGTATCGAATGCAAAGGGCTAATGTTGCAACTTGGATTTAAAAAAGAAAGTGCCGGAGAGCGGAGGGGGGTTTCGAGAAGTCCGTCACCGCTCACCAATACGGTTCCCCTATGAGCGGCGAACTTTACGGCTTTTTTTAGTCGAAGTCGGCAATCGAACCCGTGACATGCTCGTGTTCCACACCGGCTTTATGCGAGCATATGCTTCGCTGAACATCTCATTTGTATTACTGGCGAGAAAGTGGAATCAGACTTCCAAGTTGCGCGGCAGCAGAGCATGCTCAAGTCTTAACTCGAAAAAAGATGGGCTGTTTTCCATCCCATTATGCCGTAACGCGCGAGGTGAAATGGCAGAGAGAGACAGAAAAAAAGTGGGAGTTCTTGGGAGAGGAAAATATAAAAAAAGAAAAAAAAACTGTAGGAAAAGAGGTTGGAGGTTTACCAGAGCTCCTCGTGAAGTTTAGAAAACGCCCCCTCCCTTTCACTGCGATCTCCCTATTCATTTAAGTATTGCGGATCCTCGCTTGCTGATCGCGCACGCGCTCAGATCTGGACTGGTTTGCAGTTTTCTTTATTACTACTATTGTCTTCACGCCTCATTTCATTAGCGAATGTGAGCTTTGCCTTCGCCTTTTGGTAATTAGACACACCGCACGCACACAGTCAAGAAAAAGCGGCGCGGTTAGCCAGCCAGCAGCTGGAGCTGCCGAGGCTGTCCGCGATCGCGCATAATTACTATCGAGCAATCATGTAAATTACTACGTTTAATTTCTTTTTCTTTCTTTTTTGTTCCAGGAAAAGTGCCTGAGAACTTGGGTGCGTGAGTGATATTATGCACAACTTTGAAGCGCACACAGGAGCGCTGAACGTTCGCGCCGCGCGTGGGTTCATGAGTGAAATGATGTTGATGCGGCGAGTATCCCCGGCTCCCGCTATATACACACGTATATGGTGTTGTTACACGGTATTGTGATGAGACGTCGTTTGGGAAACTTCGCACTTTGCATGCGCTCGGAAAAGCCGGCACAACGAAAAAAAAAAAAAAGAGACGAGCCTGTCAGACGCAGTTACAGTTTTTTTTTTTTCTCGGAATAATCGAGCTTTTTCAGAGCCCAGCGCGCGGACCCCGAGATAAGAAGTCTCTCGGCAAAACATTTGCACCATAGTTTTTCTCCTTTTTTTTACACTTTAACCCTCGTCACAGAAACGAAGATGAGATGATATTGCTTTCGTCGCGGACGCTCCACGGCGGCTTTGGCATAGCCGCTATATAACTAAAGCTGAAGAGCGGCACTTAGCGAAGCTAAAACCTGTTACGTTAGCCGCTTCACGCAGGATAACCAAGAGCGCGTTTAGGGGTTGGTTTGGTTGATTCGAATACATAGATGACATCACGTCGGAATTGCGTCATCACTTTTATACTGTTGCGCACGGCAACATTGGTGATGGATGCCTTGAAAACTAGCGATGAATATACGACGGTTACGTTAAGTGTGCCTGTGTGCACATCCTAGCGGATCCCACACGACGGTGAAAGTTGATGCTAACGCGGCTAACATTGACACATATCACTGGGGCAAATAGCACCGAGCCTGTTTATTAAAATCAAGTGCTATTTTTTCTATTGCAGTCTAGCGTCATAGATAGAACCGCTTGATTTGTCTTTCTTTTTCTTCATAAGAGCATCTATTTCTCGGTTACGTTTGTAACGTTTGTAACGACTCAGGTTCTATCAACCTCTACTCTGGGTGTTTTCTTTTTGTTTTGTTTTATCTTAACCACTGACCAGTTAACCAGTTAATAATTCTATCCAATTTGAATCCCAGCACCTCGTGGACGCCTTCTACGGATCTTGCTGGGCGATTATGCAGCCGTGTACTACACCTCGGAAATACAGTGGTTAGTTAGGGTGATCGCCTGCTGACCCGAAAGTCGCGGGTTCGATCCCGGTAGTGGCGGTCGCATTTCCATGCAGGCGAAATGCTAGATGCCCGTGTACTGTGCGATGTCAGTGCGCGTTAAAGAAGACCAGGTGGTCGAAATTTCCGGAGCCCTCCACTACGGTGTGCCTCATAATCATATCATGGTTTTGGCACGGAAAACCCCAGGTGGTAATATTATTATTATTATTATTATTGTTTTTTTCTTTTCTTTTCTCGTGCGCCAGTACAAAGACCTTACGGTTGTTGCTGGGCACATTAAATAAACGTTTGATTATTATTATTATTATTATTATTATTATTATTATTATTATTATTATTATTATTATTATTATTATTATTATTATTATTATTATTATCCTCCAGCAATTGCCTAACAATGCGCTCAGTAGTTTCCAGTCTTTTGTTGTAGCCCATACATACCTCATCCTGCTTCGAACGTTTGCTCTGGTATGTTTTTGTCTTCAAGTAGCTTTCAAGTAGAAAAGCGTAGCTTCTCGTGTTACGCATATTTTTTCCTTGTGATTGATTTTTTGCCGCATTTTAAATCTCCACGGTCTTTTTCGTTGTCATCTTTGCATCCAGTTCGCGGTATTTGTTTTTTTTTTAACAATTACGCCCAAACCGTTGGCGCTTCATAATTCTACCGACGCTTTACGACAGTCTCAGGATCAATCTACCAAATCAGTAACTTATCAGAATTTTTACGCTAAGCAAGAAGTGGCTTGAGAGACCCATTATACTGTTGAATTGGTTGAATGTTCAGTTACTACTAAACTACGCGGCACAAGCTCCGTTATGTTGTTCTGCACGATGACACTACTAAAAGGCTGACATTATAACATGCTGAAACATCCTTGGTTAATAGGTATGCGCTGGTTTTCCGAATACATGACTACAGACAATGGATTTTAGAAACACAGCACGTAACAGTTTATTGAGGAGTCGAGCGTCGCAGAAAAAAAAAAAGCAAGAAGAGGGCTTGATGTGTACCAGGCAATATTTAGTAGAAAAAATAAAATAAAAACGAAGTTGAGCCGTCGACGTTCCTATTATACTTGTAGCTCGCGACATTGCAAAGCAGGTGCACCGTTGAATTGGCTAGAAATAGTTTGCCCGTGAACAGACGAAGAAAACCAAGGAAGAACCAACGCCAGGAATCGAACTGCGACGGAGAACAAAATAATTGGGGACGAATATTTAACCAAGCAAGCATGTCGCCAGTCCTTCATTAGGCCATAGTTCACGTCGATTCTTATTCTTTCCATGTATAGCGGTGGTACTTGGTGCCCATACACGCGTCTGTAAATGTGCGCTAGAGAATGGAGAGACCGGCTTAAGTGACAGTAACAACGGAGCTACGACAGCAACAAGACGGGCCAAACTAAAAAAAATGTAAATAACTGTAGCAGACTTAACGTCAAAAACACCACCATACAAGAACACATATACAGGTCGGGCGCTCACTTTCACCTGTTAATTTCTGGATGACAATAGGCATATAAGGGCACATTTTCAAAATGCATGCGCAATTACAATGACAAGCGCGTGCGAAGAAATCACTGAGGAACACTACGTGCATGCATGGTTCATCCCGCGGCAAACAGAAACAGCCTCTCGCGTCGCGGCCCGTGGGAATGTGCGAGATGTAACACGATGTTCTGCCATCACTTCTATACCCCAGTTTACTCGGCTTCTATACGGCGATCCCCTAGTGTCTTGCCGCGCCGCCGCACTGCTGCCGCAGCCTTTGATTGCGCTGGGAGCCCGCGCAGCGCCTGCGTTGCCCGAATCTGTACGTGCTCCGTATAAAAAGCAAGAAAAAAAAAACTGCGATGACGACGACGACGATGCCGATCGACACACGAGGCCACTTCTTCTTCGGGCGACTCTTTCAGAATCAATCATTTGGCACGACGCCGCGTGAAGCGGCGGCGGCGCCGCCTCGCCCTCAGTTCCGATTCGGGTACGAGGCGGGAGGTCAACAACCCACGTCCTCTTTTGCGGTCTCGCTCCTCTTAGTGGCCTCTCTCCCCTAGCGTTTTGTTTGCCCTGTCATCGGATGTGACTGCACCCTAACACTCTCTCGGACAAGACAAGTGGCGAAAAGACTTTTTTTTTTTTTTTCGTGCAGAAGAGACGTCGACCACGGGCCGGGAGGTCAGCGCCGTATCGCTCGTTATAAGAGTGCGCTCTCCACTGTCTCGCATTAGCCGCATCAACGCAACGCATTCAAAATTAAGCTGTGTAGCACGGGTGTCGCCGATACTCGCGAGTTGGAAACTGATTGATTCGTACAGGAATCAGATCGGGATGCGCGCGAAATAACGTCCCGGTCAGGGAAAATTATGTCCTTTTGCTAAGGGCACGGTGTACTGTTGAGCAACACTCTTCAAAGACATCATCAGGCCGTTAACACTGGAGCCATACTAAACTTCACTACGGGCTGTTATCTATATTCGATGCGCTGTAACGCTCGTTTTTCAACTTTCTTTATTGAAGCTGACTTCGGCAAGGACGCCGTTTCAGCGAGCGGGAACAGTTAAGTTTAGACATACCGGTATAGTGTAGTAACGGATGTCTGAAAGCGAGCCTTTTGCGCAAGTTCTTCGAGCAGCTGCTTTCTTCGCACATCCCTGGAGAATCGTATGGAGAGTCGTGACAGCTCGCTTACAACACTCGTGCGCTGTTGACACTTGCATGTTTGCAGTGACGTCGTTTGCTGTTGTCTTTCCAGCCAGTGCCGTCTTTCCTTTATACGCTAAACATGAGGGTAAAGAAGAAGTAAAAAAAGAATAGGATGCTCCGCCTGTATCCCTGTGTCAGGTATGCAGGCTGTTGGACTTCAGGCCCATCGTATACCAATTTTACTGTCGATACTAATTACACGGGTATCAAATGTAGTTACTCCATGGTTTCGCAATAGGTGCTTAGCTCTTGAATGGCAAATTCATTTCCCCTTTCTCTTTTCTGTCCACTTTCCTTTTCCTCAGTGCACGGCCGCAAACCAGATGCAACATCGTTAACCTGCCTGCCTTTCGTCTGTCTTCCTTCTCTCGCTCTCTACAACAACACAGAGCATTCAACGACTTGCACTAAACAAAGGTACTACATCAGAACGCGCGTAAGTACTGATTGAAAAAAAGTTCCGAACGAAAGGAGTTTGCGCGTTTATATGCACGAGAGGAGTGAGCGTAACGTGCACGTAGATAAAACAAAAACGAAAAAGGAAACTCCCGAGACGTTTCGCCAAGGACTAAAAATACTGACTCACGGGAGCACATTCTTTCGAGCAACGACAGCACCGACTGAAAACCATATAACGACCGGGAAAGAACGCATCCGGGTAGTTGGGTAATTCATGGTTCAGTTTCATGGTTCAATTGTTCATTGTTCATGGTTCAGTTTTCGAGCACTGTATACGTCTCAGCTGTCAGCGCAAAGAACGAAGACAAGCGTATGAGAAGACTTCGCGCTAACGGCGTTACATTATCTTGCTGTCGTATATATATATATATATATATATATATATATATATATATATATATATATATATATATATATATATAATATATATATATATATATTTGTCTTTGCACGGAGTGCTATGATGTACTAAAACCATATCGGCAAACAACGGGAAATACCGGAGAGATGCTCAGTGTCATCTTGAAGTCATTTAACCTTTTCCTTATATGGGCGCTTTATTTTCTCATTCGTATCATTTTTCATATGTGCGTCTGAACATTTTTGAGCGTATATAAAACCTCTTATGCCTTTCCAGCATTATGAAATCGTGGAACGCGGTGTATACGTAGTGTGTAATAATACTACCTGTTGTCATGTTTCCTATGGGGGTCTGTCTATACGCTCCCTTATATATAACATTAAACCTTATATAGGACCTCCTTCACTTCATTGTGCTTGGTTTCTTCTTTTCTGCTTACAGTCTTGCTTCTGCGTGCTACTACTAACGTGTAAACGCGTAGCAGACATCACTGTAAGCAGTCTAGATTTTTCAGTTTCATGCCAATAACGAAACTAAAATTGCATTTCGCCGATGTCTGCGACCACTAGTTTGAATGGGAGGACAACATACACAAACAACAGACGGTTGCACAAAATAGGCTCCTGGCAACGGTCTTAACGGTCTTAATCACAACACAGCACTTTTGTAGAAGTGCGGAGTCGTTGGGGAAAGAGAACGACGCCTCACTTCGCTGTCAGCCAATCGTCGAAACAACGGCGTTCTGCCCCGGGCGCCCGTTCTGTCTATCTTAAAAGGGCCCCTGAACCACTCAGAGTTCAAAGACGAGAGAGTGGTTTCTTTCTCGACTTCGCTGCACTTCCTACAAGCGATATCACCTCCTCGTCACTTATTTCTTCATAAAGCACGTGGAAAATGTCAGCACTGTAAGCGTTGAGCCTATCAGGATTTCGCGTTTGTTGGCTAAACGCTGTTGTCTCCGTTTGCGCAGTAGGAAACGGACAATACAAAGTGAAACCAGTCGGTCGCGCACGACAGTCATGCGAGAAAAGAGAGAACGGGTGCGCGACTGCATGGCATAGAAAGGTAGGAGACAATTCACAACTGATCTTCCTCGTATATGGACCAATCGACCATTTGCGCTTTAATTACGTCACGTGAATCACCCTTCCGGTGTCACGAAATGCGCCGAAAAGACGAGAAACGCCAGGAGAGAATAATGCGCACATTTTTGTGTATTTTTCAGAGGCTGTTTAGGGGCCCTTTAAACTCTAATGGTCTAAAGCTAGACGGCCATTTAATCGCACGAACAATAAAGGTGGCCGGGGAAAAGACTACGCAACTTGTCCCTTGGGGAGATGGATGGATGGATGGATGAATAAACTTTATTTCGGTCCCTCGGAACGCGAGGCCATAAAAAATTCCGAGCCCTTTCACAACTGTGAGAATGGAAGCCAGCGAAGCTGCAACTATGGTGGGTCCGGCATAGCGAATTTATGTATTATTATTGACTATATGCGCGAATAAAGATACGTGCACTCAGATGTCCCGGTGTTTATCTTGCGCATGACGCATATTGTCTCACCAATGGCGATCAACGGCGATCTCAAAATGAAACCCTGTGGTACATAAGAAGCCCCGTTGTTTCCAGTTCACGTCATTCCGCCATGTCGGCGAAGCCGCCTTTACGTTTATTTTTTGCACCATGTACATTTTTTTAAACAAAAAATGCTGGATTAGTAGAGTTAATCGATTCGCCGAAAATTATTGTTCTACGCGCCTTATGTCCGCGGACGCGATCCGCCATAACCTAGAGCTTCGTTGTAAAAAAAAAAAAAAGAAAGAAAGGAAATGATTTCGCAAAAGCAAGAAGAAAGAGGCGGAGCAAATGCACTTTGAGCACAGGTAAGGCGCGTTTTCCCGAGCCGAGCGGCTGTAATGCTCTCAAATAAACGAAAGACTTTCTAAGCGGCTTTTAGGACATAAGAAGCAACGTTCCTGAAATGTTCAAGCGGTTTAATCGGAGATAAGCATGACGGAGCTAAAGCCAAGCAGAGTCGTGCTCCAGCAGAGCATCAAAGCTCTCACCCCGTCTTTGCAGACCTCGATTTTCACTAAAATCAAGGTCTGCTGCAATGCAGACATCTCGCGCATTTAGCACTTGTTTGTACCTAAAGGCGAACTTAAGTACCCTCAATCTTAAAGGCTTTTGCTTGTCATACAAATCTTATTTGAGCTTGAGTTCATTGCTCATGAGCATGCATACGGAATTCCAGATGACTCTAGATGAAGGCGCTAAGGCAATTAAAAATAGTATTTAGTCGTTAAGGCGATAATTTGTCATTCATGCGAGAGTGACACGAAGTTACGTGAACGTATTCCTAAAAAAATTAATCCTAAAATATAAATTGCAATGGCAAGCAATCAAAAATTTCTCGCATCAACGCAACGTTATATTGGCCCCTCTGGATGGGGGCTGCATTCACGTAGGCTAACTCGGTCCTCACAGGAATGGCTGAAACACCTAAATGCGGCTCCTGCGGGAACGGAGGAACAACTGAGCACGTGCGGTGTGTTTGTGCTCGTTATGATCTTCGACGCCACGCAATCAATCAATCAATCAATCAATCAATCAATCAATCAATCAATCAATCAATCAATCAATCAATCAATCAATCAATCAATCAATCAATCAATCAATAGTTGGGGTCACTCCAGGCGAAAAGCGGCGAAATGTAGCTTGGAGGTAGCTGAGGGCCCATTCACAAGGCAGCACATACGCATACATTTGTAGACGACATAAGCATTAGACCGGCTAGAGCCGCGACCGTTTTCGGAAGCAAACTTTCTCGGACCATGGCTCACCGCGTCGATGGCAGAGAGAGACGTAACAACGGCGTTGCTAGTAGCTTTAGATTCGACAAATATCTACGACAGCTCGTAGATATGGGCACCTCTCAAGCGGGCTCGCGATTAGTGTTCTCCCTCTTCGCTTTTTATCTCTTCTCACTGCTCACACCTATATTCCTTCGATTCTTCCAGTGCAGGGTATCAAACCGGACATGCGTCTGGTTAACCTACCTGCCCTTCCTGGCTTCTCTCTATCTCTCTCTCCTACAGCTCTTCCGCGCCAGAAGAATTGATACATCCCATTGATGCAGCGCCAAAATTGAGCTCTATTTATGGGCGCGTGATTGTGGGTCCCGTATCTGCGTCACACAATGCGTCATTGAACGGCTTGAGCGTCACTGCCATTCCTTTGTCTTCAAAGCCGTACGTATGTCTCGGAACAAGTAACCATCGCTTCCTTCCTGGTTCTCGGCTCGAGGAAAAGCGACGCTATGGCCCAATTTATTACGAGCGCCTCTCAACGGCCTTCATTCCATCGCTCTGGGCGCGTGTATACATACAGAAACGGGAGCGCCGAAAGGTGGTCCACAGATGATGCGGAGGGACGGCTTGGAAGTTGTGCACGCGCGTGTAGTACAAGGTTGTGAGTAATACTGTACGCACGTGGCGCGGCGAAAAGGCGAGGAACGAAGGATCGAAACGCGCGAGAGATCCGCGCTGGTGCGAGAAAAGGCGCGCCCCGTATATAGCGGCTATATATCTCCGAAGCCGAGCGGACAGGCAGGCTGCGGTGTACGGGCGAGCACGGAGGAGAGAGAGGGCCGGGCCGAAGAGGATGAAGAGGCCTATAGCAGGCGGCGCGGCACATATATCAAAAACGCGGGAGATAAGTCAGCTGCGAGCCGTTCGGAAACACGGAAGCGTGCGCCGCTCCACTCGCGTATAAATAACGCTCCTCTTGACCTTCGGACGTCTGGCCCATTCCTGCGGCGTTATTCCTGTTCGCGTATTTCTCTTCTTCCTCCTCTTCGCGCTGTCTGCCTGCCTCCGACGGTCCCCCGAAGATTTATGCGCACAGCGAGGCGCGCTTTCTCCCACCGCGCTGCCCTTGAAAATCGCTCGTATACAGGCAGGAAATAGAGACGGAACTAAATTTAGCTTCGTTTTTCACCGCCGCGTGTTTTCGCTAAAGAGGCTGAAGAGCGTGACGGCGTTGAAAGAGTGAAAGAGCATTCGAGAGGTTGGTGTCGAATTCGGCGACCGCATCAATGGAGTAACAAACCACCGCGCCATTCGCAGACCACACGTATACGGGAAGCGGTCGCAGGAGTCGGAAACGTATCACGGACGCCATGTTTTAGACGTCACCTACGTAGGAATTGTATTTCCTCGATGGAGGTGACCCGGTACAAACTTCCGCGCATCCCCCCTCCCCCACCCACTCTTCTGTCGGCCCGATGGCGAAAACAAAGACATCTAGTTGTTCCCTTCACTCATCGTGGTAAACGGATCACAGTGGGGAGTGCGAGCAACAAACGACGAATGCCCGCGCATTCCTTAACGCAACGTAATTGGCGATAACGTGTCTCCTCGGAAACCGTTCTCCTGTACTCCCGTGTCCCGAAGCAACAGATGACGCAGGGGAGAACGCGGCAATTAACTAGCAAGCGACTCGTTAATCAAGTTACGGCCTGCCTCTTGAAGACTAGACTGTGCGCTGTCCGTCATTGTCCCATTCCCGGAGGAAATCGTCAAGGGACATAGATCCGGGTTAACTGCCGCTTTCGCGTCACGACTCGGGGGCTCGAGCATCCGCCTGGTTTAGTCACACGCGTAGACACTCCATTACACCCGCACGCTTAAGAAGGATTCCACATAAGCGCGTATATAATCAGCAGAGGCGTGGTGTCTGTATGCGACGCATGTACGAAGTCTCCCAAGTGCCTCGCACACTCTAAGAAAAAAAAAGAGTCAAAAGAGGGTCATGGCCGCGTGACTCTCTTCGGGTGTCCATTTGACCCCTTTTGGAAGGTACAGGCAGAGAAAGAGAGTTCGCAATTCGACTGGAGTCACGGGACTCTCCTGAAGCGCGTTTCGATTGGCGGCGTCGCCGTATACGCCATCACGGTGTAAGAATATTCAGGTGTTGACACTGCGCGCGCCTAAGCGGCCAGAAAATGTTCGGTCGTCGGTCCGTAGAGTCACTGGAAAAATTTCAGAGTATCGCATCTGTTTTCCGCGCGCCGCCGCCGACGCGATTGGCTTATTCGCATCACGTGACCTCTCGCTGCCATATCCCTTCCAAGCGCTTTGGGTGCAGGCGCGTTCAATGCAGAGCGTGGCCGGACATTTAGCAGTACCACGTTCCCCAGAAGTACTTCGTCGCTTTTTTAAACGCGTCATGCAGACAGGGGCGTAAGGAGACATTTTTTTCGGGGGGGGGGGGGGTGGGCACGGCTCGGTGTGCCACCCCCTGGCTACGCCACTGCATGCAGATGCCAGAAGAGAGTAGCTCACCATCAATCGAACGTTACTGGTGAGCTACTCTGGGAATCTCGTTTGCCGTGTGGGAAAGATTAATGTCAAAGAGCGCCGTTCTACGTGGCTGCATAGTTGGCCTGAACGAATCCGCCCCCCTCGAATAACACTCCTTCCTGCAGTGAACTACACCAACTTTGCTGGAAAAGATCTTATGCAACAGGATACTTCACATTTTCCGTTCGCTGTGGTCAGCAATATTGCAAACTACATACCTTTCTATTTGCTCGGCTGTTTATATCTCGATCTGTTGAACAGATTACGCATGCTATCCGAGTTATAAGCGTGTCACGCACGAGAGCGAAATCGAAGATTTAATAAAATAATAACTGTTTACTGGTATACCTTGAAGGCAATTGTGGCATGATCTTTGGCATTGCACAAAACAGAAGCGTGGAACCAGAGTCCTTCAATGCTGGAACTCTGTAGATAAACTTGGTATAAGGCAATGTTATCAAGCGTATTTTTCAATTTGTTGCAAAAAAATGCTGCTAATGCTGCACTGCACCGAGCGTGCTCTTAAAATACTGTATAGTTGGTGAGAAATGGTCACAGCGAAAAAAAAAAAAAAACAGATGCCACGCATTGAGGGAGTCGATTTCATGCGAACCCTAGGTCTATATACATACTGTGTTGCAGTAGCATGCGATTTAAAAATTCCGGGATGTGCTATTTCTGATCAAAAGAACATAAAGCACCGTGCCGAGGAAGTTTATGAAAAAAAAAAGTGCAGCAGTGCAGAAACCGAAGCCCAGCTGTTTACGCGCTGGCAACGCCAAAAAAAAGAACTGTTTGTCGGAAACAGCAAAATATTTGCAAATTCATTGCAACGTTGGGAATATTAAGGAGACAAGAAATAGGAAATGAAACAATTAAGTAGTGATGTCAATCATTTTTGATGGCCTATTTTCTATGTATCGTAAGATAAGATGCACCTCACCTACCGCACGCCGATTCGCCCGTGCGTTCGGCTGCTGGCGTTCCGAATCAAGACGTCGCGCACAACTTCCAATTACCGTATATACAACTTCTATTATACACATATCAACCAGTTGAACAGCAAGCACGGTGCGCAAGCAAGCTATGCGTCAGCGATCAGTCGAAGGACGCAATGTTGAATGTTCTCGATGTTGTTCGATAACGTTCTCGTGTGCAGTGAACCTGAACACCGACTGCAAAGCTAGCGCTAACAGTCAAGATTCACCAAATGTCGAAGTAAATGGCATCTAGCACGATGTCCCTGCGCTAATGCAACGATGGTTACAGATCCAGACCTAGCGAACACGCTCGGGCGTGACACAAAAGAGACCGATGAAGCCATGAAATGAAGAGAGTTCGCGAGCACATGGCAACATTCGCGTACGTTTCATTAGTTACACCACTAACCGCGCAGTCGATCCATACCTGTCGATGACTTGAAATCACTTCTAATATCCTCTTGAAGAAACACACACACATAATGCCGTTCTGCCGAGCGTAACACGGCACTGAGGCTAAAAGATCGGTCACTTCTCAACACACGCTAGCAACGCGCCGGACGGTCTGGAAGGGACATGGCTGCCGCCACCCAATGTTGCCCGCGTGCAGCCTACCTTTGCGGTACTCTGATTTTCCAGTGACTCTATCGGTCCGTTGAGCGGTGCGCCATCTAATGGCTTGAGGCGGAGAGCGCCCGCGAGTAGCCGAATAACGGTGGTGCTGCGTCATCGCCGCCGCTCTCGCCGTTCCCTCTCCTGTTGCTCTCTCGATTTCGCCCCTCGACGCCGCTTGGCGGATGCACATTATCCAGCAAAATGGCACAGAAAAATGCACGTTATCAGCAGCATGCGCGTTGCTATGGAGACGACTGCCCCGCTTTTCGTAGCGCCCTCTGCAAGTCATCTGTGGTGCGATCTTGTACGCGTTACAAAATAAACACGGAGGCGTGGCATGACAACCAGCCGCACGTGACCGCACATGCCGCACGCGAATGGCCCATTTGAACCGCGACAGACGTCACGGCTCTGCATTGACCAATCGCGTGCGGTCACGTGCGGCTGGTTGTCATGCCACGCCTCCGTGTTCATTTTGTAACGCGTACAAGATCGCACCACTGATAAGAACCCGAACATTATCTGGACGCGCGCGGATTGCGGTTTCCCATGCGCTGGGGGAAGAGTGTCATCACCTGAGTATATTCGTACACCGTGTACGCCATACATATCGCGCGCTTGCCCTTTGGCGCCGTTGTGGCGCGTTGGCTCGACGACGGAGGCGAGACAACGCGCCACAACGGCGCCGGGGTGGCGTGCCGCTTCTGTTTTCATTTCTGTCTCCTCGTCTATTGGAATGCGTTGCGTGTTGGTTTCGCGGGTTGTGTGTCTGTTCATGCGCGTCTTCGGTGGTGGTGGTGTTGACGCCGGCTCCGTGCACGAAGTGACGCGGTGACGCCGCGACGCTTGGAGGACGGAATATTCCTGGAGCTGCGGACAGGAACAACGGGCGCCAGTTAACGGTGAGTGTACTGCTTTCGTAGGTACTAATTATACAGCTTTAGCTGGGCGTCTGCAGCAGCTCTGCGGAAGTTATCTGCCAGCCATTTCCAGCAGCAGCCTGTGTCCGCAGGGCTGTTGCGGATGCCCAACTAAAGCTGTCAGTTAACGAGTTGCCACCGATATGCGCGTTGCTGTGCAAGCTGCCTTATAGTGAGCGATGCAAACAATTATCAAGGGTCATTTTTTGCTGATCGCACGTTGTGTCTGTGCTACTGAATGTGCAAGATGTCGTTTTGAGATACACTTTAGTCTACTTAATAACATTTCCATCGACCTTGAGTGTGTAGCGTGCTTCGGCGCGTGGGAACGTGAAAAAAAAAAATGCCTGTGTACAGAACGCTCAGACGCACTATATATAATGGTTTTTGTTGGCTTAAAGACGGTAGTTTGAGGTGCAGATATAGTATGGTGCTTCCAGAACGTACGCGGTAGTCATTCAAGTTGGACACGCTTCACCGGTAAAGTGAAAAAGCTCTAGACTTTCGACGGCGCGCGTTGGTGCGGCCGCGGCCGTGCACTCTTCCCTCGTTTCTGTTTGCTGTTTTCGTGATTTGCATACACTGCGATGACGTTGGGCGTTATTACAGAATCGAGTGAGTGTGCGTGATTGTGGTAGCTATGTGCGGTAATTCTAGCATATGACATGTCTGATCTCGACATCAAAAAACTTGGTTCCTGACCATGCATGTTTGCATTTGTTGTTTTGTTGTTAGCCTTTATTATGTCTGTGTGAACCACTTATTGTGTAGGTTTTGCAAACCTTTACTGCAATTTCATTTTCTCATCATAATATCACGTTCTTATTTTCAGATGCCGTTTTTCATGGTGCTCACGCTGAACAGGAGCGACAACCTAGCAAGCCACAAGTCTGATGTCTCCAGCCATCACCACTTCTTGATTTATTGTTACTCATAAGAGTAAATATGGAAACATGATGCCAATTTCTGCTGTTTATTTAGCACCATATGACAATGTGCGCATCACAGTCACACATTTTAGTTGGCTATACTCGTACAAGCATGTAAATGAGGAATACCTTAACCTCTTAATTGGAAATCACTGACCATCTTTTCGCGCTTTCTATTTAACTTTGCTAGAAAATATGTGTTGTTTTGACGAGTTTTATTAAAATAATGCTAAAATTGAACTATTCTTTTTTTGTTTGCAGTCGCTGGGCAGAACGGCAAGTATTATTGCACTTGCTTAAAATGAATACTCCACTATTTTCAACAGTAGTCGCGCAAAAGTAGAGCAAGGGTCAAAGGAGTAGCTTAAAATACGTATTTACTCGATTCTACCGCGCCCTCGATTGTAACGCGCACCTGTTTTCCGCGACCAAAAAGAAAAAAAAAAACGTACAACATCGATTCTAACGCGCACCCATTTTTCATGAGAGAAATGAACAAAAGTACGTAGGAGTCCACCTTCGCACATTCAGAAGAACAGGTATTTGGGTTTTAAAGAACTAAAGTTTCAAAAAAAGAAAACACAAAGTCAAACGGCGGGCCTTGCCGCTGAAACTCACCACTACGGCGGTAATACGAGTCGCGTAATGGATCAGTCTTCGTCGCTGTCGGACAACTCCTCGTCGCTGTCAGCGCTCTTCGAGTTCGGCAAACCGGCCCTGCTTTTGTCCACAGAAACTTTTTCGTAAACCTTTGCTGTAAAACAATCTTCTGCTTCTGTTAGCGCCAGTCTCGCACGCACGTTTCGGCAACTCCGAACGACCGCGATGCGGCCCGATTTCCGTCCGTCTCTGCACATGTAATAACTTTTCTTTGAAATGCGACATCGTGGTGCACTCGTCGAGTATTTGGAGGGGGCACTTCCATGCCGCCGATGCGAATGCAGAACGAGATGACAAACTCCTCAGCACACGTACGAACTGAAACAATGACAGAAATGGCCGAGGCGCGTAGGAGGCGGCCATTTTGAAATGCCGATGGCAATACGATAACCGTTTTTTCGGTACTCGATTCTAACGCGCATGCGATTTTACGACTCGTTTTGCCGAAAAAAAGGTGCGCGTTAGATTCGAGTAAATACTACTTGTGGAGTCGCTTGACGCTTCGGTGTGGCTCACTTGACCCCCGTAGGAGTGTTACCGGCAAGAGTCGTCTGACTCCCTATAAGTGGTAACGTGATCCTTCGGATGAGAGTCTTTCCACTCTTCCTAGAGGGTCAGGGGACTCTCCTAGAGCGAGCCGACCCTTACCCACCAAGAGAGTCACCGTGACTATTTAAAGAGAGTCCTATACGTGGCAAGTCAGAACTCTCCGAAAAGAGTCACGCATACTCTTTTTTTTCTTAGAGTGCAGAACCAAGGAAGGGCACTTGTTCGAGGGGCTCGTTTCTTTGTAAGACGCATACAAATAAACTGGAAGAGCAGTGTCCGCTGCTCTTCCAATTGAGCTGCGATGGAGGAGGTTCCCACTTCATATCGTTGGGTATTTCTGTGCGTGTAATCCCTGAGAGCGTTAGCCAGCGCCACTCAAAGAACGGTTAACAAAAAGTTCGCTTTAAAAGTGACATCCGCCACAGGTCCTATAAAAAGTTCAGCTGCGTAACTATCATTCGCCCGATGCAGGATAGCAAACCGGGTACAACGTGGTTAACCTTCCCACCTTTCCTTCTCTCTCTCAAGTCACTTCTTATTACCGAATGGTATGTTTCAAACGTGAAAAATGATTTTTTTAATGACCACGGTTAGATGTGGAAGGTAACATTTAAATATAAAGAGGGGTAAAAAAAAAACGACTTTGCACGGTTGTCATCGTAAAAATTTTATTAGATACCGGAATCGAGGTGCTACATGTGGTGTACTGTTGGCGTGCTGACGATAAGCACAGTTCTTTTTTTTTTTTTTTTTTACGGCGAGAGCATTAGACGCCTCATCAAACGCGAAAAGTTACGGTCGGCGTCAGCACGAACGATGCAAAAAGTTACCGTGATCCGAAATCACGGCTGATGACGTCATCGTGACGTCACAGACTGCAAAAAAAATGTGTGAAGCCACCATGACGTCACATAACATGACGTCACACGATGACGTTCTCACACGACATCGGCGCTTGGTCAAACACGGGCAAATCTCAGAGGCAGTCCTGGAAAACACATGAGTTACAGAAAGCTGCTATGCCTCCGATCCTAGAGGCACTGCAAAGCCACATTAGGTGCACAGAGTTTTTGTAGGAGAAGGGAGGATCAACACAATGGACACAGAAGAACATGAAGGTGGCTTTTGCCTTCTAGTGGTCTTAGGCGAATGCATGCCTAAGTGGACCCTGTGAGTTTTACAGCTCAGATGTGTATATGGCTAGTGTTCCATGTACTTTTCGTACAAGTGCGTCATCAGTGAAAATGGAGTGTGGATGATGGAGGAAAACACGATTCACTACACCGTGGTGCCGTTTTGCGACCTTATTCCAGGCGGGAAACGTCTCGATCCAGCACCCAACGCGTCAAGTCCACTCTGTATTCTTTTTTTCTGTGTATACAATAGTTCTTCCTTCGACAGACATTCCTGCTTCAGATATTGATACAGCGGCTGTGCTGTCTTGAATGCAAAGAAAGCTGCTTTACTATTCCGAATTCCGGCACAAAGGCACGCTCCTAGCTTGTGGAAGTGTCGAGAGACACATTGTTGTTGCCGGCCGCCAGCACTTTTCATTTACTTTATTTGTTCTTTTTTCAGAATCACCTCACTCCTTTAAGTTATGCGCAGCGTGAGCAATGGAGCAACAATGCAGAGCAAGCACGGGAAAGCCTTGCTATAGAAATCTCTGTCTTCCACATGTTTCAAGCGCGTACTCGTGAACCAAACAGAAGGGCCAAAGTTACCACAGTTATCGTGCAGCAATGTTCTTGTTGAGGCGTGAGGAGGTGAAATAAATAAATAATTAAATAAATAAATAAATAAATAAATAAATAAATAAATAAATAAATAAATAAATAAATAAATAAATAAACTCACAGGGCCCCTTATGCGTCCGCCTCAGTCGGCTCGAAGGCGACAGTAATCTTTTTCTTCTAAGTCGATGTATTGAACCTACTGCGACCCCCTCCCAAAGCTTTTTGTAAAGGTGGTTTTGCGATGCCTCTAGGATCGGAGGCATTTCAAGCTTTCTGCACGTCACCTTGTTTTACATTGCCTCCGGGATCGGCCCACCTTTGGCCAAGCAATGACGTCATGATGCTTTTTTGCATCAGTCGTGTTGACGCCGCCGACATATAGGCCGCCGACGCGACACGTCGGTCAATTTTCGTGTTTTCCGAGGCGTCAGAGGCTTTCGCCTCAATAAATTAATAGAAATAACGAAAGAAAGGGGGCAACGTACGCGCCGACACTACAGCCAGAAACTCCTGCGCCTATAACGCTGATATACGGAGCGTTAGAAATTTGGCGCAGACAAAAATTGAAAAAAAAAACTGAAAACAAAACAAAAACGAAGACAGATTCGAAATGCGTGCGGTGGTGCCCGAATGGAAATCGTTTTTACCTTCCCAGCAAGACTCAACACCGCTCCAATCCTGCCGTGAGGAGGCTTTCGTCTCGCGCCTTTTTTTAAATTATTATTTGTCGCTCCACGCACACTCGACTCGATTTGCCTGTTGTTCGCGTATAGCTCGTCTGTCGCATCTACCCTTTTTCGTCCAACTTTTTTTTTCCCGGCGCATGGCGTCGTCAGCGCCGTGCATGCATCTATATCCTGCAGAGTCGCGAGGCGATGCCGGGGTTTTCTCCAGAGCCCACCAACGTTAAGAGCACTGCGCTGTCCCCGGCAGAGCAGCTAGGAATCGATTCAGCGTTCAGGAACGCGCACCCATACCGCCGCCATCTCGCCCATATACATAAAGGATCCGAAAGCCCGAAGAAAGTTTGATGCGTCGTCGACGTACCTCGATAACATCCGGCCGCTGCCGCGAAAGCCACAAAGAACTGCGCATACCCCAAGCGAGCACGCACAAGAGCCGGAGTGCCTTTTGTCGAGGATACAGAAACGTCGCCGCCAAAAACGAGAAGGCGTTCGCTTTTTACGGATATGTGTAGTTTTCTTTTTCTTCAATAACTATACGTAAAAAATTCCTACCCGTCCTCCTTTTTATACTATATGCACCGGCTTGCCTATGGCGTGGAATGCAGCTTTTCGAGCGTCGGTGCGATTCCTTCAAAGGAGAGAGGCCGCAAAAGTCCTTCCACGGGAATCTCTCGTTCTTATATACTGATTGATGAATAGCGTTTTTATTTATTTATTTGTTTATTTTTTGCATAAGGACCTGTAACGGCCAAAGCGCGCCTTCTCATGCTTACAGTGCTGTTGTGACCTTTATTGCGCCCTATAGGCAAGCAGCCACATTCATGCACCGGCGCGAGATTCCAACCAGACAGGGATATTTCAAGAGCGCGTCGATAGAATGCCGAGCTATCTCCCAAAATGCACCTTGGTCCAGAGGCACTATATTTAATGGTGCGTGGCGGTCGTGCGCAAAGTTCCGTTTTTTCTTCCACTTTGTACGAGCACGGGCTCGTGGAAAAGACTGACATCCCATAAATTTAGCTTCAAAACTGTTGTCGGAGCAAAACAAGCTTAATCTGCTCGCGGAGGCCGTGGACAGGATGAAGAGAAACAGGTGAAAGGAGAGGGCACTGCAGTCCTTTCGGGTACTGCAGCTGGAGCAGAAATGTGCTGCGCTCAAATACCTCGCAGTATGAAACAGTCATCTTAATAACTACCAGCAGTAGTATTGATGTAATACTGGCTTACATCTCACCCATCTGTCGCATTTTGTGCTTTCGCAAAGCACTCCACACGTGGCTCTGACTGCGAGCTCAATGGCAGGAGCGCAGCGGCGCGGTACTTCCTTCCATTTGTTCTGCACAGGCTGTCAGGTCGGTTTAGATTAGACACCCTGCACATGCTTCACAGTTTGATTAGAAAGCGCTAAGATCGCCCACATCAGGATTGCTTTAAGGGGGCTCGAGTCAGTATCGTATAGACAGCGGTTTGTGCGTGCGCGTGTGATTGTGAGTGTGTGCGTGCACATGCGTGTGCGTGTGTGCGTACACATCACTCGCGCGCGCGCGAGCGATATTCAAGGTAGTTTTGCCATTACTTGAATGACGTCAGTGTTTACAAGAAGCCTATAAAAAGAGAAAAAACATTTCGATTTACTTGAGCTTCGTGTACCAAGGGCGCGTTTAATAAACGGGCATGTACCATGTCCGTTCTAGCAAACGCCACTCATTTCACCCTTCCCTATTTCTGTGCACGTAGATATCAGCAATAATAATGACAACTTTATGTCTATCGTAATATGAATAGGCCTTGTCTGTCTACTGAAAAGGTCGGCGACCAGGCAACGGCGCCCTTTCGGATTTCAGATGGTCAATTTTCTGCCGCTTAAAGGAACCCTGTGCACACATTCTCCGGCAAGTTGTGTTGCACAGACGCTCTTTACGCAGCTTCGAAGGTACACGAACATTGTGATACGTGCATTAACGGAGCAGATCCAGAAGGTATACGACAGAGAGATAACAAAACACCCGGTGGACGGGAAATGCTATGTAATCAATCCCTCTCTTTCTTGCGGTGAGACCGAGACAATTTTCGTCAATGCCCACGGAGTCATTCACTATTAACGAACGGTAGCCCCGTACGGCGACTAACTCAGAAAACAAAACCTTTTCTACACACACACACCCTCCTCGCGGTATCAAAAAGTCTGCCACCTACTGTGCAATACTCTACTCCGACCGGGACAGTCTAGCACAACGGATTGTAGCGTCTCTCTGCTAAAGCTCCCGCAGCTGCGAAAAGCGCTTTTCGAAAGATTAGGAGAAACAAAAGGTGGTAAAACTCGCGCTGCTCCGAGCGAGCTATACGGAGTCGCCAACTGCAACGCGAGATAAAGTCGGATTCCGAGAAAGCGCAATTGTCGTACATACGCCTTGCGCGGCAAGAGCCGCACTTTCCTTTCCATCCAGCTAGATAGAACGTGCAAGGCCAATTTGTGGAGGGACGCGCGCTCTGCAATCTGATCGACCCCGAAGGTGCCACAGGCTCGTTCACGGCGGAAGGAGTTGGGAGGAAGCCATCCCCCAAGGGTAATTCCGGCACATAGTGGGGCCGTAAAAGTAGCGAAAGGAAGAATAAGAGCGCTCGCGAGAAAAAAAAAAAAAACGAATCAAATGAAGTCCCCCCGGTACCTCATCGCGACTGCCCCTACCTTCATACTTCCGCGACTCTGTAACCTTAGTTGCGTCTATGCGCTCGGCTGCCTATATAGCACTAGCGCGGATAAAAGTATAAAATACATCGGAGTCGTTCGGAGTCTATGGGTGATGCAGCGTGGCAGGATTTGGCGGCACTTGCAGCGTCCCAGCGCGCGTCAATTGTGCGTGGGAAGGGCGTGAGGCAAAACCATAGGGAATAGTATATAGGTGGGTTCGCGCGCATCGGCATTGTTCACACACACACACACACACTCTCTCCGACCACAGGCTATACGCCGCGAGCACTCGGAAAAAAGGTCAGTCTCGACCCACGGATCCGCGCTGAATGGGACGGGTGGTGAAAAATAAGGAGAGAGAAAAAAAAAAGAGAGTATACTGCAAATAAAAGTGCGTGGCAACGAACCACCGCGAGAAAAGACATTGCCATGTTGCCCTGTCCGGCCTGTGCCGCTCGTTACTTATTGACATTCACTTGACACGACGCTCGGGCTGCGGACAGGTCCGCAATGTCCTGCGGCGCTGTGGGATTCCGGGGAATGGCTATTGGGGAATCTCGCGGGAAGGCTAGCGGAACAAACGGACGTTTCTTTCTATTTTTTTATTGGACCTGTGCGCATCTTTGTCCCAAGCGGACGGCAACCGAAATGGTTGAAAGGCTGCGCCACGGACGATTTAATGATGCAACCGCAGAAACAAAAAAATAAAAATAAAAAAAAACAAGACTTCGGGCGTCCCCACCGCTCCTCTTTCTCCTACACAGCAGACATGTGTTGCGGACGAAGGGCTCCCCCTTTCGCGGAACGAGATATGTGCTCCAATGAATAAAATATTGCGCGCCCCGAAAGGCGCCTCGCTACGCGGCGTAAATATTTATCGGCGCTTCGTCGCTGCTCGTCGTCGCCGCTGCTGTCGCGGCTGTCACGATAGCGTCTTGGGAGCGTAAACGCGTGACGAAACGACGACGACGACGCGGCCGTGTACTTGCAAATGTGGCCAGCGATGAAACCGCCAACTTGTCGTCGTGCGCTGCCGTATCGCTGCGAACGTGGTTTATCAATTAGCACATACGTATACATTCGTCCGTGAGTGGCGTATATTAGGCGTTTGCAAACAAACAAAAAAGATAGAAATTTGCAAATTAAAAAATTGTTTCGTGCAAGAAAAGTGAGGGACGTGAAAACATTAAAATCACGGACGTTTATAATTTTTTTTATGGCTTTACGTATCAGAAACCACGATACGAGTCACGCCGTACAGTGGAGGAGGCCGATTTAATTTTTTGACCCCCTGGGAGTCATTAAATTGCGCCCAAATCTATTCACATGGCCGGGTGTTCTTCTATTTCGGCTTCATCGAAATGCGACCGCCATGGAGGAGGAGAAAATAAATAAAGGCTGGGATGTCAAGCAGAAGTGCGTCCGGTTTGTTACCCTGCATTTGGGGAAATGTATTAAGTAAATAAAAGGAAAGAAAAGAAACGAGCGCAAGGTGCTGTCGGGGTGCCGCGCGCTATGGCTTGAAATTAAACCAGCGTCCTCAAGGTTTATAGTAGCGCAGCACCTTAACAGCTAAGCTAACACGGCGGCTCTATCGCCTCCAATGAGCGTTGAAGCCCTATCGATATTTCTAAGTAAGTCCGGCGTGATTTTTGAGAGCAAAAAAAAGGAGATACATTGCCGTATGACTGCTTCCAAACACCTGCTCATAAAACTTAAATTTTTGTTCATTGGACTTCTGAGACACGTAATAGGCTACCCAGCACGTTCGCGTCTCTTTACAATCTGTGCAATAACGCTACGTTTGATACTCTCAGAGCTGTTTGATTGAAAAGAACTCTATATAATCTGTATTGAAAAAAAAAACGCAATTCGGCTTCAATTAGAGTCAATGTAGATGGCTCCAAAAGGTAACCAGGGTTGCCTGAAAGTCGACCATATCTTGGGATCCAATATTGCATGAAATGTCACGGCAGGAATGCATATAGTACGAAACATGAGCGACAAGGCAGATAACACGATGGGGCATGAATGACAAGAAATAGACAACCCGACTCGATATGAATTAGCCACCATACATGTCATGACATTAACAACATGATGTAACATGACACCACGATACACGCGTGACATGACCGGCAGTGCATAACATGGCGTGACTGACATTTCATGACATGTCATGACATGAATGCATTTTATGCATGGATTATATAACGTGCCTGATCATGTCGTACGTTTGCGAAAACTCGAAATGAATGTGTAGTTTGCATTATGCGCGATGATAAGTTGGAGTGCGGCGGCACAAAACAAGCCAGGTTGATCCTCTGAAGCGAGTAGCTCGTGACGGCGTTCGGCGAATGGCAGCGGAGTGGCACGTGAGAATAAGAGGTGAAACTGGCTCCCAAAAAGAACCATATGCAGCGACTAATTTTGATTTTCAATCAGCGCTTGTCCCGTCTTTCTGCGTCCGCTTGCGCTATAGAATGGAACTTACTTTGATGCACGCCGAGTATCCTCTCCCGACCCATTAGGGAAGTGTTTAAATGATTCGCCAAGTATAACATCCACAAGCAGCATTGTGGACTGTATGAAAGGCACCGTAGGCCCTGGCAAAGAATTAACACTCGACACTAAATATCCTTTAACGCATCCACAAATGTAAACATACACGAGCGCTTCTGCATTCAAACCCACTCGGTTTGCGGCTGCTGCGCGGCAGGGAATGAAATCGGCGAAGTTGCGTTTTCGTGAAAACTACGCGTGGAAAAATAGACGAAACACCGGTGGAAAACACGGAATACAAGGAGTGACAAGCTGCCAGTTTGCCAGCTTGTCCCGTTTATTTCTTCCCCTTGTCTTTAGTGTTTTCCTCTTGCGTTTTATCTGTTTTTACAACTTACCAACTAGCCCAGTTCAACGCTTTCTTACCACGCGTGGAAATAAGGCTATTTTTCGTCATTATTGTACAAGTACGGGAAAGTCTGCCAAATAGTATTGCTGGAATAAGAAGACTTAGGACAATACGTTAGGAGCGTATAAGCAGAAAATGCACGCAAACTTTGAAACGTACAAGAACGCACCGGGCGTGTGCCAACCGCTCCCTATGCACAACAAACGGCACAAAATACACAGACAAGGCACACGATAGATCGCGCTCTCGTATGCCTCACTCCCCAAGAACGCCCACACGATACAATAAATGCACAAAAGAAAAGAATTAATAAGTGCAGCGCATCTTCACAGACGAGTGAGGTCTACAGAGCCAATACATGCACAGATGCCTCCACCGGGCCCAGGAGTCAAAATTTAGGCTGTGGGGACGTGGCTGAATTCGTGTGACTCCGCCTGGGCGAATGGTTGCGGGTAGTACCGAAGCGGCAAGCGCCATAACCGTCTTTCAGGGTAACGGCGAGGCACGCCTTCTCATGCGAACACGTACTTTGAGTCGCCTTCTTTACGACCCAACCGAGCTCGCAGCCTTCTTTTAGCGTTTATACGCTTTCCACGCCAAGCCATTATCTATGCTCCTTTTTTTCTTCTTTTATCGTAGAGCCCTACTGAGCTCGACTATACTAGTGCAGCTGAGTTTTTGTATAAAGCGCTGAAAGCGGTGTAGGGTTAGAGAAAATAGAGGGCAAAAACAGGAAAACTTCGGATACGGTCTCTGACCGTTCCTGTGACACTGCTTCAGCCAACGGTGAAACGCTTTCTGTTTTAACTCAATGGACGTTGCACTTAGCCTTTGCTTCCGTTTACTTTCACCCTTTATGCGTAGCTGGCCGTGACAGGTAGTTTCCGAAACTTCGTAAAGCTTTATGTAGGGCAGCTGCGAGTACGCCTTGTTGGTGTTTCCTTCGGATGCCGTAAGGGGGACCCGTCAGACGCCACTTTACGACCGACAGCGTTGTCCCTTTAGTTTCCCTCGTTGTCCAGCCAGGTGAGTGCCCGCGCCTACCACACCGGGCGCCTGCATTGCTCCTTACGAGGCTGAAACGCGGGCAACTGCTGTCGGGAGAAGTATATAGAACGCGAGGAATATTTCAGAGCGCACGACACGCTCTACGCGAATTACACCGAAAGCGCGCACGTTACCCATGCTCGTACCTGCACACGCAGTCACGCAAGATCACGTCAGGCCTAATCACCCTTACAAAACGTGCACGCTTGAGACCTTGAAGGTAGCCGATCGCATGGATAGCGTAGAGTGCTTGCACGGTTCAGTCTGATGGACAAGAAGGGAGAGAGACAAGTGGAGGGAGAATTGATTAACGTTTTCGAGCGTATAGGTAAGTGCAGTCCGCTAATTGACTTCAGCTAATGACAAAAGAAACTGAAAAGCTCGTTCTAGCAAAGAGCACGAGCAAGTATAGACTTTTCATGGGCGCACAATGTAGCGGGACGGTACTCAACAAGCAAGCAAACTGCCGCCATGCATTATGCAGACAGAGAGAAGAAAAAAAAAAAAATAGGGAGCGTAGAAAAGCGAAAGTTCTGTTGGAAACACCGGTGAATGTGGATTCTGAGGAATCCATCGCGCATCCACCCTCACGCATCAACAACACTCCCCCTCTCCCTTTCTTCGTCGTTAGCCTCTTCCCTTGCGGTAACGAAGTTTGAAAAAGCGGGCGTACAGTATTCGCTGTGGGGCAAAAAAACGTAGAACTAAACACCGTAGGATGCGCCTCAAATTGAATTAGCGTTTAAGCCGAAAGCTTCAACTGCTTTCAGGGAGATTAGCCGATGCGAATTAGGCTGGCAGGAACGATGTCGAGACGACGCGAGACCGCGCTGCACTAATTCGGGGAGCGTAGGCACAAGACGTTTCGTAACAAAAGCGAATTAATGCCAGCCGGGGGACGGTATAACCGAGTTTCCTCATTAAATATACAACGCCCAGTCGCACGTGCGTACGTGTACGTGTGTGCAAAGATCTCAGAAAATTCGCTCAGTCGGGAAAAGAATTTGAGAGTGGGACCGGTCTCGTACGAAACGTTCTTGGGTATACTATGTACACAGTCGTGTCACGTTAACTCAAACTCCCACGGACGACGGAGTTTTCCTTGTTCTTTCGTTTGATCTCTGCGAAATTTCAATTACGAGAAAGGAATCCTGCGCGGGGCCGCGCAATTACATAAATATACGAAAAATAAATAAATAGAGCACCTCCTTTTCGCTCCTCGAAAGCAGTATATGAGATCAGGCGCCTACACGAGAAGCTTGCGAAAACTGTGGGAACACTGCGTCAGCGTAATTTTCCATTTCCTAATGACCTTAAAGAAGCCACATCACCTTGTTTTATTTTAATACTTCCGTGCGCACGTAAGCACGCGTGGGTGTGTGATAGGTAAGGGGGTTAAACAGTATAGCACAAAGTGAGCCAACGAAATAATTGAGATTCGTGTAATGTTACAAGTAGTCGCAATAATCAGGGTTTAGGTAACCGTCGGTTTACCGTATTAACCATTAGCTCCACAACTACCGCAGATTTGCTCAACAATGCTTCCTTGACCACTATATATTGATGCACAGACGAAGGAATGCACTGCACGTGCTTTGTTTTCGTTGTGCCCGGAATTGGCTGAACTGTGCTGCTCACTATAAGCGCAGCAATATATCCGGAACACCAGGAAATTTCTTGCATCGCATCTTTCAGGATAAGAACCGCATCGAACAAAAGATGCATACGCTATCGTTTCTTTCCATGTAGGGGGCGATTAAATGACAGAACGCTGCCAGCATACGATTGAAAACAGAGGAAAAAGAGTCCCATAAGTTAGAAATCGTTGAGATGAAAACTATCCCAGCTAAATGTCGAGGAAGCTAGAGGTCGTTGAGAGCCGCAGTGCTGGCGTATTCACCACTTGTGCCGTGAAAAGGTCAGCTGTCCACTGTATGCGACAAGCTCCACTACCGCTATAATACAAGACAATAATACATCCAATCACCGGAGCAAGTGTATCATTGCATTCATCAGATTCGCCTGGAAAGTCAACGGAGCCTAAGCATATACCTGCCGGCGACAAACTTGATTGTTGGGCTCTACATAGGTACTCCCTCTGGTGTACCAACACCACGTCTGGTTTCTTGTTCTCGTTGATCAACAAACTGAGAAAATGGTGTTAAGCGGGCCCTGGCCTTGTAAAGCACGTATGGGTTTATACAGGGTGTTTCAGATACAAAGCACCAAGTATTGAAAAATTTAACATGGACGTCTACATTTAGCGCAGTATCGTTCTGAGCCATATAGAGCACGTCAGATTATTTTTTTCCAATCCGCCAAGCTCACAATTAACAAAGATTGCCTAATGAACTTTTTAAATACTAATTCTAGAGAAAAATCTTCAACGCAAAAGTTGTAGCGCTTGTTCAGAAACATCAAATTTTTCAATCTATGTTAGGAAAAGTACCCCGCTTAATTTTTTTTCTGGCCTTTCTTTAAAGCGGGCGAACTTTAAAAAAAATACCACGTGACAGCCGCCTAACGGGCGGCGCTTTTAGTACCTTGAAATGTAAGTTGAACGAAAGATCAAAGGCTGCTCCGCGCACGAAGGTCGATTGAGCAAGCCATCGGTGAACGCGATGGACGCTAAATGATGGTAGGGGTGTACCGTCTAAAAAAAAAAAGAAAAAAATCTGCGAAAGAGCGGTCGCCGCGTATGAGTGAATCTTTTATCTCGGTCCTTCATCACACTGTCACCCTCGCCCCTTCCAATATGTTTCTTCACTGGTGCGAAAAGAAAAGAAAAAATGTCTCCGTTGCATCAAATGTTGCCTACGGTCTCACGTCGCATTTGCTCCGTGGCTGCCGCTTTTTCGTTGAAGAATTTTTTGTTGTGGTTGAAACGGCATGCTCCTTTCGTCGCTTAATGTCCATCGCAGTCACCGATAGCCCCGTTCAATCGATGTCCGTGCGCGAAGCAGCCTTTGATAATTCGTTCAACTTACATTTGAGGGCATTAAAAGCGCCGCGCGTTAGGCGGCAGTCACGTTGTATTTTGCGAGAGGAGTAACAACGGCGTTCCCGCGGTCCGCAATTAGGAACCGGAGCGCGCCATCGGATTCCTTCGCGCTACATAACGAACGCTCGAATTGTATCGCAGGCGTGAGGCGTCGGTAACTGAAACTAGGCGACGCAAAAAGTAAAGGAAGAAAATGAAGCAAAAACCAATGGAGCAATAATAAAAATCTTGAAAGGAAACCGCTGACAGCTTTCGCTTCCTCGCATGCATAGCGAAACGGCTGACTTACACGGGAAAGAAAAAAAAAAGGGGGGGGGGGGGTAGGAGTTACGAACAAGCAGAAAGCAAAGAGAAAGGAATAGCTGTACAGGGCCACAAAGGGAGGACATTATAGGAGCTGTCGAACGGTCCACCGGGCGCGAAGTAAATTTCACTGTCCGTTTCCCTGTCGGCCGCAGATAACCAATTCCTCCTGGAGGCAAAAAAGAAAAAAAGAGTGAAGTGTCGAGGAGAGGCGGGAAAAGAAAAATGGCTCGGTATGCTCTGCGGCGGCCTAGAAAAAAAAAAAAAAGGCCGGCGGTGCGCCGATGGAGAAATTCAAATGGAACGGTCAGGAAACAGTTTTCACGCCTGGCCGGTCGTCGTTGCACCCCCCGTGAAAAAAAGGGGGGGAATGTCTTTTCCCCGAGTCCCGCTTTTCAAGCGCCCCGACCGGATCGAAAGCGAAACGACGAATCGAGCCGAACCGAAGAAGAATCGAAACAAGGAAAAGACAGTGGGAGAACGAATGACGCACGGCAGCGCGCTACACACGTGTTCTTCACACTTTTTCTTTGTTTTTTATACACGAGAAGGAGATTCAAGATGAAGTGCCGAACTTTTAAGGAAACGTTCGTTTGAGATGGTGCATATGCCCCGAGATAGGGATAGAAGAGAAGGGGGGAATGGGTATACATGAGTGATGAAAGACGAAGGAAGAAGGGCGCACACAAAAATTTTTAAGCGCTATAGCGACGTTGTATACTAGTTAACCGCTTTATTTTATCTTTGCATATCTGCAAACGCGACACGTTTTGTACGCCCCTGCTATGGTTTTGGTGCATTACGGAAGACCGCACGCCACGTCTCGGTTTCTCTCTCTCTTTCTAAAAACTGACATTTCCCAGGTTTGTCCGCCTACGGAGTTCCGTGAGAAATATCTTTCGGTGTTTTATTTTCGTTTTATTTCTGTTTTCTTTAGTGTATCGCTCTTCTACTTTTAAGCTCCAGAGTGGCTTTTAAACTGATCATAAATTATCACCATTAAGGAAGGCACGGGAGGGAAGGGCAGATCCCGCGACGACGAAGCAGGAGAAAGAAAAGTTTAAAAAAGAGATTGGCTTCCTCTGCTCTACGGCTCACGACTACGACGACGAAGCATGCAGACACAGGCGCAACATCTCCGACGCTTTTTTTTTTTTTTCATTTTCCTACGCTCCTCATCTGTGCGCGGAAGGAAGGCGAGGAATCAATAACCTGTCGCCTCCGGTGGCTGTGTGGCACGCACCGCGCCAAGAAGAACTGCGAATGACATGTGCCGCCTGTATGGCAGGCCTTGCCATGGCAGGAGGCGATAGAAAAAGAGGTGGCGAGAGCGGCAGCGGAGGCCCGACAGAGAGATAAACGGGGGCACCACACACGACAGGAAATAGCGTCGCAAGTCTAAGAGCTACGCGGGATCCGGGGGAGCAAAGGAGCGCGCGGAACGCGTCTTTCGCGCTTATAGAGAACAGCGCGCGCGATGGAGAAGAGGTGGAAGGGGGGGGGGGGGGTATCGTGGCGCGGTCTGTCGGGCTATTATAACTTGTCTCGGCGCGTGCACGTGCCGAGATGCGCAGCCGCTGCTGCGCCTAATACCGTTCTTTTCGTCGTCCAATCCGGCAGCGAAGAGCTCTGACCTCGTTATTATTTCTCCATGCGCGCGCGAGCTTCTCATATCGGCCATTCACTCTCGGCGAGCTCATTAAAACGTAATCTCTATAGTGACAGAAAAAAAATATTGCGCATGGCATGCCGTTCACAAACCCCTCTCGGCGCTCTTCCATTCTCATCACAAAAGTATGATACACGATGAATGGCAGCACGTGTAGACGGAGAGTGCAACGTTCGCAGCCCCTTTTTAAGGTTGTTATTTCGTCTCCGCGTCAATACAGAGGCTGCTGGCGCTGTCATGCCTGTGCAGGCCAGAGGAACCCGTGTCATCTCTACTTAAGAAGCTCTCCAGACGGCACCCTCGCGAAAAATATGCTTATATACCTGCGCGCTGTGTCTGGGGTGTGAGGCAGGTGACGATGCATAGATTCTCTCGTTTCGAAACTGGCTTAATGGCGCCGTACGCTCTTATAGGTTGGAGGGACATTAAAACGTCGACTTGACGGCTGCTAAATTAAAAACGCTTGGCAGTTTATAAGCCGAAGAAAAATAAACGATAAAATCTGAGGTCTCCCTGACGTAGGAAACCCACGCGTTAGCTATACAGCTAAAGGTTGCCGCCGCAAGTTGTCAAGATGCTTAAGCAATGTTGGCGTTCCCGCATTTGGCGTTCACGTACGTGATCATCACGGCCAAAGCTTCAACTTTCAATGCGGACGATAGTCATAAAGTAAACCGAGGAGAATGGCTGCATGCGAGGAAATTTGAGCGCCAAGATCAGCGCGAAGTAGGAAGGTGATAACCACGGCACGAGTATACCCTCTTGCTGAATTCAGGCTGGTGGTTAACATCAGTGTCGCTTAGTGCATCATAAAATATAGGATACGCAATAAGGACAACTAGAGCAATAGTACAGGTAAATATTCATACACAGACATATATGTACATTCGTACTGACTCACATATATGTTCGCACTTTTAACAAGGGGGTTCATGCACGCCGGCGCGAGCAAAGCACGGAATGAAGTTGAGAATGGAAACTCGGCCTTGTTGGTACAACATGTTACACGTAAAGCACAACGACCACACGGACATAGGGTAGACCACAACACATGGTCACTGCACGTCCAACAGTTAATTGAACGTAAGAGTTCATTGAACTGCTGCGTGCGTTAGTTGTTGAAGTAGTTCATAGCTGACAGTCTAATTAAAGTTCATAGGTCAGCATGGCAGCCCATTTGTGAAAACGTACAAACGCAAGGATGAGACATATTGTCCTCTGGAATCTCGCCAGCAGGTCGATACTACCGTTTAAAACAACTTGGATCCTTGAGAACAGAAGCCTAGAAGGAGCAGTCACCCTCTCCACTGTTTCCTTATACTTGGCTTCCTTGTCCTTGATATCGATTGTGGTGGCGTATGGTGATTAATGGAGCAAGGGTCAGTGACAGTGCAATCAACCATAATGTAAGGAGGCTGTGTAAGTGGCTAAAATCCTGAACACTAAAAGTGCGTAAAATACACATAATTAATAAAATCGTGACAGCGAAGTGAAATGTGTGCATTATATTAAACCGGTACCATGGCTGAAATATGCTAAAAAGGTGAAACGAGACTAGGCACTACTGCCTCACAAGGTCCCTTGCAAGCATTGCAAGCAAGGGCCCACAGGGTAGCACAGGGTCTCGTAGCGCTTGTGGGACACCTACAACGCACACGCACAACGCTTGTGGGACACCCATATTCACAACGAGCATTTCTTTTTACAGCAGAGCTATCATGCTCGAGGTTTGCCTGGCACCCAGCATACCACGCGTCATGCTGCTTGGATGCTTAGGTTGTCAATAAGATTGAGCAAAGCGATACAATTACATAATTTCTGTGCTTTTTGGGAGCTTTGAAAGCTTTTGCGACGCTTAAGACCTCTGCAATTCCTCGGCATAACAGTCGAGGCGCGATATCAATATATCAATAAACTACACCAATAAACGTCCTGCGTACTACTTCTTTTTGTGTTCCGTCAACCGCGCAGTTCCTTACCGTTCTTTTACCCTCTCACCTCTCTCTTTCCAACCCCTTGCCATACTATACTGTACATGGCTATGGTTGCTCTTTTCTTTCTTTTCTTTTTTTTTGTCTGTTTCTTTCTATCTCTCCCTGGCCATTTCTTTCTCTGTCTTTCTTTTTCTCTCCTTCTTCCCTTTCTTTTTATCCATTTCTCTCTTCCTCTTTCTTTCAATCTCACTCTCTCTCTACTCGTTCTCCCCTCCTGCTTTTCCTCCTCCTCAGTCTCATATCTCTCCTCCTTACTCTTATTTCCCTTTCCCACCCCCTTGCTATAGTATACTATACAAGGCTATGCTATGCTTTGCTAGCATGCCTGGATAGCCGAGTGGTTTCGATGCTCGCCTTCTGATCATAGGTAGGCGGGTTCGAATCTACCCTCGCCAAGAATTTCTCTTTTTTTCTGCCCCTTCTTTCTCTCTATTTTTCTTTATCTCTATGTCTCTCTCTCTCTCTATCTTACTCGTTCTTTCGCCCATCATAGTTATTGCATCATACGCCGGACAAATCGGCGCAAGTGTTCTGTGAGCGAAGCAGAAGATGAAGAAGAGGACGAAGAGAGGACGGGCTGGCTCATGATGATGATAATCTTCTATGTAAGACACACGGCAAACCTCGAGCATGATACCTCTGCTGTAAAAGCAAATGCTCGTTGTGAATATGGGTGTCCCACAAGCGCTGCCAGTACATTGTGAGCCTTTAACGTAATAATGGTTTGAGGTACATTACAGGGAAAGCCACGGATGAGCTACAGCGTTTGCCTGGGCAGATGTGGCTATAGCTGGTCAGTCAACACATTGCCTTCGATGTCGCGGTTCCCTGGCACGCAGCATACTACGACATGCTGCTTGGATGCTTAGGTGGTGATTAAGGTTGAGTAAAGCGATACAATTACAAAATTTCTGTGCTTTTTGAGAGTTTTGAAAGCTTTTGAGACGCTTAAGACCTCTGTAATTCCTCGGCACAACAGCCGAGGCGCGATATCAAAACTTTGTCACATCACTAGATTACGAAAAAGCAAAGAAAAGTGTGGTCCCTGCATCCTACTCTTAAGTCACAGAGACGGCTATCTTTAACGGCAATGTTTCGGCATTGTCGAGTCATTATTTACAGGCATACGCATTTGGTAAAGGTATGTACGGGCAAGATGGAAAAGAAAAAGCTATCATTGTTCGATTCTTAGATTTCTATGGTTTTTTCGGGAAGAAAATTGCAAAGAACAGGCTTTGTCCCGTCAACAACGGCTCAGCGTTTAACAGTACCATACTATAATGCTTTAAGCGGCATTTCACGACTTGTACCTGACGTTTAGCTCCCTTTCGTATAGCACATCCATATTTAGTTACTCTAATAAAACGAACCGACTGTAAATACAAAGCGCAAATCTGCAGGGCCTGCGTACTGAGGCCCCCTGTTCGAGCCACGGTAATATTCGGTCTCTGCCCTCTCTTTTCAGGCTAGGCTAATGACCACTAGGCTCTTTATACGCAGCGTCCTCGCCATACTGAGCTACTCTCAAGGACGGTCGGGCAGAAATACCGTCGGCCATTAAGCTTACAGAGAAAATCCAACCGGATTCCTCGCGACGGGGTTCTTTCACGGGTTCCGCAACATGCACTGCTACGTCACGCTTATCGCATAGTCCTAATCGCAGTCTTGATAGTCGCCCCACCGTCGCAATGTCCGACGTAGGCCGGTAACCGCGAAGTCGCTTTCCAACGCAGCGAGCGCCGAGGACCACAATAGATTCACCCGAGTGACCTTTGTGTGGCGTTAAATTGGCCACCGCATCGTCAGATACTGCCAGCGTAGCCATCATCTCTACGACTTTGTAAGACCGGCGCCGTATTGCACGTCTGAATTCCCGTAAGGCAGGAAACCGGCAAACGGCCCACGTATACACCATGGACATTGCCGCGGGGGTGCCCTATCGTGCGAATACTGGCGGTGTATAAAGAGATCGTTTAGTCGGGATTGCTCTCTGCATTTCTAAACGCGGGGTTCGCTCGTGCGATCGGGGCAAATTTAGCCGCCGCAGTAATTAATACGGAGACCGACGGTCACGCTACAGTGGGCGGCTGGTATTCTTCAGCGAGGTCCATTTCGAGACATTCGGCCACGTCGTTGGGCGGCGTATAGGATAGGCATACGCAACTACGGAGATACAATCACCATTAGGATATTTTAGCAGGGATGGTATACCCTACGGTAAGTACGGAAATACCGTACCGTCGTGGTCAGCACGTCGCTATTTCAATCTGCAAGACCTCTATCAACCACTATAGTAATCTCATCATGCTATACCGAACGCATTCAACCACTCGCACATCTTACACGTTTTTGGATCGTGGTACACTTAACACGAAGTGGTAATACCGATTCGTAAGCGGTACGGTATTACAGCCCCTACTGAAACACCCTGTTGTACATGGACCGCGAAAACTATGCGAGCGTTAGGCGCGACGGAAGCGAAAAAACAATGTAAGGCAGAATACCGTTTTCACATTGCTTGGCCGTGTGTGGCGATCTAGCATTGAGTTTCTGAGCACGCGTATACAATTGAATTCGATAGATGTGTCTAGACGGTGGAATACGTGGGCCTGTAACATACGCCAGACTTCAGGGCGTCGGCGAAAAATATAGCGATATAACCAGAATGTGGTGCGAAACCGACCAACTACGAGAATTCGAAGCTACACTTACGAAATGCTTTGTATTCTCTCGCACGGCCAGTCGCCTCGTGCTGCGGTGACGTGTGGTGAAACGAAAGCGGATATAACACAATTCGACACGCACTGAGAACATAACTGAAGGCTAGAACAAGGTTCGGGATTGATGATGGTGATGACGCTCCTTCTCATATGGCTCGTACCCACACTGGGGGATCGGCCAAGAATTGTTCGTGTAAAATTTTAAATATTTGGAGTTTTGACTAATGATTAAACAGAAAACAAAAGCTAACATACAAAGGAAAGAGTGGAATAATTATGTACTTGTGCATTCGGATCTGGCAGCTTTATGGATATGCTGAAGAGAAATTTGAACAATGGAAATAAAGCTTAACACAACTTTTTTTTTTCATTGCGATAGCAATTATATGGACAGTCTCGGCTGGTTTTTACCGTCACCGCCGTGATGCACCGTATATATATATATATATATATATATATATATATATATATATATATATATATATATATATATATATATATATAGAAGTCCCACAGAAAAATAATTCAAGAAAATGCTTCCGAAGCGCGGAATCGGACCAGTGACCTCTCGTTCCGCAGTGCGTGGCGCTAACCCCTACGCCACAAAACGCAGATCCTTCAGGTAGCTAACGGCGAGCGTTATATACACACCCTTTACCGCTGGCAGGACTCGGAGACGGCAGCGCAACGGGCGCATTTCAAAGTCGTCGGCCAGCTCGCTCGCTCGCTTCTAATATTTGCGCAGGGAGAACCTTGCCCTTCCGCTGTCTGCTCGCGCGGTATTTGCTGCCGGGGGACAGATGTTTCTGCAGCGTAGCAGCGCGTCCATCACGGGCCGCTTTTCTTGCTATCGCATTCACTGCTTCGCCCTTGCGGCGGAACTGGGACATTTTTACAGCGAAAGCTGTTATGAGCTCATTTCAACGGCCGTTTTTGGTGCCGTAGTTGTCCGCCGCCGCTGCCGCCGCCGGTGTCCGTAACCACTATCGTACGAAGTAAGAAAAAAAAAGGAAATAAGAAAAAATTTCCAGGATGGAACGAGGTTCGAACCTGCGCCCTCTGAGTGGGAGCCCAGTGTTCTACCTCGGGGCCATGCCGGTGCTTGAAACTGCGTTGCAAAAAGACCCTATACAGGCTTCTTTTCGGGAAGGAACCACATTAACATATGTATTGTAGTGTGGTAGAAGAGTAAAATAACAGCCAGGCGTCACACAAACGCGAATTCTGTAACCAGGCGTCACACAATGCAAATTGCGCACCGAGTGGGTTGTTGAGTGCTTCCAACCCATTACAAAGGCCTCTATAATAATTCTTCATCGTCATCAGCCACAGCATCAAGAAAGTGCACATAATGCCTTACAGGTGTTTAGCGAGTACCACGGTTCTCCGCAGAATAACGAAAAATTGCATATGGGCTGCTTCCCTACTTCACAAAAAGTATGATGATTTATAGCGTAGTGGGTTCATGGCAAGTGCACTTCTATTGGTTGCCAAGGAAGCCCATAAGGCTCCCATGATCCATTTCCTCAGGCTCTCAATAAAGTTAATTCCTTCTCTCTCTCGCTCTCCGTTTCTCCGGTTAACGTATGTTATAAAGCGTGGTGGCACAGTTAAATAACGACCGGGCGTCACACAATATGAATTACGTAACTAGTGGGTCGTTTAAAGCTTCCAACCCATTACAAAGGGCTCAGCCATAATTCTTCATCGTCATCAACCACCGCAATAACAAAGTGCACATAATGCCTCACAGATGGTACCTCGCTTCTCCGCAGAATAACGAATAATGTCGTGGTGGGTGCTTCCCAACTTCCCAAAAATTATGATTTGTGGCGTAGTGGGTACGTTGCTAATGTACTTGTATTATTAGCCACAAGATAGTTTATAACGGGCTCTAGAAATGCCGCTCTTCTAGCTTTCGCTGTGACTGTGCTGCGCTTTCCGCGCAGGCCTGGCGTTTTTTTGTAATTATTGATACATTTCTACTATAACAATACCTTATGCAAGTAGGAATTTCAGATCGAATTCGTTTCGTTTCACGAAAAAAAACACAAACAGCATTAGAAATATTCCTGTGGCTGAAGCCCAGAGCCGAAGCACCGAAGGTACGTACTTGTCTATCATTAAGTTTAGCCCCAGGCTAGCGAATGAGGTGTCATGAAACCTTTTTCTTTGTAATATACAGCAGCGACACGACAAAAACTAATGATCTATTGATTCTTCTTCTAAATAGAATTGACACAGGGGCGATATCGTCAGACCAGCACCAGCCTGGCTTACGGTTGCTTCGTAATCTCCCAACTGGTGTTTGAGTAACACAACAAAAGCATTAGTTTATTTTTCACATGCACGTTCCATACGAAAATTTTTGTGGCTGATAGCGAAATGGGCGCTCAAGAGCATCGTGTGGACGCACAAAAGGGCGCAAAATATTTTTGTTTTGTTTTAGAATGCCCCGCTGTAGAGCATATTGAAGCTGTTTCAGTCACTTTAAGTAAATAATGTGCTTTAACGTCATAAACATGGACATTCCTTCGACTGAGTAAAGAAATAGCAGTCATTGTCTTCGAACGTCAAGTCAGACTTCAGCAATAGTCAGACAAGGAGTACTCTATTAACCGGAACTACCCTGTACGAAATTACACACGGACACAAGTTCCTAAGGCGTCTCCATAAGACTATAACTAGACTACAGAAAATACAGCTGCGATCGAAATGAGTAACCTTACTACAGTATTTCCACGTGGGGGCTCTATTTCCGAGAAATATCGTAAGCCTCACATGCTAGTGGCTAATATGAGACGTATAATTATACAGATGACCTCATGAAAAGTACCACGCATAGAAGCCCGCATGACTAAATCATACGCGAATCATCCACTTATATTACAAGATACCCACGTTCAATCGAAAATGGAGCTAAATAAAACGAGGTGCAGAAGGAAAATAAGTGACACACGCACAAAGTTGGTTTGATCAACAAAGAAAGCACCTGGTGAAGATCATTAAACGAGTCAAACATTGTGCCCGAGCAGGTCCGTACTTAACTCTATATTTATGTCCCAATGTAAGCACGGGTTCTATGTATATATATATATATATATATATATATATATATATATATATATATATATATATATATATATATATATATATATATATATATATATATATATATATATATATAATACACAGAGGGAGCAATTGAAAGAATGCAGAGCGAATCAAGGACATGTGCGATACACTCGATAAATAACGGAAACGCAGCAGGGCCCACATGAGCACGACAAATATTGCCGCTAGCTCGCTTGTGCACACTTCGCGCGAAAACCAGGATTCGAGGAAGAGGAAGGCCGCAGCAGCAATAAGCACGCGTAACAACACTACAGCACTTAGGTCATCATTAATATTATTTTGCTGCGGGGCCGAGCATCCAGCCCCATCTACGCTGTACACGCCATCCCATAAGAAAAACGACCCAGCGATTGGGAGAGCTAAGTGAGAGATAAACGGTAAACTGCAAGCTCGAAAGGTAAGGTGGGGGGGGGGGGGGGGTGAGTAAATGGAAACATCTGTATTAATGGGAAGGACACTGTTCCCTTATCGCTTCTGTGTCACGTGTACAGAGCGGCGGATGTAGCATCTCCAAGGGCCGCTTTCCGCCGGGTTTACCTTTCGTTCGCCCTGCATCGCCCCCGCAGTCTCATCCGAAAGGAAAACCAGGACGGGGGAATGGCAGCAAATGAGCCCTTCTCAAGGACGAATGGCCGCGTGTAGCTTGAAGCACACCGCCTTGGCCGGCGGCAGGATTCGGGCCGATGGGGATGGCAGCAGAGTGCGCGCGGCCGTCAGTCCGGCGTAATCAAACTCTCTGCTCGGGCAAGCGGAAAAAAGGGGCTGCAGGCAATCGCGTTGTCTTTGGCGGAAGAGCGTACGGACTCGGCGCGGTGTATTCACCTTCGATTAATGCCGCGCACGCTTTTGTCGACACGTGTTTTTCGCGCGGAATGCAATGTGCAGAAAGGTCTGGCGGGGTGGTTTAACCCTTCTCTACATGTGCAGTTGTCAAAAAAGAAAAAAAGGAAAAGAAGGCACGCTTGCGCGCGAGCGCGCGCGTGCTCCCGTATTATCTATGAGAATAATATAGTGTGAAAGTGCGAGCCGGCAAGCGCGAATACAAACGTCTGCCCGTCAGCTTGTATTGGTTGATGTTTGATACGACACTGTAAGCTCAATCACTCATCTTAATAATTTCCCTCTCTCTCTCTCTCTCTCTTTGTGCATTTTATACGTGCGTGGGCTTCCGCATGGTGGACGGGTCTATTTGCGTGCGTGGAACAACGAAAAGAAATGGGCGCCATAATAAAGCACTATAATAAAGCGTCGAAGTCGTGCAGCTCTTGTGATGATGACCTAAACAAACAAACAAACAAACAAACAAACAAACAAACAAACAAACAAACAAATAAAGTGCAAAGGGAAAGTCATCGAGTGCGATGCACGAGCCATTGGGTGGGCGGCCGCGCTGGCACTTGAGAACGGTCCATTTCACTGGCTCGGTAACAGATTGTGCCAGTTGCTGTAGAGTCGGCGCACGGTTTATCACCGGTGTTCCTTTCTTACTCTTATTTTTCTTCGTTTCCGGGAGGTGAAAGTGGAAAGCACGAGAGTGTGTCCCAGAGCCAGCTTTCGGGTCTGAGGGGCAGGGAAGATATCTTTATTGCCAAAAAATAAATTGAGCTTGAAGTCAGGCGCTACGGGATGTTCATTTCCTCTATTATTACTATATACCTTCTTTATCGGCTCCGCGCAGACGAGGGCGCACTTTGGCCTCAGGGCCGTTAGAGTTGCAACATTTTGATTTGCGAAACGGACGACACACGAAGTGCATTCTAGTGTCTTTTTTTTTTTGCCTTATCCAGCACCTGTACTTCTGAGTAATAACGGCGTCAAATTGCTATGAATCTTCGTTTTTCCCTTTTTTTTTTTCTCTCTCTCTAGGAAGGCGCAAAGAAAGGGCATTTGTGAGCCTTCCGATATTGGGATTAAAACAGCAACAGCGTTTCACTTATTCGAGTATTCATATTCCAATACATATTTCGAACTTGAAGCAAAATCCACTTTTCCATGCAACCTCTCTTCTTTAAAATTTTGAAAACAACGCTGCCCTGCATGGCAATCCAAGGGACCACAAACCTGTGTTACGTTACCCGTGTTATATGTCTGGCTTAACAAACGAAGAAACGCAGACGAACTCGGCGAATTATGATTTATTTAGAATTCTACTTTGTACCACTCTACTTGAATTTCGCTTAATCGCAAGCAATGTGAATATGACCAGAGTTATGCGTTATACAGTGCTTTCGCGTGCGCTGGTATACCGTGTCTTGTATTTTCATTGTGTTTCAAGGTTTCAGTGTCCTATGCTGTACTTGTGTGTCTTAATGTTTAGCGCATTTGCCACCGTCTAAGTGCCCTTAATCATGTAACCCCCTTTTCGCTATGCTCTTATGGGGAGCCTGGAACGTACACTGAATGAATGAATGAATGAATGAATGAATGAATGAATGAATGAATGAATGAATGAATGAATGAAACTCATTACGTCACTCTACATCTATAAACCCCTCCCATTCTTTGCTTACCCTCACTTCAAGCGCAAGACAACAAACGGGATTTTCCGAACTGCCTAACCTTCCTGCCCTCACTCTCACTAAACTACAGCCGAAAGTGTGTTTCTGGATTGCCTCTTTTCGCGTCGGGTCGGCGACTGCGTGCGCCTTGAGGCACGCGGCATGCCAATGCGATAGTCCCGCAAATTGACGGAACCGTTAAAAATGCTCTTTCTCAACGCTGCTGCCATGTAGTGCTCTAAAAATGCGAGCACAACGTATAAACGTTCTTTTTGCGGAGGTGCTCGCCTCGTAGCCCAGCGTGGCACAGCTCTTCGACGCCGATGCCGCCACGGAACGTAAGCTACCCAGTGGCACTGTATATGGGTGGTCATTAATTAAGACGCATTGCTACCGACCTACGCGCGACCTTCCTAGCGCCACATCGGCTGAATCGATGCCGGGCAAATGCCGCGTTTGCGATAATTAATAAGATGAGGCGCTCAAAGGTGCAGGAGCCAGCCGCGCGGTGCGGGAGAAAACTAATTAACCGTGCTGCAACACTGCGACGTGCCGCCCGCCGGAGCCCAAGACACAGCGCGTCTCACTCAGCCGTGGGAAGAGGCAGGCTTAGTTCCGTGCAGCAGAGGGTGCGCTATACGGCATTGGGCGACGATACATAGTCTACGGCGAACACACTGTATACTGTACAACTTTTGAAACGGAAGGCACAGGCACCTAAATAACTGTCCAGCAAAGCTTCAAATTGGGCTAGTTGGTGCGACATTCGAATGTAGCTGCGCTAAGCGAAAGGTACGAATCACTAAGGACGAAGAGAAGAGGACGCGCACTACTTGTTTTATTCTCTTAGTCCTCCGTGCCTTTCGTTCATCTCAACCACACTGGGAGGACTAAATTACTGGGCCAGTTCTCGTGGTGGAAGCTAGGTAGCCGTAACTAAATCGGAAACGCTGCGACGCTGGTTTCGTAAATTCCGCGCACTAATGCTGAGAAGTTTCCGAACGAGGTATGCAGCACTCCCGAGGACAAAAGACTCCATGACGCCGGCTCCACGGTCAATGGGAAATTCTGATCTGTTATTGCGCAAATCCTATAATTTATTGAGCAACCATCTAGGTTGCAGAAACTGATAGATGCTGCAACGTTTAAATTGAAGCTGTGTTCTTAGGTTGAGCGAGAATTCGTTTTTGCTCAGAACTCGTGTCCTGGGCACTTTTGTTCCCTATAACGTGTGTCTGAAGACCTGAAATATTTTACTGTGCTCCAGGAGCTGAGTGGATACAAGACACAGTTACAGGTCACGCGACGCGTACAGAGAAGACGGAAGAAATTTCGAATTGAGAAATAAAAGAGGGAGCCCACGTGTACTCATTCGAAATCATTAAGAACGCATATATAATTAACAGGGTGTTTCACGAACTATAACCAAATATCTAAAAACAAGTGGCTAACCGCAACTGCATCAAACCAACGACATATGGCTTGCAGTCACGTGGCGCTCGTTAGAGCATCTTTTATATATTTCGCTTAAGTAGGTAATTAACGAAGATCAATTATGCAATATTTTTAGTATTTACTTTAGGGGGCAAAGTGCGTTTCGTTACGTTGTAGAGGGCATTCTAAAACGACCGATCCAATTTTTTGTGGTTATACGTGCATGCTGCGTGGTGATATTTTCCGGCGTTTAGAGGAAGCCCGTGTAATATGAAATAAAATCACGTGACTGTGCTCATGCGCTATCGTACTGTAGCGACACGATTGCCTATGAACATCGGCATATAGAAAAATAGTGCGACGCGCCTCAATGGTACGCAAGTCTGTGGTTTAATAGAGAGCGGCCGAACACACAAGTGTACGTACACGACAATCGATTCCACGCTGAATTAAGACTTTATATCCCGTAAAAATCCACTAAGTTTATAAGACCACTTATCCGTCTACGCATGTCGCCTACAATAGGCACAACAGAAATTCGGTAGTATGCACACCTACGCGTTTATTTCAGCCCGCTGAGAAGCTCTCGCTTTCGCGAATGTGAAAATATAAAATTAAAGAAAAGCACGCAGTTCGAGGCTCAACGGCTCAAACAGTAAAAAAAAAATGCCGAAAGAGAAGTCAGCTCATTTACACGTATAAGGCACCACAAAATCCCAACCGTTCATGTCCTCGCGGAGGCCGCCAATTTAACGCATGCAGAAGCGTGGAGTCAATCCCCCCCCCCCCCCCCCCCCAAAAAAAAAATAATAAATTCCATCGAGCTTTTTGTCAAAGCGACCGCGCTCACAGTCCACTAACGATGGTGAAAAACGGTGACAAAGAGAATTAAAAAAAAAGAAAGAAGAAAGAAACGTCCTTCTCACGTACAAGAGGTCTTGACGAAGATTAGCGAGTCCCAGAGGCAGGATTACTTCCGCACGACGATGAAAAGACCACCAACTCCTCGTTTTGATTTATATATGTATATAGATTCTACCGCGATGGTCGGCTTCCCACCTGCGCGCTTGGGTTGGACGCTTGTAGGTGTACGCGCCGCACTCTTTACTCCGTTATGATATCGATGAAATCACGCGTACATTCGCAGTGGTTGAAAGCGGCTAACGCGCGTTTGAGCAAGCCGTAAAAGCGCAAGGGCCACGTCACAGTGTGTCGACTACATATATATACGCACACGCGAAAAGTCAAACGCTGATGCTTACACATTGGAAGCAATATGGCACCGTAACTTACGTCGCGTACGCACCCCCCCGCCCCCGCACGCGCACACACACACACACACACACACACACACACACACACACACACACACACACACACACACACACACACACACACACACACACACACACACACACACACACACACACGCCGGCTATATAGTTATGCAGTATACATTAAGCGGTGCACGTAATTGTCCATAAGACGGTGGAGGCGTGCTCATAGGCATCTCAGTGTGTGTCTTTTTTGTTTGTTTTGTTCTTTCTTTCTTGCGAGAGGCCGTATCTCGGCTTACGACGTCCACACGTAATTAGAAGAGCTGGCGCGCGCCGGTTGCCCCCTCATTTCCCTCAACCCTGTTTTCTTTCCTTCTCTTGTCTTCCCTTCTGTCCTTTCTCTACTTTTTTTTTTCGTATTCTGGCACTATTCTGAAAGTCGTTGAAGGAGAACGGCGTTGCACATAGAAAAAGGTACAGAAGAGGGAAAAAAACGCCATGAAAGAACTGCACAGAGCCGATATCAATAATTAGCGCGACGACCAAAATGATCTCTCATCGTCTCGCCGCCGGAAGGGAGCGAGTCTGTTTGAGAGAAAGAGGGAAAGAGAGAGGTGAGAGAAGGTCGATGCATTCAGGCGGCACAGCTAATGTTATAAACTTCAACGCGCAAGGGCGGGAGCGTACTCACGTCATATAGCAGAGAGAGAGAGAGAGAGAGAAGAACGAGAGTAAGGAAGGTAAACTGACGCAGCGGGTTGTGCCAAGCTGAAGTGGCAGATCATTTGCCTCCACCTGACCCTATCAGAATATCCCCCCTCCCCCCTCCGTGTCGTCGAAGCCCATCAGAGTTTGCGATAGGGCTTTAAAAAAATAAGTTGGCAAGGAGGTAACCAGAGAAGGGGGGTGTTAAAAGATACGGAGGACGATGAAAAAAAGATAAAGAAGGGTTAACGGTGGAGCGAAGAAGAAAAAAGAAAATACGCACGCACAGGCGCGCTAAACGCTGAAGCGCCAGAAAAGCGTGGGAAAGGCTCGGACCACAGTGCAGGCTGTGAGAACCTGTGTCGACCAGGGCCCAGCCGTGAAGTTCGGTGTGTGTTTTCACTTATTTTGAACGGTAATTGGGGTGTGCCGAGGAAAGGTGATGTCCGGGGGAAAAAAAATAATAAAACGGGAGTCATGCTCCCGTCTAGGAATGCGAGCGCCCGAAAAATAACCGTGAAAAAAAGAAGAGAGAGACTAGAGAGAAAGAGGCGCTTGGAAACCTGGGTCTTTCCACCCTCTGCAGCCACATCATTCCTCGTCGTAATTAGAAGCCTCTTGGGGGGTGTGCGCAGAAATATGAAAACAAAAGCAACGCAGCGCGGTATCTCCGTCAAATAGGGGGAAAACAGTGAGAAAGAAAGCGTAAGAGCAAGAAGGTTCAGCGTACATTATTCGTGCGTGGAAGTTGCAAAAATTTCATTAGGTGCTTCTTTTCATATCTGTCTCGTTCAGTCAGGCGCGCCGCGGCGTTTCGGCACAGGGCCGATGCGCCCACTGCGTTAGGCTCGGACGGTTTAGGCTGCACATACTGGAAGTATAGCATTTTTTTTAGTGCGTTGGTGGTGGTCGCTTAATCAGGCTGACGGCAAATTATTTTCAAAGTTAGCCTCTTCCTTCCCTCGTTAGAGCCTGAAGGTCGACCAGACAGTTAGTCAGCATGCGTGCTCCCATTTCAGTCGGAGGCTTACAGCGCGCACGAAGCCTGCTGTGACGTCGAGAGTGATTACGTGCTACTCATCACGACGTCACGCTACACGTCCCGACTCTGTATACGGACCCGCGTCGTACTGAAAATAGATAGTTTTAGTGCCGGGGCGCCAAAGCGGCTTACGCACGCAAGCCCTTGCGTTCCTTTGTATTCGCCTAAGGCGCGGCTGGGAGCACAAAGGAACGCAAGAACGTGTGTACGCAAGTGGCTTGGGGTACCATGCACTAAAACTCTATATACGAGAGTGTTAGTGCAGGGGCCCGAACATAAGGGAGCGGGGAGAGTACAAAAGAACGCTATAGCTTAGGGATCCAGTGGCTATAGGGGTCCTCGGCACTAAAACCATAGTCCCTCAGTACATTTTACTGGTGACGAGACTTCGGGCCAAGCTTGCTATAGGGACAGGACCTCCCGCCAGGGGCGCCACTGCAGACAAGGCGGCTTTCAACGCAGTTTTTGGTGCGTTCAGAGGATTCCATGGCGGAGACTCGCTGTGGTGGCTTAACGTACACATTTTCAATGAGGTCTCCTATTCTGGTCTCGCATCGCTTACAGGCACCGTATCGTACCTGCGCGTAGCGGCCATAAATATATGTTCAGTTGCGGCAGTGTTCCATTCCTTTCGATCGGGGCGAAATCGGCGTGCAGTCCGGCGCTGCACACCAGTTTAGCAAACACTGGTTGGCCAGTGTTCTCTCTCATAGAGTGACGGCGAAGTTTCGTGAGCAGTAAAAAGTATTGAGGGACTATGCTGAAACTTTCTATTGTCGCAACACTGGCAGGGGCTAAAGAAGAAGAAAGAAATATCATGGGACGGAAAATAAGTTATACAGACACAGTAGAGGAAGAATGTAGAAGAAATCGAAATACATCTCTGTCACTGCCTCTTTGGCCACATCTTGCCATCGCCGAGCTTTTCCAGATTTTAGGCTAATGCGGTCCTAAAGAGCCATTGAAAAGCTACGCGCCAACTAGAGCGCACGGCCTAACCCACGCAATTGGGGCACGTCCCTCCTGCCTCGAACGCATGCGCCACGTAGGAGAAGACGTCACCAGCGAACATCATCCTTATCAGCCCCCTTCACATCCACTGCTGGAGAAAGGTACTCTTCTAGCGATTTCCAAATGACCCTGTCTTCTTCGAGACGATTCAAGTTTACTAGTCCCGCAAACTTCTAAATTTCATCGAACAATTTTTCCGCCGTCGCCGGCTGCGTTTTGCATCACTTGGTACCTAATACGACCAATAATATGACCCCATATAATACTTCCCGTTTATCCACTCGCCTCTTCTGATCACATTCACCGTTTCACGGTTCATACAGAGCAGCGTCAAAACCGGACCGGCTCCGTAAAGGATGCTCTGCTTTAACCGAGAAAGACGGCTTCGAAAGATGCTAAGTTTTCTTTCCAGAAAGAAGCCAGAAAGCAAAAAGAGCGGTGACCAGAAAATGCATTACTTGAATGAACATTCACCAGCGGACATATACTACTCGGCAAAGCAGGCTTTTATAATTAACAGTGGCCGTGTCGGGGACAGAGAGTGAAGGCAATAAATAGCGGTGGGTCGGAAGCATGCGATACATGTCGAAAATGCGATTATAAAGGTTGTAGATACATTGTACAGGGTCTCTTGAGGGAAGTAAAAAAAAATTGTTACAGGCTGTTGTATACGCTCCCGCCAACCGACACACGGCCACTCCACAGGTGCTGTGCCTCGCTTGCTGGTTCTGCCGGCGCGCTCGCGCGCGGCGCATTACTGGCTACTCTCGTCCGCAACTCCCGCATCACGTGTTCCTCTTGTACCTTCGCTACAACCTCCTCTCGTTCGCTTCTAGAAAAGCTAATAAAGACAGTCTCCCGCCAGCCGCTGTCTCGTGTGGTTCCTGCACCGCGGGGCTCCGATCCCCCAACGTAACAGAGGCATTAAGCACAACGAACTTACGTCATATTTCATCGCACCTCGTTCCTTCGGTCGCATATATGCAGTAACGAAAGCTCTGTATGACCTGCCTCTTATACTGCTTGCAACTATTAACAATGGCGAAATTTTATACGGAGCCTTAGTCGCATCCTGAAGTTAGAGAAAATTGTTTTGGTTCCTCTGGTTAAAGGAAATGAAATTCAGTTGTCTAACATATTTAGCATCTGCAGAGTACACGTAGGTTACATTGGCGGGTAAAAAGGGGATGTGACAGATGCGAATCATTCTGTTCGGTTCGTGTTTTTAGGGGCACAGTCTGGCTACACATCGCGCGCATCAGAAAGTGCGCACATTGCGTGTGTACGTCGTATTTCGGCGTAAGAAAGAAAATTAAAAAAATGACCGCCCAAGCACTCCGTACAGATGGTTGACAACCGAAGCTGAAACCTGAGGCCTCGGTGTTCATCACGAGCCGGGATCTATCGAAGTGTCTTCTGTTGTAGCCTTTGACTTCTTTGTCACCACATTTAAGAGATATGCGTGCTTCAAGCATCGCATTCGGTGACGTTAGCTTAAAGGAAATTAAGAACACCTAAAGGACTTTAAGGGTAGCGATTCATGCTGCTGCGGGTGTTATCCGTAGCTATATACCCTGACAAAAACCTGAAGAGGAACTAGTGCAAGCGCTGAGACCCTTCGAGGCTGCGCATGCTAGCACTCCTTCATTTCTAATGGATCAGTTGTGAGTGGTGGGGCTTGCACAATTTCTGTGGCACACACCCATTCCTGATGATCGTAGTGATCGCCACATTTTTCCACCTCCTAGCCGTATACGGCTTCGCTGTAAAATACGCGACAGCGAAATGCACAACAACCATGGCGCTAGTCGGAACGATTGCCCTCTGGCAAAACAACAATCGCTCGGCAACGCACGCAGGCAAGCAGCAAGCGGTACTCCATAAAAGAAAGCAAAGTACAGCGGGCATTCATAAGCAAGACGTGCAAGGAAAACACGGCGTCGACGGCGTAAGATTCCTCATTCTTGCCCGCGGGTTTTCATTCGTCTCGCTCGCCTTGACACGGCCGTCGTGGGTCCTAAGCTGCGAGCCTGGTGTCTCTTCTTTATTCCCCCGAACAAGCACGGAACACAGACGCACGCTCACCACTCCCATCCACCTCCGTTCCCGTTGTCCCTGCGTCTTCTCTTTCTTTTTTTTTTTGTTATCGTTTCCTCGAACACTTCCGAGTGCCCCTTTTTCGCGGCTGCTTTTCTGGTCACGCTTCGCGCATGGGTTGAATTGATATCCCTTCTCTCGTGCACTTCATTTCCCTTCTGTCCAAGCCTTATTTCATGCTTTTCTTTTGTTTTATTTTGCCGCACACCATTATTCGGGCCTCACCTTGTTGCCTCGGTCACCCCCTCCCGTTTTCGTTTTCTTTTCGTTACTCTTCTGTCACGAACAATCTTAGCTTCCTCAGCTCCGACGCTCAAACCCCGCCGGCCAGGAATCCAGCCAGTCTTGCGTTTTCTCCCAACGTTCACCTCCCGAACCCGTTCTCTCTTCTTTGGTTTACAAATCGGGCGTTTTTTTTTTCTTTCTCCCCTTTTTTTACGTTCCAGTGTTATCCCTGCTCGCTTGATTCTCCCATGCGTGAGATTCGAACGGGCTCGCACACAGCGCGCATGCGCGTGCCGGCTCAGCGCGATTCCCGAACTTTGTTTCCTTTCTTCGTTTCCTCCCGTTCCACTCGAGTTTTGTTTTCATTTGGACACATTTTCTTTCTGTTCACTTCGACTGCGGAAAAACGGAGGGAGGTCACGCACTGGAGAGAGGACGAGAGAAATCCCCACAAAGAAAAAAAAAAGAAAGAAAAAGAGAGAAATGACGTTTGAGAAAACCGGAAAGCTGACTTCCTCCCGAGCCAGAAGATTTGGCAGTGAAGCCGAACCCATTGGAGGTGCGGTCAGTAGCGACTACGATGGCGCAGGGTACGTAGCACAAAGCTCGCGAGTTCCGATCAATAGCCAGACGGACTGGCGCGATAAGAGTACAACCTTCAGGAGCGGTGACTGGAGCAACCGGCCGCGTCGCTGCTCACCTGATCCCCTGCAAACCACCTGCACGTCTATTTTGGAGGCCCGCGAGACAGCGTTTTCGAGTACGTGCCTTAAATCCCCACGGGAAACTCGAAGGCTTTCAGCAGCGAGTCAGGGATCCACTGCTTTTCGCGATTAAGAACAGCGCCTCAAAGAGGCGTAACCATTGTTCGCTTTTATCTCTGCTTTTAGGGAGTACAAGACTAAGAGACAGGTTAGAAGAAAATAAACTGTCACCAACAGGTATCGAAAGTAGTACACCAATGCTTAGCTCCGGAAGGCGACACGCAAAGAGGACTCGTGACAGGTTCCAGGTCCTTTGTTAGGAAAAGCTAGAAGGTTCCAGGTTCCCTCACTTTTGCGAACACAAAAGGAAGCAATCAGTTCAATTTGGCATTTATTGGTTCCTTCTCTTAGGCTGTATACGCGTCTGGTGCGCGAGGAAACTCCGAAAGGGCGGAACACCGGTACTGTTTGCATTTGGTGCGATACGTGTGGAGTCACGATTCAAAGTAGTGTAGCTAGCATACACCGATGGACAAGGTAGCCCCGTTTTAGATCCTTGAAGTGAGCTGTCAATGTCGACAATGATGAGGCGAGATTGTCCATTGACACGGGCTTCGGCACGCACATCGTCTTCGGCGGTTTGGTAGCACCAGGTAATATATAGAAACACGCTATCGTCTCTCACAAGAGGAGGTCAACGTTTCAAAGAACTCACCGGTCCTCGTATAGAGGGGCTTGTCAGTGCTCATAACTTAAAGGCCCACGAACTACACAACTGTAAACCGCGGGGCGAGGCAGGTTGATGAAGCCTGCGCCGTTATGAGCGCTTTCCAGAGCCTGCAAGGCTGGGTGCGATTGGGGTCGTGTCTCTGCAGTGCGGGGAAAATGCACCGGGCTCAACAATCGAATGTATCCACACACGCGTGCCTGTCGGCTACACGCCGCATAAGCTGACACACTGCGCGCTGCGATGAACGAAGTGAGGACTGCAGAAATTACGCAATGAATAGGTGGCGGCACTGCGACTATTTCGTTTTTCTAAATGTGCTGCTGACACTAGACTGTTGGCCTTCCACAGTAGTGAGGAGAGACTGAATCACAAAAGCAACTTCTTCATGGGTTGTTAGAACTTGATAAGTGAATCACCGCGCCCTGTCCTCGGACACGTTAGAATGCAGAACGCGTGGAATGCAGTACGGCTGTGCATGCACAGCGGGCACACGCAGCCGTATATTTGTAGAGCTTAGAAAAAATCCTGACAAGATAAGCGATAGGAGGCAGCGCAGTGCATTGGTAGTGTTTACTTTCAAAGTATGTTCCCACAGTTCGCTGGAATATATGTTAAAGATCGACTTTCACTACGTAACGCTAAAGCACACGGTGCCATCCGTCTGCGATTGAGATAAAAACTCGGGGAGCAACAAAGCATCGATTCAGCAGACAAAGGGGACTTAAAGAATGAAGACAAATGAGATCTGCTCTCCGGCTTGTTCACTTTGTAAAACTTCGCTCGCCGTCCCTCTCCGCAGTTTTTCAATACTTTCCGAGCGGTAAACCGAACATCTGCGCTGAAAACGACGTCGAGAACAAACAGCCACCGAAAGAATTTAAAACAAACTGGACAACAGAGACGCGCAAGCTGAAGAGAACACCCACGGCCGAAGAGAAAGCATCGAAAGTGAAGCAGCAGGGAGCAAACGTGATCGCCATCGATTTGGGACGGTGATCTCACGTTGCCGCTGCGCTGGAGTGAAAACCAAAGCAAAAGGAAAGGCGAAAGCGTGAAATGGAGTTAAGGCGAACGCTTTCTGGCTCCGCGCCCCATCTGCTGAGTGGAAAAAACAAAAACGATCACGAAGAAGCTAGGGGACGACGTGGGCAACAAAATAAAGGCGGTTCTGGCACGTCCCACATTTCCATTCCTGTGAAGGTGCGATCCCGACGTGACCAGGTGGCTTGTTTGCGCCGGTCCGCCGCCGTCCGTCTTCCGTGCGGAGAAAAACGACCGAAGGGAAAGGATGACACGGGAAACAAAGCTGTTGGCTATACGGCGAACTACGTGGGCGTGCACTTCGTCTTGCCTGCGCATTATCAAGGTGTATATACTTTTCTGCACTTCGATGGATTAGACTGAAGGTGAGTATAGAGGGCGGGACAGAAAGGATGGAGCTGAGGAGCAACGAGCGGCGCTCACTGAGGAGACCGGCTCGCTGTATACGCTGTAGAAACGCTAGATAGAAATGAGTGGTGCTTGATAAACAAGAAAAAATTCAGGAGCCCTTCCCCTAACGGGAAAATGGGGCAAGCGAAGCTTGGCGTGTTCCTTCCTTCCTTCCTTCCTTTCTTTCTTTCTTTCTTTCTTTCTTTCTTTCTTTCTTTCTTTCTTTCTTTCTTTCTTTCTTTCTTTCTTTCTTTCTGTCTTTCTTTCTTTCTTTCTTTCTTTCTTTCTTTCTTCCTTTCTTTCTTCCTTTCTTCCTTCCTTTCTTCCTTCCTTCCTTTCTTTCTTTCTTTCTTCCTTTCTTTCTTCCTTTCTTCCTTCCTTTCTTCCTTTCTTCCTTCCTTTCTTCCTTTCTTTCTTCCTTTCTTTCTTCCTTTCTTTCTTTCTTTCTTCCTTCCTTTCTTTCTTTCTTTCTATAGAATTGCGCAATGCTCCCTCCTAACTTTTTCCTTCCTCCATGGCGGGAATGAGACCTTCATCCATGTGCTTAGCAGCGCAACGCTTCCGTTGCTATACACTCTTAATCAGGTCCTGGTTAAATGCTAGCTATATCCAGGAAGCCAGACGAAAAATTTCCGGTTTCCTGGCCATATCTAGCACTTTAAGCGGGACCTGATTAAGAGTGTAGAGGAAGAAACGACGGTCATGCGTTCATACACAGGCAACAATGAAATGTGACAACGAGAAATGACAATTGTGACCTCGATAAAAGATCAGATTGCCATATCAGAAACGGCTGATCAAACCCTCGATCGAGAGAGGATCAGTTATTGGAATACGACGCATACAAATACGCATGGAACCGGCGCATCTTCCAGGGCCGCATTTCTGCACACTCGCCGGCGCCGTATATATCCCCGTACAACGCCGGCGCTGCCGCCACCGAAATCTGCAACTCATAACAAGCTTTGCTTGAAAAACTTGGCGTAGTTTGCACTAGTGGAGCACGGCTGGAAACACAGCGGAGGTGATGTTCACCTAGTTGGTCCCGGACTTTCGAGGTTTTGCTAAGTTTTTGCTAAGTTTTACAAGATTATGGTAAGTTTTTGCTATGTTTCGCGAGGTTATGCTAAGTGTTGCTAGGTATTGCTAAGTTTTTTCTATGTTTTGCTAGGCATTACTAAGTTTTTGCTAAGTGTTTCCAAGTGTTGCGAGGCGATGCCCTGACTCGCCAAGTTCCATTCTATCACTCGAAGCCAGCCTTCAGTCTCTGTAGCTGCCCCCGCATCAGAGACAAGTGCAGCGTTGTCGGGTGGTGGTCAGTAGTGCCCAACTTCGGGCCAGGACCAGCTATGTGCCAATCAGATCCTCAGTGTCTTTAGCCTTGCGCCACTAGTGCAAGCTACGCCCAGCTTTTTTGAGCCAAGTAGCCGGCTTTGGCACGCAAGGGCTAGATAACGAGATAGCGAAGCAAGCGCGAAGCTATGCACAGATGCGGCAGGGGTTGCTAGGCAACGCGAGGTGACGTCATCGCTCCGCGAGGTTTTTTGTCCACGACGGACGGACTAACGCTCGGCTGAAATAGCTCCGCTGTTAATATACACAAACGAAGCTCGCAGGAAAACTAACTTATCTAAACTGGCGTGGCGGAAAATGAGCCGAATTTCATATGGACGTCTACATCGTTACGATTAGAAGGCCGCACCGCCGTGCCCTCAGCCGCAGACTCCATAGCTTCCCGGCACAAAGGAGGTGTGGCAGATCTGAAGCGTAATTGAGGGAGTGATCATTGCTATTTTCATAATTTGCGCACTTCTGTTTGATTGAATTAATGCTGGAGGACTGACTGTCCAGGTTCACGTTGCTGGTAATTCTTTAGGCCAGAATGGCAACTAGATGCAATGGCGCAAACAGTGCAAGCGCTGACAAACCGCTAGAACCCGGTATGCTTTCTCTCTGGAAAGCACGACGCCGTCAACTTTACCAACCACCCTAATCACCGTTCCCACCCTACAGGTGACATTGTTGCGCGATCAGCGGCAGCGCCGGATCAAGAAATGATGTTTTTAGTGTCAGCTACAAAATACAGTGCGGATCACTGGTCATCAGGCAAAAGTGTGACCTCTTTAGTGACGCTACATGCTAAAAGCAATGCATGGGCTTCAATTTCGAGTGACCCCTCTTTGCACCAGAATGAACTGCACAGAAAAGGCTTAAACAAAGGTTCAAAAGTGGATAATACATTTCGAGGAGCGCCTTTCTCCACACTGTGAATGCCTTTCTCAATGTGTTTACACGAGGCAGCGTCTCACAGGTCCACGATGGCGTCAAATCATCAATAGTAACCGAAGTGAAGAGATATATAATCGACTGGAGCCAATGTTTCGACAAGAAGACTGGCTTTCGCCGGCTCCATCGAAACTGGTCAATACGCGGGCTCCAGTCTGTGACGCTTCTCGTAAGAGCACGTTTGATCATGCCTGAACGTGTTTGTATGCTACGTGTTACTAGCATTCTTTTCCCAAGGCGAATGATTCCGAAGAATAAAAAAAGGCGTTTGACAGGCTAGGCATTATGACGTGCTGATGCCAAATCACACATAATTTTCGTAGCACCTTGCAAAGTGTCTGCCTGCTGATCACCGCCATAGACGTGCGCAGGTTCTCCACTAAGGGGGGCCAATTTTCACCGCTGCGCCCGCTCCCCCTCTCCCCATATTGGTCGAGTCGGAAAGAAAAGCTCTGCAGTGGACGCAAAAATGAAAAATAAGCGACGACGTGCTTTACGGAACGACCTGCCTTTGGTCCCCGGCTTTCTGGGAGTGCATGTGGCAAGTGAACAGTTCTTGGAATGCAATAACAGGAGTCCCCAGGCGCCATTATCGTCAGAAAAAATTCATGGCCATAACCCTGGACTCTAAACAATGACGGGACTGGTCCGTCTGAGTGAAGGTATGGGGCAGACTTGGCGCCCCCCTTCGTTAATTTGGGGGGGGGGGGGGGGGGGGGCGCATGACTATGATCACCGCAGCTATAGGGTAGGTGGGCTACTGAAAGGGGTGCGCACATTCAGCGGTATGCAAAGTCATGCGTCACGTGAAATGACCAAACGGCGCCTATAGGTCGGCACAGTTTCGAAGAGATCGTAACTATTTCATTGGTTTTCTCGGTAACCGACTCGGCCGCTTGTCATCTCGTTAATGGCTGGTGCACGCGCGTATCGACTGCCGGGAAGTCACTCGACATCCAATCGCGTGCCAGAAAAAGGAGCGGTTCCTAAAGAACACCGGTGAAATTTATATAGGACGCCCGCTGGTTAGTGGCGTCCAAGCGCTGGCACTTGAAAAAAAAATCGATATCAATTTTCTAAGGCTTAGGAGCGAGTCTCTCTCTCTGCCCAAGGAGCGGGTCGATAAAGTCCCATTGGGCGTCGACGGCGGGGAACGAGAATAACAGGGACTCGAAAAAAGAAAAAAGGCTGCTCGGCCTCACCGTTTAACTATCACAGTGTTCATGAAATGACATGGCTTCACACTGCTGTGATTGGAGGAGCGGTCCGACGCGTGTATCGATTTACCACTCTTTTTTTTTTTTTGACACGTCAATGTTCCCGCATCAATTCCGAGAACAATATCGCTTGGAGCACCGATTACTAACCGAAATTCAATTATAATAGCAACTATAACAGACACGATTAAAGAAAAAAAAAGGCATGGTGCGTTTAAGTGGAATCATTGGTGAGGAAAGAGAAGAGACGCGAGCCAGAACTCGTTCGAAGACGTTGCATGGCCGTGCGAACGAAAACTCCTGAAACAGGGTTCTTGCAGCCCACATGGCGTTCGGAATCTCGGCAGAGTTGGAAAAATTTAGAGACTATATTTTACTTGTGCTCGTGTTTTTTTTACACGTTATTTTCCACCTTCTTCATCGGCTTGCACATTCTGCCGCGCCATTTTGTCACCAGAATCTACACCACCTCGTACGAAGTATGTTAAGCGAAGCAAGGGAGCAATCCATAGCTGTGAATTTAGCTCAGCCATTTGCTTACAGCATCTGAAACTAACATCCCGTAACATCCCGTATTAAGTTCAAGGTTTCGATGAGCTCCAAACAATGTCGCGCTCTTCCGCAGACAAGCAGTAAATGCTGAGCATAAAATGGAACGCCCGTATACTAGTAGTGTTAATTTTTTCCAAGCTTGATTTACAGCATCAAAGGCGTCGATGGCCAAGAACCGAACTTAAAAAAAAAAAAGAAACGACAGTTGTAATTAGCTTACTAGAACGTCGGTACAAGATACGATGTGCGCACAGAGTAATGGGCAACGAGATCTGTCACACGCTTTGGACATCATCAGCTATTATGCCCTTACACATTACGACACATTGAGGGAAGAAAGAGGCGCAAATAGAAGAGTTAAGAAACCAAAATTATATTGACGGCGTCATTAATGATTTTCCCGTTTTTGTGAGCCGACTGAACGAAGGAAGCTCTTTGTGTCATGTAACCGCTGCTCCGCGCATCTCGATAGCCCAATCCATACAAAGGTGGAGCGTCCTGGAGCCAAGACGGCAGCCAAGCTGAGCCAGTGACTATGCACACAATATAAAAGAGACAACATAAACGAAGGTAAGGCGTACAAACACGGATACAAGAGACGAGAACACAACACAAACGCTGACTGTAGTGAGCGTTTGTGTTGTTGTGTTTTTTTTCAGTGCTGCCTTTCAGTCGGTATACCAACTGAAAGGGAGCACTGCGGCAGGAAAGAAAGTAGACACAAACTTATGTGCGCATGCGTAAGCATGGTAGCGCCACATGTCAATCAGGCACACGCGGGGTTCAGTGATAAACCCGTAATAGAGTTACTGTATATGCTACCGTTAGGAAGCACAGTTGCGCGTCTGTCTTCTAAACGCCGCTCGGAGCCATGCGTTGCGGAGAAACTGACGCTCGGACCAATTTTTGTATTTCTCGACGCTGCCGCTGCAGCGAATTGGATAGACACTTGTCATTGGCAGTTAAGTTAATCACCGGTCTTCGACACGCCAAACATGTCATGTCGACCGACGACGCGGTAGGCATGTCGCCTGCAAAAACGGAGTGCGGCTTCGCCTCATAGTTGTGGTTGCTAGCCAGACCTACGCGCAACTCTGCTGCCTATATGTAGCATCTACAGTAACTCTTAACTCGTAACAGGCAGGGCGCTCCAGTGCGCTGTAAAGCTACCAGTTTTAGGTGTCTTTCTTCGTCTGCGAATTCAGACGAACGAAAGCTTTTACATGGATCAATTACACGAGCCCCAAGAAACATTCAGACCCGTCACTGCGGCTTTCAATTATCTGACATCGACCACCCGTAGGCGAGGTATGTGGCATGATCTGTTTGTATGGGATGTCAGGCTGTATTTTAAGCCGAGCGAAGAAAAAAACCCTAATTAAACTATCGCTTCTTTAAAAAAAAAATGATACAGGAAGAAAACCAAAATTGCTCTACACGTGGACCTGCGTAACCTATGAAAGCCCACATCCTCCCGCCTCTAGAATATGGATGGTGACGACGGAAATCGCGCTGACATATTGTTATCCATAGGGCTTGTTCGCTTTCTGAATGATCAACACCCGACAAACGCAGAACACATTCTGGAACCGTAGTGTTCTAAACACGACGACACTCCTACATGGTCATTGCAGTCGGAAAGAAAAAGTAACAGAGTTGGAAAAAAGGAATTATCAAAATCTACCGTACACAGTTAAGGCTCATTAGTTGCAACACCTCGAATTTATTGTTGCAAAACTAGACTCTCTTGCTTCATCGGTCCTGGTTCGTAACATTTTCACCATTGCATTCTACCATCTAAAAATTACCTTTAACAGAAGCAGATAAAGCATAGTGTTGATTTCGCCAACATAATCAGAGTTTAATCTTTTTCCCCCTTCCCCTCATAGCAGCTGGTTAACAGACCCAGCTAGATTAGCTTAGATAAAGTACAGTGTACATCTCAGATGAAATGCAGTGTCGATACCGCCAACATAATCAATGCTTCCTCTTTTTCCCTTCCCACAGAATAGAAGTTAGCAGTACGAGGTCAGTTCTAGTTAACCTTACTGCCATTCCCTTATACTCTCTATCTCTCTCTCGTTGAAATCATAGAGCCGTCAGGGTTTTTTTGGCAATAATGCCGAAGGGAAAGCCAATAAAAAAAGCCTCAGAAAAAAAAGAGGACACAATAAAAAGGATTTTCGCAGAATCAAAGCTCTTTTGCTGTTGGTTATCTTTGCGTTTCCATTATCTCCCACTTTTGGCAAATAAAGACGAATTGCGCGTCCTTCCTTCGTATCTACAGCGCACTTTTCGCATGTCCCGCCTCGTTACCAGTCTACACAGGATGAGTCTCGACATAAGCATAGGCGCCGTCGTGCGCAGTCGATAGCTTTAATACTGATCCACTTTTCCACATGCACTTCGTTCGCGCTTTCTATTTCTTTCTTTTTTTATGTATGTAAGCCGACATACATTGGCACTCTCAAACATCTTCTGAACCAGCTTCTCAAACGGGAAATAAAAAAAAAACTTTATCGAGTCGGCTAATGCAGTGAACGTACAGTACTCGCATGATAAGGCGATAGGAATGTATGCAAAAGCATAAAAATGCATGCACTCTACAGACGAGTGAAGGAGGCGAGACCGGGACAGGGCAAACATCGTCAGGGAGGATCTTGATTGATGAGCGAAACAAGCCGACGGCCGTGACTTCGACCACTCGGAGCCCGGTACCCCAGCTTCTTGGCTCCTCATCGAAAGAAGAAGAAAAATAAGAAGAAAGAAGAAGTACCGTTAGAGGGACACGAACTGCGGGGCAGCCCGGGTTTGAACAAGGGAAAGAACGCTTCCTTTTATCCGCATACATCAATGGTACCCACTTTAATTTTACCTTCCCACGAATCTACTTTGTTCTAACCGCCGCGTTCCCAGCGCCAATCGGTCTCTGATGTTACTAAGAATGGAGCTAAATGTGGGCTTCGTTACGAAATATCAGACTACGACCTGTTTCAACTTCTTTTAGGCTTCCGAGCTTAATCTTTTCGAGGAGGTAAGTATAGGGAAAGCCTAAGCCTTACTTCTTTTGTTCTTCAGAAGTCCGGACAGTATTTGAAGCTACTTAACGAATTCGTCCCTCGTCGTCTCAAGCTCGCGATCGCATTACACTCCGAAGAACCCTCGTCCGCGCTGCGTAAGACCTTGCTCTTCCGCTTCGCTCGGATGGCTGCGCCGCCGTGGCCCTATAGCTGGACGGCCGAGATACGGGCATGATAAACAGGATTTCGTGTAGGGCTGAAAGGGTGCGTAAATCAACTTTACAGTCGCACGCCAATATCGATACTACCTGCGCTCGAGAGGGCCGTCAACGTTAAGAATAGAACGCGAAAGAAGTTTACGCGTCGCGAAGCGCTGGGCGTAAAAGCGTGAGAGAAGAGCTGACAATGATGAAAGAAAGGAGAAGAAAAAAGATTCGGCAGATCTCACGTACCGTGGGAGTCGATATTATGCGAAGCATGCGGCGGGTAGGTGACTGTGGCGTAAGTTTTTTTACATAGCGACACGCTATAAAATGACGCTAAAGATTTGTATAAATTTTATGCGGACACATATATATGTTGAAGAGCCGCATATGTGTTATATAACCAGCTGTTTACGGTTGGGTAACGCTTCCAATGGCAACGTGGGTATTACCAACACCGGAAGCGGTAAGCTGATATGTAGTGCTTATACGTGTCCCGAAAACGCACGCATGTTTCACGAACCCGTGTGCATGTGTGCAAGAAGTTCTTGACAGTTCTTGAACAAGGGTATCATCACCGTGATCAGTGAGAACCAGCAGCTGGTCATGAATTGTTATAGGATCCGGTCGTGATCGTGGTGACGAGGGGTCCATGTGTAGTGAAGTATGTGGTACAGTAGAGCTGTTGGAATTCGTGGATGCCTCGGTCATTGTGTCGACAAATTGTCTGTCGACAGAGCCGGCGACGTGTCGGAACCTGAAGCCACCCTTCGCGTTGGTGAGGTTATAGGCCGTCGAGGCTGGTAGGCCTGGATAGTGGTACGTAGACCAACATCAGTGGATGGTGTTTGTCGTATTCGTAGACTATACCTGGGCGTAAGTGGCCTACGTAGCCTAGTCTACCAAGCGGCTGTCAGTCAATCTGGCATCGTCCTCGGTCAGCATGAGGCCATCGCACAGCCTCGCAAGAAATGAAGATCGTAAGAAATGCTGCGTCGTTCTGGCGTTCTAAGTGCACTTTACGGTGCGATGATGTGAACATTATACGTAACTTTCGTTGTTGTATTCCTCCGGGGTCGAGCAATGCTTCAATATAGCTTGCTGAATAATAGAAATACAAACATATAGTTTATTCGACTGCTATAAAAGCGGAGCCAACACTCGAACTACAGACGTTAATCTGATATGACACCTGTATCGTAGGAGTACACATCGTAGGAGTATCATGCAGTGTTTATTGCTTTCTTGTAAAATTAGATAGCCAGCACCACAGCCACAATTGACGTTGCACCGTTATTACGCCTGTGTAGGCTGTTTTTCCAAACCACTTTACAGACCTGGCGTGGCTCAGTGGTTGAATACCTGATTGCCACGCTGAATGCTTGGGTTCGATTCCTGCTGGGATCCTAATTTTCATTCTTTCCATTCGTTGAATCAACGCTGCCGATGTTGGTTTTCCTTAACGCTCTAGCATTTAGGTTACCAATGTCTGTTCTCACCCTTCCTGGGTAGATATAAACTGTCAATCACCTGTGGCGCATACCCGTACACCGCGGTCCCTGGTAAACGGGTATGTGCCACACGTGTCTAGTGGAAAGGGTTTGACGACGTACGCGGCAGGATTTTGACGTTATTCATGTCATGACCCGGCAATCATATTCGTCAAATCCTCTTGCCCTCCCATGCAAAGTTTGGTCTACACCAAGTTAAGGAGGCGATCATGAGAGCACCCAGACGTAGGCGGCTAGATAGATAGATAGATAGATAGATAGATAGATAGATAGTTTGATACGTAGATAGAAACGCCCAAAGTGCCAGAGGTTCGCTAAGAAATGCTTCGCATTTAAAAAAGGATTAGCGTCGGTAGGCTAACGATGTAAGGATTGTGAACGTTGTGTAAGATTTAACAAAATACACATTCTTTATTGTGAGGTATGAAAATACGCTGAAGTTGACGAGTATTACACGTCCGTCCGTCCGTCCGTCTTCTCGCGCAACTTCATTTTCGGGGCCGCTGCGGTGGCTCAGTGGTTACGGTGCAAGGCTGCACACCCGAAAGTCGCGGGTTCGATGCCGTCCGCGGTGGGATAGCATTTCGATGGAGGTGAAACGCTAGAGTCTCGTGTACTGTGCGATGTTAGGTGGTCAAAATTATTACGATGCCGGTGTACTTAGGTGGTCAAAATTATCCGGAGGCTTTCACTAAGGCGTCTCTAATAGCTTGAGTCGGTTTTGCGACGTTAAGCACCATAAACCCACTTCATTTTTGGCATTGCAGAAGCTCGAATAAATATCGAAATAATTACAGCAGAAACCATCTGAAGATGATTCTCAGAGTCAATGCGCATAGCATTAGCGTGAGACAACGCCATACGCATTTACTATGACAATGTTAGTGTTTCTTAAAGTACTTATCTGTACCCACATTGAATTGAACGGCGACTCCTCGACATTCCGCCTGCGTTGTGAAAACGATTCAACCATCTAAACGTGTTGGCTTGCACGAAGGAAATTCTTGAGGAAACCATTAGCGTCGTGTGAAGTACACCTAGCTTCTCAATGCGCGCGCTGGCACGCCGGCTGTCCCGCCTGATGAGGAATGCGGCGTATTGGTTACTTCGGTATTAGAGGCCCAGAGTTTTCGGTACTAGAGCACCAGAGAGGTTCTAGAGGGCTGCACTTTGGTAGGTAAATCGAACGCATTCGCAGAGAAGGTGCGCGATTGTTCCGCTGGACTAGCAGAGTCCACATAATGGCCTATCAGCGATTCCATTAACAAAAGTTTCAGCATTTCAGAAGGCGACTCTACGCAATAGACGGCCAAGAAGGGTAGAGTCACGTTGTGGTAGGTTAGACAGGATACGGAGTTGCACGTTGGGATCCAAAGTATGCAGGCGTGTGCTTGTGAACGTGGCTGAATTCCACAGGTCCAGCGGTCCACGTCCAGGTCATCTGGGCGAGCACGCAGATTCCTTTCGCTTACTCAGACCTTGAAAGGGGGTGGCGACACTGTTGACGCCGTCGTTCAGCTGCGTTGTCATTTCCCCGAATGCCGCAGTGATTATAAGGTATCCTTTGAAATAATGTTTTGTCTCCAATAAAAAATGGAAATCCTACCGGAGAGGAATGAAGCAATGGTCTATGAGACATCGAAGTCTACATTTCGCCGACATTTGTCCATGATGTACCCTGTCTTTGCAATGCGCGCACACACACGCACACATTCAGGCACAGTAAACCTTCCGTTAGATTCATTAATATAGTGCCGAGAAATCGCAAGGAAGTCAAGAGAAATATGACGAGCGAAAAAAAGAAAGAAAGAAAGAAAGAAAGAAAGAAAGAAAGAAAGAAAGAAAGAAAGAAAGAAAGAAAGAAAGAAAGAAAGAAAGAAAGAAAGAAAGCTCCTATCTCGGCGCTGAACTTATTTTGACGCGCATCCGTGCCCGGAGCTCTTTTCATCTGGCGAAGCCATTCGAAAGCGACTGCCGTGAAAGATGGCCATAAATTGAAGACAGGGGGGAGAGAAAGCCGCTCCGAGAAAAATAGTCTGCTGAGCTTCTTCGGCCTCAGCCAGGCTTCTGTGCGTGCTTCGATTGTGTATATAACTAATGCTTGAAACATGCTTTTTTTGTTTTGTTTGCGAGCCGTAGCGTTATTTTTTTTTATCGCGTTCGTCGAAAACGATGTCGTGCGCGGAGTGATGAAAGTCAGCAAAGGGAGGCGCGCGCAGGCTGCTGTCACCGTTCTGCGAGTGAAAGAAACGCAACAGAAAAAAAAAAAGCAAAGACTAACGACACGTTTCCGTAAATCGTGTCCAGAAAACAGAACGGTGCACACACCGCGCAGTTTTTATCGGGTATAGAAGGAGTCCACGAGCGCGTTAGTGAAAAAACTTGAAGCTGGATGCATTCTTTTTTTCTTCCTTTTACGTACTTCCCGCCTTGCCTGCACACTTGCGAAGCATGCAGGTGAAAACAATATGCTGAGAGCTGAAAACATCGATAGCAAGCATAAAACCAATGCGTATAGACTGCTCGTGCGACTATTTTCCTACGCTGACCAATGAGCTCGTGTGGTTGAATAGCTTTCACTCCAACTTGAAGCAACTGAGCGCTTCGAAGAGACCAACAGGAATAAAAATGAAATGAATTAATACATAAAGAAATGAAAGAAAAGCGGTCGTGGCAAGAAAAATGAATTCGCTCGTAACTGATCATGTTAAAGATCAACTGCGCCCGTGATCAACTGCGCCTGCGAAGTCATTTTCTTTTAAGTGAGTTGGTTCTTGCTCAAAGTGAAGTGCTATCTTTCTCTGACCTCTTCATAGCTAGTGTTTTGAAACAGCATGCCGGCCTCGGGATAAATTTTATGGCTCCATTATCACGCCGAACTCACTCAAAACGACATTTTCGGTATTCCAATTGAAGTAGTTGATTAATGGCCTTTCAATTTTACAGCTGTGTCGTTGCGGGCGAACAGGTGGCGCAGCATTCTTGCAATCGTGTCACTTGATGTGGCAGTTACGATCTTTAGTTGCTGTTTCGTTAAGACATGCAGTCAGTCACACTTCCAAAGAAGTATATATATATATATATATATATATATATATATATATATATATATATATATATATATATATATATATATATATATATATATATATATATATATATGGGAGAGCACGGGGTTCGCCAGTTTATCCATGACTGTACGTTGCAAACACCGTCGGTACCTTCCGCTAGCGAGCATAGCAGACGCAGTGAGCGAGAAAGACATAAAACGAAAAGCTTGTGGCGGCAACGTGAAAGATGAAAGAAGAAAAGAAAGAACGAATCAACAAAAGGCATGTGCGTAACGTCCACCCCACGTCACGCAAGAAGACAACACAGGCGGAGTTTTCACGTCTATAGCTCGACTGATACTCGCGTGAGAACTTCCTATTAGTACTTCCGCTATTGTTGATCAAACAAAGGCCCCACTAACGAAGGCTTCGGACGAACGTTCGCCACGATTGTATTCTGACGCGGAGGTATCCACAGTGTCGTTTGGTGTATCAGTTTTGTGTTCAGCATCAGCTATGTAGCAAGAGTTAACAGTAGTTATGTTCACAAGTGTTGCAAAAATTGTTACACTGAGTAAATGAGATATACAAACACGAAAAAAAAAAAGATTAATCGAGGTGGGAGACAGGGTAATTGCTGCACTATTTACGCGTGTACTTAATCAGAGTGAAACGAATCAATAACTAAGTGGAAAAATGTGGCGCGGCTTTGTGCCAGTATTTCCGGAATAATGAAGCAATACCACCGTAGAATAGCTACTGTTTTGATCTAATGATATCTACGAAAATAAGAGTATCGACCATTATGACGCATGATGGATACCATTAGAATATCACGTAAGAAACCACGTTCACTCTAGACAAACAAATAAGGATAGCATAATCTACTCCAACTTTCCCACTTCCGCTCTCTCCTATGTACCTCGAAAACTGAACACTGTTAAAACTCCAAAAGTACCGCGATGCGCTGACAACTTTTCGTGTTCCCACCGTTGACTGCAGGGTGTCGCGCTGCTGAACTCGAGGGTGTGGGTTCGATTCCCGGCCATGGCGCCCGCCTTTCAATGAGGACGATATGCATGTACTTAGTTGCGCATTAAAGAACCCCAGGTGACCGACATTGTACCGCAATCCTCCACTACGGCGTGCCTCAAAATCGTGGTTTTGGCACGTAAAGCTTGTCTGGTCTCCTCTTTTAGGGCCTAATTTATTAAAGAGTTCAGCACCCCCACGGCTATAGAGGATAGCGCTGCCGTATAGGTGTGACATACAGTGATACACCCTAACGAAGCGAACAGGCAGTGAAGCCTAGGAAAGCATAGGGAACATTACTTGTGGTTTTGAACTGCAGTGTAGTAATTAAGACATAGATGGATATGAATGAAAGTCGACGAAAAAAAATAAACTTGCCACTAGTGGAGCCCGAAACCGCAACCTTCAAATTACGAGTTCAATGCTCCACTAAATGAGCTACGACGGTGGTCGTTCCCGTGTATACTTTATTGGGTATTATTGTACCTGTAATCATGGGAGCGTTAGCCCGCACCATTCGTACACAAAGGTGCTTGAGACAAGTGCAAATGAAGTTTGCAAGCGCAATATGTATACAGTGCCTGCGAGACAGCTTTTGTTTCTGGGTGCGTTGCCCCACCGCCCTTTTCTCGTAGCATGAAGGGAGTGGAGGACATGGCAGGTGTGCTAAGCTCGCCCTAGCGCGCGATTGTTACTTTCCTTACAAAAATATATTTAGACAGTCTATAGACACTTTAAAAGTGGGTTTAGACAGTTTATAGACTGTCTAAATAGATTTTTGTAAGGGTTGCATCCGCTAAAAACAAAACATTCTGGTTTAGTCACAACCCTGGCAATTACGGACTGAATAAAGTCTTCCGTCTATAAGCGCACATCCACGTCCGTATCGCCTATACCACTTTGTTTTTTTTTTTCAAAGGAATGGATATAATCCTGTAAAGAACAGCGCGAACGTTCGCGATGGAGGCCAATTAGGACGGTGGTGATCGAAATTAACGCCGAATAGGATCGCTAGACCGAGAGCTTCATAGGATGGGGCTTGTCGCCGAAAACGCTTAGCGGTCCACTGCGCATGACACGTTGGACGCGATAAGCAGCGAGAGGCTAAAGTCTTTCATGCATACTGGAAAAGCCTCACTAACCACAGCTAGAGTACAAAGATAGAAGGGGGCGGGGGGGGGGCTTTTCACAGAAATAACATTAAACTTTCGCCTAAGGATCCCTGCTCTCGGCGTACAGGGCTATGCATGCAGCGGCTTAAAACGCCTAAGTGAATTTTGAGGCTAATGGGCTCCATCTTTATGCGAAATGTTCGGTTGTATACTACTTTATGTATACTTTATGCGGTTGTATACTATATACGCACGGACATTCCGCAGTGCGGAAATGCACGAACGTTTGCAAAGATATTGCAAGAGGCCATCAGTGGCGACCATATTTTTTGCTGTGTGAACTTTGCCGATATCGCATCTCAAGCTAAGAGACTGCATAAGTGAAACAGAAATGTGCACTCTACTTTTTATATGCCAAGGTTCTCAAGGGTCCGAAAACGCCTGAAGTAAACCCATTTGCAATATAAACGTCCAGTAATGCAAGGCACCTCAATGACGTCGCGATAGTTCATAAAAATGTTAGACTTCGTATGTCGGGCTCTGAGCATAATATTGTAACGAAGTCGCTACAAGGCCTGCTCTGCAAGCCCTGCAAGTGGGAAGGCTCAACTGTAGCACATAGGTCACTTTGTAACAATTTCTTGTAGGCTAATTTTATTTCGCAGGTAGTTTCTAGGCTTTTACGTGCCAAACCCATGATATGATTATGAGACATGCCGTAATGGAGGGCTCCGGAAATTTTGACAACCTGGTGTTCTTTACCGTGCACTGACATCGCACAGTGCACGGGTTCCTAGCATTTCAGCCCATCGAAATGCTAGAGGCCTGTGTACTGTGCGGTGTCAGTGAACGTTGTCAGTGCCCCTAAACAACCACCGATAATCTTTTTAACATTTCAAGTAAACGCGCGCATCGAGTTCATAATGCCGTCACGATCAACAATGTCGAACGCGGCAGCGCTACGAGGACAAAGACACATAGTGACGCCAGTAGACGCCACGGGGGCTCAAATTGTTTGGGGCAGCGCTATAAGGAACACACGGACAAAGACACATAGGCGCTGGAGGCGCTGGAGCCCTACAAATTCAAAGCAACAATCCCTTCTCTCCTCCGGGCCTTTTGGCAATCCTCAGCCCCTCAGCGTTCGTCGTGACGTCAACATTCGCGTCTGCTCGTCATCCACAAAACATATTTGTCTGCTCGCAGGTACGTGCGCTCGCCGCTATTCCTCGCACGGCGAGGGTGAGCACTCGGCCAGGAGGAGAGACGAACCGATGGACGGAGCATAGCGAAAGAAAGTGTGAAACGAGCGAGGGCCCCTTTTGTATCGTCAAATGCGTGCAACTCCATTATTACGGCACCGTTTCGACAAGTTCACACCACTACGTGTTCGTTGTAGGCTCGTGCGCGACTGCAACACAACAACTTGTGAATTAGGCAGTATTGTAAGAAGCTACTATGAATTACCGGAGAAGGCATAGTAATAAAAAAACAAGAAAAAAAGGCTGAGGACTTTACAACGAGAGACGGTACGGTGGGCATATATAGCTGAGATACAAAAAAGAAAACTATCAATTCGATTTCTTTGTCCTTAATCGTGTTACATTTGTCTTATCTCTGATTACCTGTTGATTTAAATTCTGTGTAATCTACTGATACGTTTCTGTTCATGCTTAGGCAGGTAGTACATCGAGGCCGGGCAACACGTGGGTCACGAAGTAAAGGCCGGCCTTGCGTCTGGTTTTCGGGCCTCTGACCAGCCGCAGACCTGAGCTTTTAGCCCTGAATAATATTCCAGATGTATTCGAAAAAAAAAACAAATAAAGAAACTAGAATTTGAGTGAAACTTGAAATGAATAAAGAAACGTGATTTATCACCACATGCGCACCGGGTAACAGCGGGAGAAGGGGAAGACAGAAAGATATCAAAGAAACCAGCCGGGCGCTATATCGCAGCGGGCACTATGAAATAGAAAGTAAACGCGTTAGTGATACCGTCGGTACATTTCTCCCAGCTTGACGGAACTGTATCACAGTATCAGTACTACTGTATTACGAGTTTCGTGCGAGACTTGCCAGGAGATATAGCGAAATATTACGGCGCGGTGTTGTTTAGCCTGTTTAGATGCATGCAGAAACCTTTGGTTATCCCTCGATGACCGTGACCTAGCCGATGCGAGATGAGCAATGACGCCCCATAAAAAGAGGGAGCGGATCGTCAAAGCATGCCCTTCGATTCCACGACTGACGAACGTGCTTGACGCTATCACCGCCGCCGAAACGATGCTGCAGGCACTCGGATGGCACCACGTTCACTCCATAAACAGCTTGCCTTCTCATCTCGAGTGTTTGCCCGATCGTCAGCGCTGACTCGTAACTTCACAGCAACGTGACGATAGTTTCGTTCACGTTAAGGAGAAGTCACATCGCGCGAGTGATATTCTGCCATGACCACTCCGAGAGTACAGCGGTGGCGCCGCCTTCGGTCGATGTAGCGGTGCACAAATAAAGTCAGTGTTCACCACAACGCCAGTAATGACAGTACGGTGATAAGCGCTTGGAATACGAAAGTTCCAGAAGCTAAACTATACCCCTAAAGAAAAAGAAAGCCCGTTGATTCAACTACCCAAACAGCGTGGTATATCTCATAAGCAGTGTTATTTGCGTAAGGGCACCGGTGTTGACGTTAACTGTTTCAAGTTGCCGTAACACAACAGCTATATTTCTCAAGCGCCCCAGGAAAGGTTTATCGGTAAACCAGAGCTAACTATAGTCGTATGCCTCATTTGGGAAGGTTTCATGTGACGCAGCCCAATCTGCAGTGCCTCTATTAATATAACTGCAAATTAAAATTACCTTTTTTAAATCCAAAAAGAAAATGCAATAGCTCGTTCGCTGCAAGTACACTCACACTTAGACTCTTGGTTAAGAACTCCAAAATCCATGCTGCGTGCCCTATATCATCTTCTAATTTATTATTCGCTATATAGCTTCGCTATCCAGCCGCAAAGGCCGTGCAAGCACCACACAGCACTAATCGCGAGCGAAAACCAGCGACGGGAAAGCCCTATTCTAAGGCTCGTATTGCCCTCCTGCGTAACCCCCGAAGCCTGCTTGGCGCGAAGCGTCCTGGGGCCCATTCGCTAACTCCCTTCCAAAACTCTCAGTTCTAAACTTCGCCCACGTAAAGGTCACGCCGCTATTCCCACAAGGCACTGCAGCGAATTCGCGCGTGCACGCTATAGCGGCCGGCGCAGCGGGAGGAATGCGGGCCCCCCTTCGCTATTACTCGCGCTCGTGGCGCGAACCCGGAGTTATCTTCTTGTCTCACGCCTGCCTCACCCACTTGGGACACCGGAGGCGCGAACGCCGAGCCCTGTTGGGGAGGAGCCGCTGGCACAGCACACACCGCCGCAGGTGTAACGACCCGGCTGAAGGCGCTCGTTCGTAAACACTCATTAGGAGTGAGTGGTCGCGCATAAATATTGTCGCAGGGGTCGCAGCCTGAGTTCTCGCTCTTCAGGCATGCGGGATGGAAGGTGGCCAGATCAGAGAGCGCTGCACGCCTTGCGCTTTCTGGCTTGGCCCGCAGAGTTCGCGCAACGACGCTTCTTGCGCACGTATCCACGGAAAAATGGATGCCGCCAACCTCTTGAGAGAGGAGCGTGCGCCTATGTCGTATATGGAGGGAGGCCAGCTAACCGCGCCAATCGTTTTCAATTAGCGCCAAGGTATTGCGAACCCCCGCCCCCCATACACTGACCGCTCCGCGTCGGATGACGCTGCACGCCACGAAGACCTCGGAGCGCTTACTTAGCCTCGCGGGCAGCGGCCGATAAGTGACTCGGAGAGCTCGCCCACAAGCAGTAAGTGGGAGGCTTTGACGTGCGCGCGTGACGCCTGTCAAGCTCAGAAGATGGGCTATTTCCGCTCTCGATCCGGTATAGTAATCGCCAGGCATAGATATTTTTTTTTGTTGTTGTTTTTCGTATATATATGCCAGAATGTGTATACGGGCGTCCTTGGCCTATCAGGCTGGCATAAATGATCGAGACCGAGTATATCGACGTACTTTAATCAGAATATTGGAAAGGACGCCTGTCCAGATGAGGTTCTTATAAGGGTCATCGAAGAGACACCTAGGCACCGGCATGAATGCATGGGCACTGAGCAATGCCATTTTTATTCGCTTGCTCACACAACGTGCCCGCATTATTTTCTTCGTCGGTAATTGATGACATCAAGCTATAAAACATGAGCGCCTTTATTCTGTCAAATTTTAGTCAGGTTCAGACGGATCCTTCGAGATTTTCGTGACCATATATTACACAGAATTCGCTGAGCATAATTTGAGCTTGTTCCCAACACTTCGTGTACACGCGTTTTAAGAACACCGGTAAAGCGTAGCAACTGGGACTAACGTATCCTTACTTTGTTGTCTGACCTGCAGATATCTTCACAGGTCACGTCTGTGTTGAACCCGCCGCGGTGTACAGCTCTGCTGATCGCGTTAATACATTGCGAAAAAGAAGACTGCGGCAAGCATAACTAAAGGCGGCTGAAAGTCAATTGTTGCGGATGCATGAAGAATAAAGTTGAGCGCTGAATAGTTAAAGCGCGGGCGTCAGAGAGGGTGCACTTTGCGGATGCCGGGGGACTGGAAAGTTGCTCGCCTCTTCCAAACATTGGTCAGACACAGCTAGAGGCAAGTCACTGTGCGCATACAAATGCGCTGGCATTTGTAGCAGTCGCACGCCGTATAAGGCTTTCCGATTTTGTCCGTGTCGGAAATCTGGTCACGCGAGACTGAACAAAGGCGCATGCAACACATTGGCATCCTGCACCACTGGTCGATTTTGGAGCAAATTCACCGTCTCAGGCGCGTTCTGAAGCCTCCTCATTGCCGAGTGCCAAATTCTGGAGGCACCGAAACAGGACGCCACATATCCCTTATAATTTTCCTTGCTCGAACGCCAATTCGACATCTATCGTGCGGTGCGTGCTCATTAGACAAAATAAAAATAAAAATATTGTATGCCGCGAATTAACACAGTCGACGCGTACAATGTGAAGCGGAAATTGTGTCATTCTATAAAAGCACCGCGCTAAGGTCACAAAAATTTTGGGAGGGGCGAAGCATGTAGGGAAGGGTGTTGCAGCTCCACTAACGTGAAACCTGTGGAGGGTCGAAGCATGCAGTGTGCGCCGGTGCTTCCCACAGCAAAATCACTGCTAATGGGCAATGAGAGATAGATAGACTCAGAGACCCGGAGTCCGCTTTTAGTGCACGCTGCGAATCTTTATTAACGCGATGGCGTTAGAGAGCTCGTGTCGCAGAAATTCCGTCGTCGGTGTCGGGACCGTTGGTTGTGAGCGAAAAATCATCCGTGAGCGAAAAATCGAGAAAGGAAATGGACAACTATGTCCATCTAGCGGAAAACATATCAAGCCAATGCCGCCTTTCAAGAGGAGGCGTTGATCAAGCAAACAGCAAACGCTACATAATGTGCTGCCATCTGTGAGGCATTGTGAGACTCTTCATGGCCTCCGAGATGGCAAGCGCGCGGCGTGCATCTTCGAGGCCATGCGACTCTTGCTTTAGATCAAAAACCTGTATGTACCATTCTCGCGCGCGCGCATGTGTGTGTCTGTGTGCGTGTGTGTGTGTAACAATGCACATTAATAAGTATGCACTTAGTGGTTGAAGTGCGCACCAGGGGCCGGATTTCGCTATTGCGTTCAACTCTTAAAGGCGAAGCTTAAGGGTCCCCCAATTTTTGTTCAACTACGCACAAGAGAAATCTCCCACCGGCACAACATTGCAGGTCAAGATGCAGTGCCTATATATACGCGGTGGCCGGTTAACGTTTGTGTAGCGCGAGCAGTCGATTTTTTCAAACAAGAAACTCGCTAGCAGACGCTGCCTGCGTGGGCTTTGTCTCTCGCGGGGTCTCTCGCGTTATCGTTCCTTGCGAGCTAGTAGCTCAGCGTTCATCGCAGCAAGAGCGTTTCCATAATAAACGCGCGCCGTTCGCTCTCTCTCGCCACGCGGCGAGCGCTGAGGCGGTGGCGCCCTCTCTTGCACTCAAGCAAATGGACAGTCCCGACAGCAGACAACGATTCGCGCCGCGACAGCAGACCAAGATGCACGATGCACGCCGACTCGCCGAGACCCCAAGGTCCTCCCGATCCTAAGGTGCTCCTGCCAGCGCTCCCGACCGCACCGTAATAGTGAATGTTCATACTTGCTATTCTGGCCACGCAGCCCCCGGCGTCCCTTCATGCTCCTTCGTCCAGCGAAAGACGGGCGGGGCTTTTCCTTTCTGGTTGAGGAGCAATCGACAGCAGGACTCGCACGCGGGGTGATGTTATCGAATACGCCCTCCATGCGACAGAGACGCCTAGCTTGTTTGATCTCTGCTTGAGCCGTGTTCCTCGCCAGCGCTCGCGAGCTTTTACTCGCTGGTACAACATATAATGCGCGGAGCGACGTTATCGATTTGGACTTTATACGGAACATGATGGCGACAGTGAAAACCTGCCCAGAGTGTCAATATAGTTGTTATCGCAACAAAAAATACACAAACACACCATCTCCGCTAAAGGGGACCATGAGGCGATGCGAAGCAGCGTTTCGGCATGTCGAGCCCGCGTTTCAGAGGGCAAATGGAGAGGGGGAAGAATGAGGGGTAGTGGAGAGGGAGAAAGTCGGAGAGGGGAAGTGGAGAGGGAGAGAGTGGGGGAGGGGGAAGGGGAGAAGGAGAGGGGAGAGGGGAAGGGCAGACGGGAGAGGGAGAGGGGAAGTGGGAGAGGGTTCGCGCATGCGCAGTAGGGGTGGTCACGCCGCACACCAGCACCGGATTGAACTACGCCATAAGATGCTTCGCATCTAAAATTGTGGAAGCGGGCTCGCCTTTTTTCTGGGGAGCTGCATCGTCTCCACTGTAAAGAGTTCGTTTTTTGGAAGAATCAAATAATCCGGCACCTTTTTCATTGGTTATGTCCTCGCCTTCACTACCCTTCTTGCAAGCGATATCCCCTCGTCACATATTCCTTCATAAAGCACGCGTACAATGTCAGCACTAAGCCTTGAGCCTATCAGGATTTCGCGCTCGTCGGCTACACCCTGTTATCTCCGCTTGCGCAGTCGGAAACGCACAAAATGGAGCGAAATCAGTTGATTGCGCACAATAGTTACGCGACACAAGGAAAAACGGGTAGGCGACTGCATGGCAAAGCAGGGTGGGAGACAATTCACAACTGATATTTCTCGTATACGGAGCAACCGAGAGTATGTGCCGTAATGATGTAACATGCATCACCGTTCTACCATCAAAAAGTGCGCCAAAAAGACGAGAAGCGCCAAGAGAGAATAAAGCGCTCCATTCTGTATTTTCAGAGGTTGTCTTGGGGCCTTCTAAAAAGACAGGCCGTGCAAACATGGACACAAGAGAGTAGTCAAGACACCACAAACGCCGCTAACAACGGAAAAATTGTACAAAGGCAGAGATGAAGGTAGACAAATATTTATCTGCGCATTTCCAGGCAAGGGGCGATACCTATCATCAGGTGCACGTGGTGGTCTACGTGAGAGGTAACTGTTCATTCTCTTGACTTCTGTCTTGTGTGCGTGTTTGCACGTCGTGCCTTTTTAAAATGAATACCTACCAACTAGCTCAGCTATCTGTTTTTCATTGCCTTAACTTCTATATTTATTTGTCGATTCGCTCGAGCAAAAATAAAAGAAAAAAAGTGTTATATATATATATATATATATATATATATATATATATATATATATATATATGTATTTATTTATATATATTACTTATCCATTTTATTTATCTATGCACAGTATACTAGGTCCAAGATTCCACGAATATGCCATCCAGCGAGTTGCTTCGTCGCCCTTTAAGGCTGGAGGACACACTAGTGTTGAGGACAGGCAATACTTGTGAGACTTCCGGAGTTAAGAAAGATACAACTTCCGGGGAGCTATTCTCGATGTGTCCATCTAAAGATGTCCCCAGTCCATTTCGGCAGAGCACATTCAGTTTTTGGAAAAAGCAGTGAGCCGTGATGTCCCTTCGCTCTTGACCACGTCGACGCACCGAACCCGCCAGCTCATTCCCATGGTAAGAAGAATGTCAAAGAAATGTACAGAAACAGGAACTTGTCGAGTCTGAACTTGCATACGAATGTGTCCCAGATGTTTGAGAACGATGCAGGGAATGCGTACCGTCCTTCACAGGTGCGTTAAACGGGCGGCCACATTAAACCTAATTCGATGGATAACGCGATCAGAGTTCATGCACGGCCTCCGAGACCTGCGCTCAAAAGCTCATCTCTGGGGGCTGCGTTAGTTGCGTTGAAGCGCATTCCCTCCTTCTCATTTGTGTCGAGAGTTGTGAAAGCTTCGTGACGTGAAAATGAGGTTGCGGAAGAAGAACCGGAAACAGGCGGTGCGCTGCTCGCCGAATTTTAGCCAATCAGCGGCAGCCGAAATGGACAGTCCACTAGGGAGACACATCGAGAATCACTCCACAGCCATAAACAATGAAACAGAAGCATGCTGGGAGTTGTGACCAGAGCATGGAGCACGAGGGGAGAGCGGCGTCGGAGGAGGTTGGCTTGTGAACGCTAGGCGCGCGCACCCGCCAATTTTTTTTTAATCCATGAGCCCACCACAAAAAGGAAATCAAACAGGAGCATGACAGGAATTGTGGCACGAAACCGAGGAGGTATCGACTTGAGAGGAGGTTGGCTTGTGGAAGCTAGGCGCGCTCCCTCCTAATTTTTTTCTCTATGATTGAAGCACAGTCCGTCCCTTTCATTTATGTCGAGAGTTGTGAAGGCTTCGTGGCTTCAATATGACGTTGCTGAAAAGAACCGGAAACAGAGGGCGCGCTGCTCCCGCGCCAATCAGAGGCGGCTGAAATGGAAAGTTCATTACATGGACACATCGGGAATAGCTCCCTCGTTGAAGCGGTGTATTTTATGTCCTGATTCCCCGTTCATGATAAAAGAAAAGACAAACGGCGGCGCGCGGCAATTATTGCGCGGCGGCGGCGTCATCACTCTCGGGACTTCGGCGGCGGCGCGAGCGGCGTGAGCAAAAACAGGTGGCGGCGGCGGCGCAACCGGCCTAACTTCTAGTAACCAGTGCCGTAAGTAGCTTTAAAAATCGAAGACGCAAGCTATGCTGAAACGAAAAGGATAAGCACAGTGCTTAGACGTCACGGAGGTTGTTGCGTGTGCACACGCGAAGCATTTGCTGATTCTTTGAAAAAATAAAAAATAAAGGTCAGCTTACAGCAGGGTTGGTGGGTTAGAGGTGAAGGCGGGGGCCCAACTGCGTTCTTGCGTAAACAGCGTGGGCCACGGGAGAGGTCAAGGCTCGCTGGGAATAGGGCGGGCGCGCGAGACAAAGTAGGCTTAGCGAGAAGACTGATGCAGCGCCTGTCACAACGCGCCCTCCCGCCGATCCCAACGCAGGCAAAGGAGGCAACTTGGTCGTTCGCCGTGTTGTGCTTGTGTGTGCAAAGCGCTGCAGATCTATCGCGGCAGTTTGTAGGCGGCAAGGCGAAGAAAAAAAAAAAGCAGCGAGACGCCATTTATATCAAAGGAAGAAACGGGCTAAGTCGGTATACTGCTCCCCTGAGCCGCTGTCGCTGCGCGAGGGAGACTGCGAAACTCGCAAAAGCGTCACAGCGAAGAGCTGTGCAGAGCGTCGAATTTTGCGCGTTTTTCTTAGCAATAAACGCGAAATAGAAAAAGAAAGAGAATAAATTGCAAGAAAGAAGGAAGAATGGAGCACTTTTAAGAAGTTCGCAGTGATGCCACTGTAGCTGTTTGTTTTTCGGGTTTAGAAAAACCCGAGGCGCCATCCGTATGGCCCTTAAGAACACGCAGACTTCGAAATCTTGCCTGGAACGAAAACAGGTGGCGGAGCGGGGAAAAGCGCGGAACGATGTTACTGCTGAAGCAACAGGACAGCTCTGTACTACAGAGCTGATTCGATCGTGCTTCGCGCGCCAGATAGAGGGGTGGCTGCACCAGGCGTACCGTGAGGGCGTCGCATCCCGCTTTAAATAGAAAGTCGTCAGGGGGCGGACAGCTCCCCCCCCCCCTCCGCTCCCTTTTCCTTCCCCCCTCAAGCCTAAGAAGCAAAAACACAACTCACTAAAATTCACCTTCAAACGTCACCGTTGTCCTGTTGTGTTGGCTGGTTTGTGTAAGCTCGTTACACCCCGGCATGCTCCACTTTAACGCGGTGCGGAGACGCTTCACAAAGGCCAATTTTTTCACGCCCAAGAAAGTTGGTGCGATGCAGCGTTTCGAGCGAGTCCCTTTATTCTGTACATTATGGTGAATGAGTTGGCGCGATGCGTTCGAAGCGAATTTGAAACTCTAAACAAAGGACGTAAAGTTAAAGGCTAACTCGAGGAGCAGTTAGCGCTGACAGCGGAAACCAACCAACCATGTAACGTCTCGAATGAACTATAGTTAGCTTAGCGCTTGGAAGTGGATGAAAGCACCGTCTGACAAGAAACGAAGGCAACGATAACGAACTTGACAGCCCACTTCGCTGTTGTCGTTTCTTTGTCGCTCGTTTACGTCCGCCGCTCTACTGAACCACTCGCCCAGCAAACAACGTTACTGAACTGCCACACTGAAGCGTTGGCAGCTGTTCGGAGTGGAACAGAAAAGACAACGGGCCTGCATCTAACCGACTGACTGACGTCTATAACGCTTTATCGTCTCCCTTCAGGACTCTAAGCGTTGCCCTTCCACGCTTATGGATGTACACGTGAATGTTAGCACTAGTGTAAAGAGGCAAGGCGCATGACTATAAATGTCACTTAATTTCGGGAGATGACAGCAAGAAATATGCGATACCTAGTTTCTCATTATTATCCCATTCTTACTAGCTTTATATAATAATAATAATAATAATAATAATAATATCTGGGGTTTAACGTCCCAAAACCACGATATGATTATGAGAGACGCCGTAGTGGAGGGCTCCGGAAATTTTGACCACCTGGGGTTCTTTAACGTGCACCTAAATCTAAGTACACGGGCCTCAAACATTTTCGCCCCCATCGAAAATGCAGCCGCCGCGGCCGGGATTCGATCCCGCGACCTTCGGGTCAACAGTCGAGCGCCATAACCACTAGACCACCATGGCGGGGCTACTAGCTTTATATAAAGGATCAACCACTTCCAATGCAGTCTCTTTGCGCGGCAGCCCTTCATGCTTGTATTCGTTTTCTTTCGATTTCTGCCCGTTCGGCGAAATATAGACATTTATCGAACTCTTGTCCTCATCATCATCAGAACGCGCTTCTGTGTTGTATTTCATGGCGGGAATAATTGACTTCGAGGGCAGACCTGTCCGGAGCAATTTAAGTGCACAAGAGGCGTCAGGTAACCATAGAAACTAAGTGGAAAAATTTTTGACGATTTGCTGCGACCTTTCTAAGTGAGCCAGAAATAGAAACAAACACCAACGAATAACATTATCATAAAAAAAAAACCTGGACTCAATCTGATGCCAACATTACAGACTGACCGAAAAAAATCACTTCTTAAACTGCATACCACAAAGGAAGAACAAAACCTCCGCCAGTGATCAACAGAATTACCTGCTTTTTTTTTTCTCTCTCTCTCTCTCTTTTTGCTCGTTGCATAGTAACAGCTCGCAAATGCCTTGCGCGCTCAACACACGAACAAACTCATTTTCCTTTGCAATGCTCACTCGTTATCTGTGCTAAGAGGGCAGTGATTCTTGACTAGTTTAGTCCGTCCAGTTACGAGATTTAGTGTACATTCTGCGAGTCTGAAGTGAGCCAATCTTCAAGATTTCACGATATGAGCGTCCAAGGAGAATGCATTCCCGTGCTTGAGGCTGCCCTGTTAATCAATATGCCTATCAATGCACGGGTGATGCGACTCACCTTCTCTAGCTCACGCTCATTATGCGATCGGAAAGCTGGTCTAGTGCCTTCCGTATATATCGCCTGTTCTTAATGCGTCTCTTAACGGCTGCATCGAGTACAGCCTGTACTGAATACGTGAGACTAGCGCTTGAATGTGGCTCCCGGCGGAAACAGGCTATTACAATTAAGCATGAGATGAAAGCTTCCTTTTGAGACATCTTATAAGAAAGCATCGCTTATAGATTTGCATGCACACTTCGTATTATGACGGCTCACTTGCCGCTGGCACCTTTCGATCATTGTAGTGTGCAGATACTCTGCTACATTATCTTAAGGTTTTTTAGCACTGTCCTAACACAGCACGTCGGTCGGCTAGGAAGTTGAAAGGACGCATACACACCGGCAGATATGTACGCTCGTTCAAAGTTATAAGAAGGGTCTTTGAGTTTTGTTGGCTTCGGGAAGAAATGGCGATGTACTAGCCATAAAAAAAAAAAGAAAAAGAAAACCACTATCAAGAACTGGATAAGACAATCGTCGTTTTATGGCTTAAAAACATGAGGGCCCGTATTCAAAATAACGCCTTATGCAAAAAATGTTCGTAAGGAAATATTTCAGCCAATCACGATGTGGGACATATCATTAGCGAAGCCGGTTGACCAAGGGGAAAACGCACTTATGAAAGAGAAGCTATGCGAGTTCGGTCCCAGCTCCGGGGCTCATACTATACCGACGCATGACCCCTCCGCATTGCACCAAACAGTACGGAACTGCTGCATCAACCACTTATGTTTGCTGTGTCCGGATGAAATAAAAACAAAACACATTTCCGGCCTAAAAGTAGTGTTGATGAGTGGTCAGTGACACAGCAGGTTTCACTCCAGCTCGACCTCACGTTTACCTTGCGCCACAGTTAGCGAAGTAAAAGAAGCAACGTTGCCAACGGAGGCAGACGCGCGCACGTACCACCGTGCTGTCTCACCATGCGCACCGAGACCAGCCATTTTTTTCTGGCGCGGCAACGACCAAGGTTATGACAAGAAATATTCAAGTTGTAAGGGACATGTGGTTTCCCAAGGGCGACCATACAAACAGGAGGCGCTTGCAAACATGTGTTGTGTTCAGCGGAGAGTAAATGCGCCGGGGTAGATGGGGGAGTGAGTAGGCCGCTGCAAGAGTCTGTACTGCTCGCGGTGACAACACCGCGCAACAGAAGGGTGCTGGCCGGGACTACGAGGCAAAACCAAAGCAAGCGGAAAGCTGCTACTGCTGCAGTGGCGGCGGTGAGAGCTGGTTGCGCAAGACGAACCAGAAGGACAAACAACGCCTTTCCCCGATACCCTATTCAACAGCTGGAGCAAAAAAAGAACCCACACACACAAAAGGCGTTCGTGGCACGCTCACTGTGTCGCGTCTCGCTTAAGACGCGCAGCGACGCCGAAAGCTGGCACCGGCGGCTGAGGCTAATTTTAGGCCGCAATTTGCATTATCGTTCGCGTGTAACTGAGAACAACCAATGCGAACCCGCCAATTGGGCTACGGCGCGTTATCTTAAGGACACCCACCCGAAAGCGCGAGACGCAGTTCCGAGCGGCGAATAGATTCGCGAATTCGGTATTGACGATCAGCTAACTTGTAGTAGAGCTCCGCCAATACTGCACGCTATTAGGCCGTCGGGAAAGTATAGAAGGCAACTCGCGCGGCAGAGGACGCGAAAAAGCGAGCGTGCGGTGCCTTGTTGGCAAACGCAGCATTCAAGCGCTGCGGCAGAGCTTCGACAGCTCCAGACTAACGCGGTTAGTGACTAATCAGCGCCGCCAATGCGCACATTGGAAGGATACACAGGGGCACCTAGCGGGAGGAAAGAAGAAAACAAAGAGAAACGCTGAGTACAGTCGATGTGTTTGTGTGCGCTGACAAACTCCACAGCGAGTGACAAGACGAGAAACTCCCGAGCTCGGCGCACCGGAAGCATCGGCACGCGGCTGCAGCAGTGCTGACACACTCTGTGTCGACGAAAGTCAACACAGACTCGCTCGCCTTTGGATAATTTGGGCGCAGAGTGTCCATGCTACCGCGCTTTTCTTTTTTTTTCTTTGTGTTTCAACGCCCGACGATATTCTTGATCGTTTAGCGAAACTTCAGTGGACGGCCCTATGAAGCGCGCGCAAATTACGGTATGCAGTACGCAGATGCATACATTGCTCGAGTAAGCAACACTACCTTGCAAAGAAAAAATAAACACATAACCAAGAAATTAAAATGTAGCGTTCTGCGTCTCGGAACCAGGATCTAATTCCGAGGCACGTCGTATCGGAGGATTACGAATTAATTTTGAGCACCGCTGGTTACTTAACGCTTGCACTAATCCAAACGCACGACGCGAAACGGTGAAAGCGAAGTGCGGCCGTCGCAGCCGGGAATCGAACGGTGACACGTTACTACAACAAGTACTAATAATATTTGTTGGGGTTTTACGCCCGAAAACCACGATATGATTACGACAGACGCCGTAGTGGAGGGCTCCGGAAATTTCGACCTCCTTGGTTTCTTAAACGTTCGCCTAAATCTAAGCACACGGGCCTCCAGCATTTTTCCTCCGTCAAAATGAGGCCGCCGCGGACGGTATACGATCCCAAACATTAGTTTTAGCGTAAGGTTTCAACCCAAAACCAACCTGCTTCCTCAACTTCAGTCCACTAATAAAAATGTTCGCCGTGCTGAAATGAGCCAGGTGCCTTCATTTCACCTTCGCAAAGCACTTCGTACGCTTATTTGGTCCGTTGCCTCACTTGACCTGAAGTATCGCGTGTGCATGGGCATGCGAAAGGTAACTAACTGGTAAAAGGGAGCGACGTTGGGCTAATAGGTATTGCACATTATTGAGTGAATAACAGCGTGTACGACCCGGATATGCTTCTATAGATCGCCTTCACGCAACAACAAAAAATATATAAAATTTAGTCAGCGCTCGTGGTGTCTTTCTTACTCTGTATATGTCGTACGCGCTGTTATTCCCTTAATAAATGACCGGTTTGCAGAGTTATACAAGGGTCAACCAACGCAGAATGTCTACGTGCTACAACTCCTTCCCCGATGCCCATGCACACAACTAAGCAACATTGCAAGAGCGAGAAGAAACGTCAAATATAAGGAAACATCAGTTTCAGCTGGCTATTTCAACTTCCCATTACAACGTAACAATATTTCTTTCTCCTCTTCTGGTGTGCCAGTACGGGAGCGACTAATCACGCACCCAATATTTCCCCACGTTGATGTTCTTTTGGATTCTGCGCAATAAATAAGCGTGCAGGAATTGTCCTAATGGGAACACGAACTACAGCATCCATAAACGCTACAAGTTAGCAAACCTCTGGTCACTATTGACACCAGCAACGCCTTCCTAAGCTCACTAGAGGCGATGTGTCATCGAAATCATCAAAAAAGAAAAAAATAAACGACGAAAGAAAACCAACAACAATGTGGCGATGGATGCTACAGGCAGAAACGGAAACGAAGGAGCGGTGGTGTCTTAAAAAGCAGACTGGAAACTTGGGCTTCCGGGCAAGCCGGCCGATCGTGCCCCCACCCCCCACCTCACTTTTCCTCGAATGCCGGCGAAGTGCAAACAAAGTTATCCGACTCACCGTCCTTCGTTCTTATATAGCATCCCAGCGCACTGGCTGAATGCGACAACGGCAACAGCAGCAGTGAGACGCGAAAGCTCCATCTGCAAGAGGCTCGTAGCCAGCCTGATCGAAGCCATAAACCCGGGATCCCCCTCACGTTCGGCCAAGTAATACAGCCCGCCAGCGGGTATTTTATTATCCAATCGACGCGTGAGACATACGACCATGCGGGTCGGAAAAATAACAAAGGAAACGGCGGAGATGGAGGAACGCCAAGGGGTCCCTTTGACCCAAGGTCAAGGCTGGACTCTCACGTACGGCCTTGAGAGGCGGCCGCCGAGGAGAGATTACCCAGCGATGGGGCCTGTCTTCCTATTGGCCGTGCTGGAGAAAGTGGCGCAGGATCGTCATATAGGCGCGTCCGGGATCCCCGCTTGATCGCCTCCACTGTCGCGGGCCCGAAGGACAGTGTTAAAACTCGGAAGCAGCAGCGTGACGGTAAACGAGGCAAGAAAAACTAGGTTAGCGGCAGCAAGGGCGAGCAGTGGCCAAACTGCTGTAGAGCGCTATCTCGTTCAAGCACCATATGTGACGGCCTACGCCCCCTCTTCTTTCGTAGTCCCAATAGCGGCTTGTCTGCTCTTAGCCATTGACGTTCCCCGAGTTCCGTATACAATTTTTACTGCCCCCGCTTACTTGCACATAATGCGATAATCGCACGCGAAAATATCTTACGCTTGCTGTCGTCGTCATTCTCGTTGTAAGTAAGTGTCGCCGCCACTTGCTTGCCCTATTCGGCAAGACTACAGCGGAAACCGTCGTGGTCAAGAAAGTGTGAAATTGTTCGCCAAGAAAGCTTCGCCTCAAAATTCATCGCATGTGCGCCATTAGCATTTGTAAAGACACTGCGCCGTTGATAACGGAAGAACATGGTCCTCTCTGGCTGTCTGCACATTACGTCAGTGGGCTCACCTACACTGGCAATGAGTCAGCTCAAAAGAATTCCACGCAGCCTGCATGCAGAGCGCTGTGGTTGAGAAATTCATCGGTCAGCGCAACGCTTAAGTTCAGCGCCCTGCAGCAAAATTTCACGGGGTGCGAAATTTTCGAGAAAGCTATATTCCCGCTTCGTCTGGGAACATAGCCTCCAGTTAAATGTTCCAGCCTGTAGTAGTTTTGCGACCTGTAGAGCCACTCGCTAGATTAGAAGAGCCATGCGCTAAAGAGCAGGGGTCGAATTCCCGAAACTTCTCTTTCGTAAGTGCGCTTCCACGGTCAGCTGACTTTGCTAATGATATGTCCCGCACATCGCGACTGGCTGAAATATTGTCTTGCGCAGATATTTTAGCATAAGACGCTTTTGTGAATACGGGCCCAGAAATTCACGGTTGCAAATTTTGTCGCCAGGTGTAAAAACTAGTTTTCTGGTTCGCGACTGCGCGACCGCTGTATACGGACACCACAAGTACAACCTACGTATTGCGTTAACTTTCCATTTTCACGCAAGATTCTCTTCTCTTATCAATTTCCCCCCTTTTCTTATGAATTTTCTCTTGTAAATTGAGCGTGGCGCCAAGTGGCCAATCCCGTGCGATAACGGCGCCGTCCGAACGGCGCGCGAGCCAGTGACGAAAAGAACGGTGTAACCGAACGAATCTTTAGAAAATACTGTCCCGCCAGATTCGTTTATACAGCTGTCCGCATCATCCGGCGCTGCAGTTCCCCGCATCTACGTTGGCCGAGGCGTGCGCGGGCCAGCCGGTCCCATTGGATGGTGGACGGCGCTCGTTCCGCGCCAACTACCCCGGCGAGTGTCGTAAAAACGTGGCCCGGCGAACGCGTCTTTAATGGGAAAGCAGGCGTCGCAGGACACCCGAGCCCAAATGAAGGGTAGAAAACGAAGGGAGGGCAGAAAAGAAAGGGGGGGGGGGGGGTAAACGGCGCTAGTGTTCCTGAAGTTAAAGATGATAAGAGGAATGGGAAAAGGCGAGCGAAAAACGGTGTTTGAAAAAAAATGAGGCATCATAGGCATAATTAAAAAAAATAGGAGCCCTTTTCCTATTGGGAAAAGGGGCCAAGCGAAGCTTGGAGCGTGCGTGCCTGACCAACTATTCTTTCTTTCTTTCTTTCTTTCTTTCTTTCCTTCTTTCTTTCTTTCTTTCTTTCTTTCTTACGCATTACTTCTCTCTTCCTCCATGCTGGGAATTGGGCCCTCACCCACGTGCTTAGCGGCGAAACACTTTTGTCGCTACAGGCAACAACGACGCTCGTACGTGAAACAGTGAAATCCACCATTGAAAGACAACAATGAAATGTGGAAACGTGAAATGATAAGTGATCTCGATAAAAGATCACATTGCCGTATATCAGAAACGGCTGATCGCCGACAAGCCCATGATCGAGAGAGCGACAGTGATTGGAAAATGGTCCATTCAAGTACGCATGCGGCCGGCACACCTTCGAGGACCGATGTGTGTACACACGCATTTCTGTACACTCGTTGATGCCGGGTTTTTCGCGAACTATCTGTAACTCACAGAAGCTTCGCTTAAAAAGAAATTAAAGAAAAATTTGCAGAACTTAGCGGTTCGTGCATCTCCAAATTCATCTTATGTCAGATAAGCGAGCTCTCACAGTCTCGCTTATATGGTGTTCACAGTAGTGATGCAAAACTATCGGAAAATCGACTATCCATGGCATCGATAGTTTCTTTCGAACTACCGATAGTGTAAATAAACTATCGATAGTACTACTATCGATAAACTATCGATAGTATTATCGATGGTGCAATCGATAGTACCACCGTAAGCATTACTACCAGCATTACTATCAATAATGCTTTGAATAATTATGCTGGCGCTGGCTGGCGATATTGTCACAAAAGCATTTGCGATAGCCCGCTATCAGCAATATTCAGTTCACTTAATTTATGAGCAATTTTCTTGGTGAAATAAAAATTATTTTAGCAGCGAAAATGCGTCCATCAATAACCTCACATTCAAAAGTAACCATTTACACCTTACAATTAACAAACCTATCGTCGGATACAACTTTATAGAAGTCCGCGGCATTTCCTCCTCAAAGGCGGGTGCACACGATGTCTGCACCAATGGGCGCGCGCTCCAGACTGACGTCATGAACCGGGCGGCCGGTGACACCGCCTTCGAAGAACTTTGACGAGTGCATGAGCGGGATTATTTCCTTAGTCGTGGAGGTGACCGGTCGACGCGCTTCGGTCACCCGGACGAGGATAGGCTTCGGACTTTTTAAGTTGTATCCAACTATAGTTCTTGATATCTTTATCTTCAAATCACAAAATACAATATAAGTTTGAAGTAGCACAGTACCGTCAAATGTAACGATCTCATATTCTGTACACCTGAATAATTAAACTTAATTGTCATGTGTCATCCAAGAATTCTGGTGAAAGAGCGCAAGCATGTCAACTTTCTTGCCCTTCAGCCTCTTCCGCCTCCACACACTTGCAGAAGGAAGTTTATGCTGCAATGAATTCGCGCGGTTGATTTTATACTATCGGTAGCACTATCAAACAAGTTATCGTTAGCGCTATCGATAGTTTTTTTTTACCATCGATAGCTCGATAGTGACTGAACTATCGATAGTATGGATAGTACCATCGATAGTTCTGCATCACTAGTTCACAGACACGTTTGCGTTTTTCGCGCCATCGTCTATGTGCGCTGCGGGGTTGGCTTGCGGTGCCCGCCGACCTACACGCATAAACACAGACCGTACTGAATCTTTGACTGCTGGGACAGTTTGTATTGATGGACGGTGAAATACGCAGCGTTGTAACAGGACACAATTGAAGAGACGGGGAGTGCGCAGTTGTGCATATCCGTCTGTGCTGTAGTATCTTGTGCATTAGCGGTAGAAATTTTTGGCCAGGTGCCGCCACTATTATTTTTTTACTAGGGTGTTGCAGAAGGCCTATAGCACAGAATGACAATACAGAGATGGTACAGAAAAGCTTTTTTTTCGAACTACAGCATAAATGTTGAAGATGAATATGAAGAGTGGACCTAACGACCACGAGGCTTTCATGACGATGAGGTAATGAAATCCAAAAGTAACATGTCTGACGTCGTCCAACGTGAATAATAAATTAATAACGACCGAAGGTTTTCAGCCCCAACGCGTTCAGGCAGTCAACGTTAGGTCGGTTGAGAGTATTAACAAAGCTTACGCATGGTAACTGAAAAGCCCAGTTCGTAATAATTTATTCACCTTGGTCGGAGCCGATTATGGTCCCGGTTCTTCCCAAACAAAGGAGATGTCGTCAGAACCTCGAGAACACTGCAAAATCTGGTTTTGAGCTTTCAGCTGCCATCACGGTAAATATTAAAGAGAGAGAGAAAAAAAAAAGAAAAGAATGTGAGAGAAATACGAGGGCAAACGGTGGGAGCGGTGAAAAGTGCTTAGGAAAAAAAAAGGCTGAAAAAAAGAACGAAAAATAAGGAGCAAGACCTAATTAGGAAAGTAAAAAGGAAAATCCCGTTTCACGAGCCCCGAAACAAGCAACAAGAATGAAGGACCCTTATAAAAAAAAATAACTTTCTACAGAAATGCTGGTAACAGCACAACGTCACACAGCCGTAACGTTGGACACATTAGCGAAGGGGGCCGTCCAATGGCGAACCGCAATTTGCGACCAAGTAGCTTCGTTTTTAATTCGGCCTCAAGTTTGTTCTAAACCAACCGAGTTTACGAAACGCGATTCTCACTGCGATGCCGCAGAATATTTCGAAACATATCTATATAGCGTTTCGAAGCAATGGCTTTCTCGCGAAAGCGCGCTACCTGATACGACAACCGCGAGCACATTTGTTGGTGGTCGTAACGGAGTAAACGGCCCGGACAAAATTGATCGCCGAAAGGCAAGATAAGTGACATGGAGGCAGCGATTACCGGGAGGACCAGATAGAAAATGTGTCCTTTTTTTTAAAATACAGCGAAGTCCAGAACAGAGTCGAGAAGAATAGTATCGCATCACAAGCAATGATACGTATAAAAATATCTGTACCAAGCTCAATGACGGAAACGTACGAGACGAGATGTGGGTAAGAAGCCCTCGTATCTGCTCAAAATATTGCGCACACAGCAGCGCACGCCTGGTAGCGCAAAGAGGTGCCCGGCTACGCCAACGAGTAAACGAAACGTGGCTGCAAGATTGGGAATGAGTTTTTTTTTTTTTTTTTCAACATACACGTCGTAAAAGGGTGCGGTGAACACGTTGGAAACTGACCAGATGTGAAAGAGGAACGCCTGTGCAGTCCTTTTTTTTTTTATGCTGCCCGTAAAAACTTGGGTTTTGTTTGTGTACGCTATATGGCGTTTTGAAAATGATAACCGCAGAGAGAGAGAGAGAGAGAGCGAAAGAAACAAAGAAAGAAAAACCGCAAGAGTATAAAGCACAATCTAAGTGTGTTGTGGCGTTACAGCGCTGAGCAAATAAGACGGTACAAATGCGTTCTGCGAAGAAGGGGTACAACAGCACTACACTTTCAAGGTCCATCGCATTGACGCCGTCTGGCCTTATCTCTGAGGCCCTGGCTACGTGTCCGAGATGCACTTTTCCCCACGATGGCCCAAGAAAAGAAACCAGACCTAACAACAACAACAACACAAGAAAGTAGGCAGGGCGTCGCCAGAGGAGAATAGAGAAGGATTCCTCAACACCCTCTCGACAAAAACAACAACATCAAAAAGAGAAGAAAGAAAAAAACGTAACACGGCAACAGCGCGCAGTCACTGCTACGCGGGCATCAATCCAGACGCCGGGGTTCTCAGTGGCAAGGAAGGGGGTAGCCGCCGCCCACTTCTTCTCGCGGTCGCCATTTCCACATAGTGCGTCCCCCGAGGCCAACGCGAGTGGCCGCTCTTCGTATCGGCCATAAAAATGCGACGAGATAAAAAAAAAATAAGTTCTTAACTGCACGACGAGCGCATCGCACGCGCGCACGCGTACGTTTTCTCGAGGGAACGGATAAGCGGCCGTGACACCGGCCAACGGCGATTGCGGCGCGCGACAATCGGAGGGCGATTATTCCGCGCCGCAGACGCGCTCGTGTCATACGCCGTTGTCGTATCCGCGGCCGGCACTGAACTTTAGATGACGTTTCTTTTTTTTCTGTCTTTGCTTGTGAAAACGAGCAGTGGCACTACGGTTCACAGTGTAGAGAGGACTTCTCAGCGTAAGCGATCAGCTAATACCCCCAGTCGCCCGTTTCAGATCTTTTTTTCTGTCTCTCGAGGGCTTCTTATCAGTAGCAGAGTTGTCGAAACGACCTCCAGCGTTCGTGTCGAGGTCGGAAAAATGCGGGTCACACTTTTTCTTGCACCGGAGTGCGACCTTTGAGGAGAAACTTAAGCGTTATCCTTCTCAGAATAAGCCTATACTTAATAGTTTTTTTTTTATTTTGACTTATAAAGACGCTTATATATACACTCCGCGTCTACTACCGTAGCAATGAACGGTCACGTCGCTTCGCAGTCTTTCTTTTATTTTGCGTTCTTTTAGTTAGAATTTATGTACTTTGCTGAACCATGACCTTCGATCGACAGGATATACGTAGCTCAGTAATCCCGGAAAACCGCACTTTTTTTTTCACTTATCACGGAGTAAATTCTTCGATGTCTGTAGTGGACGGCGTGAGAGCAGTCTCGGTTGCTGTGATCGAGTTTTAACGTGGGTGTCGCGTAAGCCTAGAGCAGGATGAATTTCGCAAAGCTGAAGTCGCAAATTTTGTGGAAACGGAAAGCTCTCGACTTCGCTGCGCATCAACTGATTATGACCGCCCCATCCCTGCAAGAAGACTTACGTATCACGAAAGGGAAGAGTTTGCTTGTTGTGACTGTTGTGCTATTAGCTGGAGTAAGTGCACAACCCGTGGTCTAAGCAGTGATAAAACAATCATCGTCTTCATGGAATTTACACGGCGTTGAAAAGAATCGTGAGAAAGAAAGAAAAATAGAAGTCACAGTTTCGCCGCAAGGGCGAAGCACTGAATGCGATAGCAATAAATTGGAATGTTATACGAAGTAAGGCTGGCAGCTAACGCTTTTGAATCTGATCTCGCATAACTCAACAAAACGCTGGTTTGTGGGAATACGGCCGCTCCAGGGACCGAAGCGGTTTTCGTGCTGTCAGTCCTCTAAACGCGAAGTAAGCGTTGAGAGCACAGCAAGTTTACCAGCCGTCTGCTGACGTCTGTCTAAATAGCGCGCGCGCCAGCGCTCGCGACCGCGCCCTTGCGATCATAGTTTGCAGTAGCTGCTCGAGCGACGCAGCTACCCTTCCCTCTCACCCCTCCAGCGGCACGAAAGACGGACGGGGCGTTTCCTCTCTGCCTGACGAGCCATAGACGCCAGGCCTCGCACACGGGGCGACCCGCCACTGTGGTCTAGTTGCTATGGTGCTCGACTGCTAACCCGCAGGTCGTGGGATCGAATCCTGACCGCATTTTCGATGGAGGCAAAAATGCTCGAGGCCCGTGTACTTAGATTTAGGTGCACGGTAAACAACCCCAGGTGGTCAAAATTTCCGGAGCCCTTCACTACGGCGAATACCACAATCATATCGTGTTTTTGGAACAATAAACCCCAACAATTATTTATTATTATCGCACGCGGGGCGATGTTATCGCATGTGCCCCTCGTGCGATAACCCTTCGACTCTTCATTTCTGCTTCAGTCGCGTTCGTCCTCAGTGCTCGCGCGCTTTTACTAGCACGATGCGATGCGCAGGGCGATGTTATCAATTTGGACTTTTTACGGAGCATGACGCCGACGACGACGGCAAAAACCCGCCGAGGGTGTCCATATAATTGCTATCGAAATAAAATGTCATGAAACGTAATGTCTCATACTGCCTGCGAAGTTTGTTTTTCCTTGCTAGTACACTTAATGCAACAAAGCCAACTCCCAAAACGTAGGAGAAAAGCGACTACCACGTCCAGAAGCCCTCGACCGGTTTTCGCCGATCGCAAATGAAAGTAACGAGGAAGGAAAGGGACGCGCATTATTATTATTATTATTATTATTATTATTATTATTATTATTATTATTATTATTATTATTATCTTGTTCAATGTGCCATAGAATTTTTTTCTTTCTATCTTTTTTTATTTCGAAAGCCTGCCCCTCGGCACTGTACTACGCGGTGTCATAAATACACACACAAATTTGGTACATGTATGAAGCCCGACAGTGAGCTGTGGAACGGTCCGTGAATTGCATCTATATCTTTCAGCCTACCGCGCGAACGGTATTTTTTCATTATCCTATATTTCTCTTGTTGCCGTATTTTGCCCTGTTGCCCTGACTTTCCCTTTTAACAGCAAAGCTACTCAATCTGGCCGTTATTTGTGCGGCCTATCAGAAAACTATCATCAGCAACGGGCATGTGCCACAGAAATTGGGCAAATCCCACTACTCACCACTGGTTCAATAAGAGAAAGAGAGAGAGAAAGCCATAGAAAGAGAGAGAGCGAGAGAGAAATAGAAAGAAATGTTTGGAATAAAGACGTAAAAAGATAGAAAGACAGAGAAGGGTACAGCAAGAAAGAAAAACACAGAAGGAGAGAGAAAGAAAGGAAAGAAAGAGAAATAAAGATAAAAATAGAGGAAAAAAGAAATAGAAAAGAAGAAATAGAAAGGAACGCATACAAAATAGAGATACAAGAGACAAAGAGTAAGAAAAAGAAAGAGAACAAAGAAAGTGAAAATTAATGAGAAACAAAGAAGGCCACCCAGCTGCGCTCTTCCTTCAGGCTTGGCACGACTAGTGCGAAGCTGCCGTACGAGGGAACGGGAAAGGCAACGGCGGCTGCGAGAAGAGCCCGAAGCGGTGGAATCCCTACGCCAACGACGACGGGCCCGGAGATCTACGACAGGTGCGGATGCTCGGCTTTGCAGTTTGGACATCCGTGTCGTGACTAACCCAGCTAAAGCCTAGCAACAACCTAGAAGCAATCAGATTAGACTCCAGAATCGTCCAGTTACGCTGTTTCAAGCCTTGCGCGACTTAATGCAAGCTTCGCAATTTGTTTTATATTTTCCCTTTTTTTTGTTCGTATTATTTTCTTGGTTGGCTGTCTTTAGTTTATTATTTATTATTGGTATATTTTGTGTGCGCCAGTCAGCACAAGGACCTTACGGTTGCTTCCGCACGCGTTTAATAACACGTGCGGATTGATTGATTGATTGATTGATTGATTGATTGATTGATTGATTGATTGATTGATTGATTGATTGATTGATTGATTGATTGATTGATTGATTGTTTGATTGATTGATTGTTTGATTGATTGATTGGTTGATTGGGTAAACTAGTATCACTATTATTAACTTCAACCACGGGTTAACGAATACTATTAAAATTATTCGCGTACTGACCTTAGTGATGGGCTAGAAATATGAGAGAACAAAAAAAAGGAAATAAAAGAAGATGAAATACCAACAGCATTTTCGAATGTCGGTAGACGCATCAAAAGAAAGTGCGCGCAAGTATGCGCCTGTGAGAGAGAGAGAGAGAGAACTAACGGGAGGGAGCAGGGCAATGGGAAACGGAAGGCCACCAGGCACTCTCCTCGGATGGCAAACTTTCTTGCCTCGACAAAAAAAGCGAGACAGACCCCCGAGACGACGACTCGCAAACTACGTACACAGGAGACACACAATTTCTCAGCGAGCTAACAACGAAAACGACGACACACTACAGAAAAAAAAGTAAAACTAATAGGATATCTGAAATAAAAAACAGTTCAAGAAAGACAAGCAGTCAAGTGAATGTTTTTCGGGATCCGAAGACGACCACGCTATGCGCCGAAGAAGATGTGCTGCTCGCGGAGCGGAACTAAACCGACGGTCACGTCGAAGTCTGGCTCTGAATGCGAAAGTGCGGCCGACGCATGTCCCATTGTGAAGGAAGGCAATTGCGGGACGCCGTCTGATGAGGGCGTGCGAAGCGAAAGAAAAACAAAGAGAAACTGCCACGCGGGTATGAGACATGCGGGGTACAACGAGTGTAAAAAGAAAAGAGCACCATAGACAGAACGATTTACGTCGAGAATAAAGGGTGATATATTGTACGCGAACTTTATTCTTTATGCTATCCACCATTTGAACGTATTCAGCAAAGGTCATATTAGAAGCGAAATAACCGCTAGTTATCTGATGTGAAGCAGGGTCACGAGCTCCACTGGCGGCGCTAAATATTATTCCTAACAAGCTACCTAAACAAGGTTGGTCTTCGATTAAAGTATCCGGTTCAACGTACCGACGCTGCAAAGGCAGCGATGTGGATCCCGAAGTGGACTGCTCCCGAATAATTCTGACCACCGAAGCATTGCGTAACGTACACCCAAATGAACCTAGGAGAACGAGTTTGCCTTTATGTTCCAATCGAAATTCTATCGCCACGAACCGGAATCGAAACCTTGATATTGGAGTTGAAAACACGTAACAGGCCTGCACCGCCGGGCGCCGACTGGAGTAATAAAATGGACCAATAAAAGCGCGGCGGCTGACTCCACATCATCGTACACGCTCTCTTTCAACTACCCCTACATTCAGCGGGCAGATACAGAGACACGCGGCAGACGTGGCCGGACCACTGCTAGTGTTATGGAGGAGGGCCAACAGTTTAATACAGGGGCTACATGAAGCTATAGCGAAGAGATTCTGAAAGTAAAAACACACCTCGGCTTCCGGCATCCCCAGGAATTCTCAGCTCTCCTCAAGCGGCGATGTACTTTTCGGGCGCTTTAGACATCCACAGAACAATATTAAGGAAGGTTTTTTTTTTTTGTTAGAAAAGGCTCTCGCGAAACTTGCTTTGTGCGTACTGTTATGCCCCAGCACAGCGGCCACCATGCCGCCGACTTTCCAGGAAAAAGGGATCCTCGGAAACAGTCATCGCCCAGCCGGCACGGACAACTGACGCCAGTCGTAACTCTTCAACCCTGCCCAACGGCTGAAGGCAGCATCCTGGGGAGGGACGGAGGGGACAGGCCGTGGCGCACTCAACGCCTGCGAGGGAAAAGGGCGCGGCTGGGAAGACGATGGCCCGGCTAGCAAGGGGGCGGCCCGACTTCAAAGGAGAGAGAGACCGGGCAGCGCCTGCCAAGAGAGGACGACGCAAGAGGCTGCTCCCGTTTTGGAAGGCCGTGCCGGCCAGTTGAGAAAGAGGCCCCAGCCGACGATGTCTGGCTGGCAGGCTTGTGGTCTGAGTTTTCAAAACATGTAAATTCTGTACATAAAGTTTTTTCATCTTTCCCCTGGCTCTCATGACGGCTCCAAGCACGACATCCACTCGTGGTCCCACATCCACGCTACCCGAGTCGCAACCGCGGTGACAGCAAAAAGGGTACCACGGCCCGTATCCTAAGCTGGGCACCGGAACCGCGACCCCAGACGCAACAGTGGTGGCAGCGGTGGGATTCGCCTGCGTCGGCTACATCGAAGTGGTGAGTGCCGAGTGTTTGCTCTTCTTTCGCCAGACTCATTAGCGCAGACGGTCGGTAGTGAAGTAGGGTGATTTTAGGTAATTTTGGTTCGCAGACCAAGAATTGGCTGGCTCGTGGACTAAATTACCTGGGAAGAGAAACACTGTGCATTTCTAAGATGGACAAGTTTAAAGTCCAAGAACTCCTCGAAATTTGTCAGGAGCTAAACATTTCGGTTGGCTCGGTAAGACGGAAAAAGCAGATTTTGGAGCTTTTAGAGAAGGAGGAGGTGAGCTTAGAGGAGGCCAGTGAGGCCAAAGAAGCCTTTGGGGAAAGGAAAGAGCGTTTAGCTCACGAAGAGAAAGAGCGTTTAGCTCGCGAAGAGAAAGAGCGCTTGGCTCGCGAAGAGAAAGAGCGTTTAGCTCGCGAAGAGAAAGAGCGCTTAGCTCGCGAAGAGAAAGAGGAGCGTTTAGCTCAGGAAGAAAGAGAGGAGCGAGTAAGGAGGGATCGCGAAAACAAAGAACATGAAATCCGACTGAAAGAACTTGAGCTTCGCATATCGGCGGGAAATCGAAGTTCAGCGGGCGGTGAATCAAAGATAAAGGATCTAATCCACACCTTCAGGGTGGGTGACGACATTGCAATGTACCTCGTGCATTTTGAGCGGGCGTGTGAGAATGCAGGTTTCAGTAGGGAGACTTGGTCACAAAAATTGATATGCCTACTACCGTGCGAAGTTTCCGATGTGATTGCAAGGATGAGTAAGGAGGACTCCGAGGTGTATGACCGGGTCAAAGCTGCATTGCTACGCAAATATCGCCTATCGACAGACGCCTTTCGCCAGCGCTTCAGGTACTCAAAGAAGGGCAACGAATCTCATCCAGACTTTGCCTACCAGATTAGAGCTAACTTCGAAGAGTGGCTCAAAAGCGCGCAAGTATATGGCAACCATGACAAGGTTATTGAGCTCATGGTACTTGAGCAATTTTACAGGGGAATTCCAGAGGAGGTAAGGCTTTGGGTTCAGGATAAGATGACAGACGTAGACACAAACAGAGCGGCAGAGCTCGCCGAAGATTACTGCTCGCGCCGTAACCTCCGCAGTATACCGCGAACCTCGGAAAAAAGCGAAAAACCAGGAAGCTGGTCAGGTAATCAGGGAGGCAAGAGGTTTGCCCGTAATAGCTTGAAGCCCGACAATTCGAAGTTATCGGAAACACAAGAGAAGAACAATGAAGGAATTAAGGCAGCACCAGGTTCGAAGGCGCCTGCTGACATAACGCATGCGTTAGAAGCGCGGAAGCCCGTTATTTGTTACAGCTGCGGCGAGAAGGGCCACATGGCCAGGAGCTGTAAGAAGCAGGTGGCATTTGCCACAATTCAGGAATCGGAGACTAGCCTGCAGCTCTTGAAGCCTTATTTGAGGCAACTTTCAGTGAACGGCGGAATGCGCAGTGTATTAAGGGACTCGGCGGCCACAATGGATGTAGCGCATCCAAGTTGCGTATCTCCCGAAGACTACACAGGAGAGTGCGCCTGGATTCGGCAAGTGGCAGAAAAGCAAAGTGTCTGCCTACCCTTAGCGAGGGTTGTAATCGAGGGCCCTTTCGGCCAATTGCACACAGAGGCGGCAATTTCAGCCAACGTTCCCGAGAACTTCCCTTATTTATTTTCAAATAAGTCGGAGGAAATGCTAAAGAAACGTGGAGAAGCATTTGCCACCGAGGTAGCTTGCATGGCACTTACACGTTCGAAAGAGCGCGAGCTGACGCAACAGCTGAGCAGCGCACCACTTGAGGAGCAGACGCAAAATCTGAGCAGCGCACCACCTGAGAAGCAGACGACTGAGGGCCAAGTAGGAAAACCCGAGGCAGCTGCGACGGCGTGTTGCTCAGGTGTACAGCTAAGGAGGGCAGCTATCGGGGAAATGGAGGCACCCTCGGTGGCTGTCCAAGGCGAGGCTCACGCATTGGTTAATCCTGCTAAGGAGCGTGACGGGTTGCTGTGCCAGGGAAATGCCAGAGAAACAGCACAGATAGCTGCGGACGAACTGGCACAGAAAACAAGTGAGTATGTCGCGACCCAAGGGGAAGTTGTGGGCAATCAAGCAAAGGGTGTTCGCAAACAACACCGCAAAAGAAAGAAGCGAACCTGTGCGGCACCGCGAAAGCTGCAGACAGGTGGCACATCGCAGCTCGAAAAACAGAGGCGTAGGCCATCGGGCAGTTCTAGATACCGTCCTTTGGGGCGTGCGGTCAGGCGCAATCGGCATACGAGGGGAAGTCGGGGAGAACAATGCGCATCTCCACGTCTGAAAACGCGCTTGAACGGTAGAACTTGGCGGAGGCAACCGTGTCGAAGTGGTCATAAAGGAAAGGCCACAGTGGCTAAGAACCTCGCGGGAGCAAGCACAGAGAGGGATTGGCGACTCTTTTCCCTGCGTTTCTGGCACCCCTTTCGCCTTTCTGAGGAAAGCCGTCCGAAATCTCGCATGAGGCGTGACGGCGAATTTCAGCTAACAGCGCGTTCTCGTTGTGGCCTCACGCGACTTCGAGACTTGCAAGGACCGCGACCGCAACGGGTGCGATTGAAAAGAGGAAGACAGCTGTAAGCTTGTCGGAGAATGGGACACAGTTTGTTCAAATGATTTTTTTTTTGTAGGTAAGATTTAGTTTTGTAGTGTTCTTTTGTTATCTCTGCGACTAGTTTGTTTAGCTAAGCAGTTTCTTACTTTTCGTAATTTTAAGCTATGTATGTGTTTATTTTATTGAGCGGACAGGCATTGTGCGACATCGTTGTGGACGCAATATTAAGAATAACTTGTGCGGAAGCTGTGACCCGAATGGGAGTGAGCTGACGGCGTAAAATGAGTCACATTAGCCGTTAGTAAAGATTTGTACGTCCGCTAATTGTGAAAGAGTGGTAGCGTTGTCGAGCGTAACCGAATTTTACTTGTTTGTGTTTTTACGTCTAGCGCAGGGCTGTATGCCGTCAACTATTTAAAAGAGTGAATGAGCAATTTTGAGAAAGGTTCTACAGTAAAACCAAAGCGGTTTTGAGGGGTTCATGTTAAACACTGAGTGTTGCTGTTTTCAAGGACCATTGTCAAAAATTGACAGGCGTTTGAGATAGTTCTTTCAGCGCGAAATCAACGCAGATTTTGTCAGGTGCTCCGGATGTGTACGGCATCGATTGTTATTTTAACACGAAAGTGTTTTATGCCGGGGTCCACCAAGTACATCCGTCACGGATGTGACGTTGATAAAATGGACGCCAACGGGTGAGAAAGAAAAAAACCAAGAAAAAGATACCCCGCTGGGAATCGAACCCACGACGTTGCGGCCGCGACGGCAAGCGCCCGACGCTCTACCGACTAAGCCAACTCGGGAGATGCTAGGCACGGCGCGAACGCGCCTTATATCTTTCACACCTTCTCTTTCGCGGCGGGCGGAGCGGGGCGGTGCCGCCGTCTGTGAGAGGTGAAAAGAAGTAATGCTTCACGATCGACACTTACTAGCGCTTACTCCGAGATTGCACGTGATATCGGAGGTCATGGTTAAAGCGTCTCGAAACCAGAGAGGTAGACTGGCCGCGCTGGCGTCGCCGAGGCACCCTTTACGCAGTTACGTTCTTTGCCTTTGGATTCGTGTTAGCGTGCGTCGGCTTATCGGAGTAGTGCAGCGTCCACGTACACGAACGGGATTTCTCTGCCGCCGACTGCTACAATTGCGAGAGCACCGACTAACAAAACTGCTGCAATATGCGTTGCAGAAAGGACGCGATTTCGACGGGCGAATGTCGTGCCTTGGTGGAGCGAGAGCAGCGCCTGCGAGACAGATGCCAGCGGGACGCACGCGTTTGCGGCTCACGCTACGAACCTCTACCTCCCGCGTTGCTGAAGTGCAGTGTGTGTTATGTATGCATGAGCACAGGCGTTGGCTATCCATTACTACAAAGCGCACACCGTGCCGTTTCTCTCCTTAAGTGACGACGCTTTGGAGAAGCGCATACCGGGTACCAGTGTTGATTATGAGCTTGTTGATATCATCCTTACGCGGGATTCACGATTCGCTGTGTCCAAATATATGTTCGCACCGTCAGCTACCACAATGGTTTAATCATGATCACGGGCGTTAGTCGTCGCGTAGAGACATGCTGTCAACATGGGTGCATCCACGTCAAACGGTGCTATAGCTGCCAAACACGAATAGACATTGTACAAGCTCTCATATATCGCACTACTTCTGTGAAGACACGTTTCACTTTCGTGTTATACCGATTCCTATGACGGAGGGATCAGCCATGTTTTTTCTTCGCGTCTTGTTTTCGTGAACAATTTGGGTTCAGACACGCGTTTAGAGGACAGCTTATTCAATTCTTTCATGGGTGTGTTTTTATATCAATATGTGTTACAAGCTGTCAGTTTGTGCTTACCGCAAGGGCGCGAACTTTTGAGTTTTAGTACTGTTCTCGCCAATTTTGAAGTTTCACCCTGACGCTCGGGTAGGAAACTATCTGTTTCAACAGAGCTAGCTGTAGGTTGAGTTTTATGTTGTATTGTACTAGTTATCGTGAGGATTAGGGTGAAATGTTGTTCAACCTTGTTATGTGAGTGCAAGCTTTATTTTAATTTCAGTTCCTAGTTAGAAGAACCGTTTTGTGTTATTATTGTATTACGTTTTACCGAAGGTAAATACTTTTCAGACAGTTAGAAGAATAGTTTTCAGACAGAGATACTTTGCAGACAGTTAGAAGAAGGGTTAGCGAAATGGCCTGCGCACAGACGCAGACGGCTTAGGTCATGCGTTTGGAATCAAAGGGAGGCGCGGAATAAGGTCACGATTATTTTCTTAGTGTAATTTCTTTTCTGGCTTGATATAATAATAGTGTAGTTGTGTTATTTTCTTTATTCTTTAAAGTAGTTGTGTATTTCTTTATGTAGTTGTGTTAGTGTAGGACGCAGAAAACCTTCTCACCGACTTCCTCGTTTTCGGAAGCTCTGCGGTTTGCTTGTTTAGCTTTATGATAAAGTTCGCTTGGTTCCAAATGGAATTACGTGTGAAGGAGTTACGGGACACTTGTCCGGATTGGTGTGCACATTGTTTCGTTTTGGGCTTACGCGGTTATAAAAATCGCCAGTCAGGCGAATGTTTTGTAGAAACTGGGGTCTGGCGATGAGAGGGGCGTGCACGTGGTGCTTGTCGCATTGTGTGTGGCTGACAAAGGTCGTTTCTTGGAGCTTGTCACCCACTTTCACTGAAGTCGTGCACAGAGTCCTGTCCTTGGAGGGGCCTTCCAGTTCGACAGAGCCCTTCGGGATAGCAAGAACCCTGACCGGAACATCGCGGACATCGATCCGGCCGTGCTGCATGGGGCAACTCGACCTCCCGATGCATCATCTGGCGGCGGGGGTGCTGTTATGCCCCAGCACAGCGGCCACCATGCCGCCGACTTTCCAGGAAAACGGGATCCTCGGAAACAGTCATCGCCCAGCCGGCACCGACAACTGACGCCAGTCGTAACTCTTCAACCCTGCCCAACGGCTGAAGGCAGCATCCTGGGGAGGGACGGAGGGGACAGGCCGTGGCGCACTCAACGCCTGCGAGGGAAAAAGGGCGCGGCTGGGAAGACGATGGCCCGGCTAGCAAGGAGGCGGCCCGACTTCAAAGGAGGGAGAGACCGGGCAGCGCCTGCCAAGAGAGGACGACGCAAGAGGCTGCTCCCGTTTTGGAAGGCCGTGCCGGCCAGTTGAGAAAGAGGCCCCAGCCGACGATGTCTGGCTGGCAGGCTTGTGGCCTGAGTTTTCAAAACATGTAAATTCTGTACATAAAGCTTTTTCATCTTTCCCCTGGCTCTCATGACGGCTCCAAGCGCGACATCCACTCGTGGTCCCACATCCACGCTACCCGAGTCGCAACCGCGGTGACAGCAAAAAGGGTACCACGGCCCGTATCCTAAGCTGGGCAACGGAACCGCGACCCCAGACGCAACAGTACTTAAGACGCACGAGAGCATTGTGACAAGCATTGTGACAATTTCCGAGAAATTCAATCAAATCTTGAGCCATTTCAATAAGCTGAAATATAGAAAGCGCGAATAAATGGAAGAAGTTTTAAACACAAAAATAACAATGGAATGATAATGTCGCGGAATAACAATTAAATGTCCCTCCCTTTTTTGCCAACGAACCAAACAAGGTTTTTACGCAACTCATCTTTTTTTTTAATGCGAATGCATTTCTTAGTCGGGGGTTGTCCTGCGTCCCTGGCCGGCGTGCGCACAGATCTCTCCGCGCGCGCTCCTCCTCGCCCCTAGCAACAGCTGCGCCGCGCCTAGCAACCGGAGCAGGTGGCGAGCGGCGGAGGGTAAGGGGGAGGAGGAGTGCGCGCGCGTGTGATGGCGCTCGCATCGCGGAGCAGCGGAGGGTAAGGGAGAGGAGGAGTGTACCCGGTGAGGGCGCTCGCATCGCGGAGCTCGCTCGGCGGAGAGAGAGCTCGGGCGCTCCACCTCTCCGCGCTCGGACCTATATATATCATGCAGGGAGCGCGCGCTTTGGTGTCTTGATAGCGATGGTAGTCGGTGAAGTCGAATCTCTCGCGGCAACGATACCACTAGGACGAAGTGTAACACAATGCAACTCAGAGCATTACGCCTCTACGTGCACACTCTCGTTTCTCTTCATTAATTAATCGCACACTCATCGGGTGCACCCAAATGCATTCGCATTTCCTCACGATCCCCTTCGGGGAGGTGCGGGGGATTTTTTTTTTATATCAATGTGTTGGTTATGCTTTTACTGTTATTATTCATATCAAACGAACAATTGCTGATGCAGCCAGTTTACCTGGGGTCGCATACGCAAAATATTTTGTTTTTAAGCGCTATTCGTCATTGGCTGGCTGTCTTCACTGATTGTATGTCAAGCAGCAGGAACAGTTGAAATGTTCCCTTGCAGGCAATTTCATCGTAAGAAGATTTTCTGTGAGCAGGGGCCCTGAAGAAAAGTCTTAGAACTTGCACGACACGGATGTATTTTTATAGACTTACGATGGTGGCGGCGGTGGTGATTTTGACACAGGCGGGGTTAGCCTGGCAGACCTGGCCGGCAATTGCCCCGCCTGGGCCCGACACTGTTTACATATTTTCCGGTAGCCAATAACACTGAGCCTGAATACTTGATGAAACCCGAACTTTACATGGCCTGGGATGAGAAAAAAAAAAGTTTGTTTCCATACGCGTTCTGAATTTTGACGAACCGACACTGCCGGGCGTAAAAACAAAACTTGTATACTAACCACGAGGTACTACCGCGGTGCTAGGCTAGTAAGTTCTGATTAACAGAGAACTATGTTGACCGAAACCTCGGGAAGAGAGATAACGAACGACTTAAAAGAAACAGCGTCCGCACCAACGAAAAGATTGCACCGACCGCAAAAGAACAGGGCGCGCGCACACAAACCGTACGACGTAAACTCAAAAGCGACTCTTCAGGAGTGGACTCGAAGAAGGCCTCACGATGCAGCGTGATTTACTTGACTGCGGGCAAAGGGCGAAGACGCGAAGAACAGAAACAAGTAAAGGCGAACCGTGCACACAGAGGCGATCGCGAGGAAAGATATGCGCGAGCTGAAAACAATAAGAAAAATAAACGACAGAATTGACGCCTGTATCGACAGAAGCGCTCGTGGGGGGACATCGGACGCTGCTGTTGGGGGCAGCGATGCGCTCAGCTTGGATCGATCACGCGACAACAACGCGAGACAAGTGGGGGCCACTTTTATGGTGGCGACAAACAACGGTAACGGGAGAAGAGCGCTCAATGCGAAGGAGAAAGCCGCCGCGGTCAAGATGCTGCCGCAGAAATGCCAGAAAGCTGGAAAAACAAAAGGTAAGCGAGGGGGGGGGTGGAGCAGAGAGGAGGAGGATTTGGGGGAGAGGGATATATGGGCGTGGTTGAGGCAACATTATTGTTGTAGTGCCAAAGAGAGAGAGAGAGAGCGCGCAACAGAATGATAACGACGGAGGCGTATAGGGCGCGGATGCTCTGGCGCGTGCGCGGTAATGTAAACAGTATACTTAGCGCTACGCACGCTGCCATCGACAGAATGGATAAGAAACGCGTTATGATGAACAAACGACGTGAGATGATTCATCAAGAAGAAAAAAAAAAGAAAGCTGGACGGGGAATCACCGGAGGGCCGACGAAGCAACGCCGAGGAATGAGGGAGACAAACGACGACAGCATGCGGAATAATGTTCGGGGTAGATCGAATGCCGAGTTTCTTCTTGGTCGTTTGAAGGAGGCCCGAAAATAATAATAAGAAGCACAAGGCCGAGCGGGCGCTGCGGAAAACTGATTGTGTCCGTGTGTGGTGGATAGGGGAAGAGGGGGGGGGGGGGGCAACTAGGAAACAGAACATGACGTGCATGGTGGAAAACAAATCGCTCGGGAAGCAGGAGGGAAGAAAGATCGATCGCAAGATCATCTCAGCAAAAGCGGGAGAAGTCAATTCGCCGGTTCGAATAACAAAGCCCCGATTTATCGCGGGGATGACCAATATGTAGGTCTGCAAACGAGGCACGTTCAACGCGTGCGTTCTTCCGTAAAAAAAAAAAGCCAAGCTTTAGCGGAAGGGTCGCCCAATCGGCGCTCGAAGCAAAGACTAAAAAAAAAAGCGCGTTCGTGCCCACAATTATAAATCTACAGGCGTCAACAAAGAACGCGTTTAGGCTAGGGCTCACAAAGAAAGTGGTGAAAATAAAATGACAAAATTAAATTCGGGAATTTTATGTTTCAAAGCCACGATAATGCTATGAGGCACGCTGTACAGTGGCAGGACTCCGGAGTAGTCTTGACCATCTGGAGGCTCCTTTGACGTGCACCTAACTCTTATGTACACGGCACTTTTTTCTGTTTCGTTCTCGCAAAAACCCCGCCGCTGTGGCGGGGAATCGAACCCGCGACCTCGTGCTTAGCAGCGCCACACCTCATCCGCTAGGGCATAATAATAATAATTCTTCGGGTTTTACGTCCCAAAACCACGACATGACTACGAGGAACGCCGTAGTTGTGGGCTCCGGAAAATTTGACCATCTGGTGTTCTTTAACGTGCACTTATATCTAAGCACACGGACCTCTAGCATTTCGCCTCCATTGAAATGTGGCCGCCGCGGCCGGTATTCGAACCCGCGACCTTCGGGTCAGCAGTCGAGCACCATAACCGCTAGACCACCGTGGCGGGTAGCTAGGTCATACCATGGCGGGTAAAGTTATAATAAACCGCTAAGCCCACGTTCCAGATACGTAAACTCACCAGGGCAGAAAAAGGATAATAAGAAAAGGGGGGGGGGGGGATGAGGACAAGTGGGAATTCTGTAACCTATATTTTCGCGCTATATTTTCATTTATTCTATGTAATAACTCAGGACCTGTAAATTGCAGGCGTAGACAATTTTACCAGAGTGAGAAAAGAAAGAAAGAAAGAAAGAAAGAAAGAAAGAAAGAAAGAGAAAGAAAGAAAGAAAGAAAGAAAGAAAGAAAGAAAGAAAGAAAGAAAGAAAGAAAGAAAGGGCCGAGGGGTTAACTGGTTTTCCACTCGTCTGTGGCGCCTGCTCACAAGACAGAAAGGCTTCCTGCGTCGTTCACGACTTCAACGCTGTTTGGCCGAAGCTGACTAATTCAGTTTCATTGGCGCATTGCTCAGCCTTAGAATACGACTTAAAGAAATGCCTGCTGAAGTGGGGGATTAAGTTTCTTTGCACGGTCGCATTTGACGTCACGAAACTCTGTAGGATACCGGAGCACACAGAACGGGCACAAAGCTGGCGTACCGCTGCCACGCAGTTGGCAGCGCGTTCTTCCTTCAGGCTTCAAACATTGAGAAGCGCGAACGCTGCTTATGTAGAAGCCTCGCGCCGGAACGAAAGCGGGCGGCAAGGTTTCGTTTCACGCCCTTTGCGTTTAACCGAGTCCAGGCCCAGCGTTACATAAAAGTCCCACTAACGCCATTGTGCTCTACGAGCCCCGTCAACTTTTCGACACGAAGCAAAGCGCTCATCACATGATTCTTCTCTTTAGCGGTGTAGGGTAGAAAACCGGACGCGCGTTAGGTTTGACGTCTCTACTTTTTCTCATTCCCCCGTCTCCTTGTCTGAAAGCTGTCGGAACGCACCAGAATGTCCGGGTCGTAAAGCCATACTTTTTGTTTTTACTGCTCCTCCGCAAGGACATCTAGAAATGGCCGTTACGGTTATGTCCGCACATAGTTTCAGAGTAACGCGGCAAGCGTATATGGGAGGAAAGCGAAATGAGCCTGTTACTCGTTGTTGCGCCCACAGCGCCCGTTTATGGTGATTGTTTGGTGGTTTGCGGCAAAAGGGTCACATATAAGCAAAACGCTGTCGGGCCTGTCACAGTGCTCATTAACAACACAGCGCCGGAGAATCAGCGCCGGCAATAAAAGGCTCTGAATATGCGATATGCCCCAGACACCCTAATACTACAAGTGCGTAACTCTTATACGTATAATGTTCTCAACTGAACGTGGAGAGAGACGAGAGGGCGAGGAAGGAGCATTCGTTGGCTCTTATGAGAGCTTGTTATTATTCCCAGTGGATGACATTTATGCATTAGAGAAGTCTGGCCAAGAAACACGCGCTTTTCAAATTAGTTTGAACTAAATATTACCTCGAAGGTCAATACAAAACTATGAATGTAAGGTACGCGGTTGCGCAGGAAAAAAAGTCAGTTTCGCCGCAAGGGCGCAGCAGTGAAGGCGATAACAAAAACTTAGAATGTTATACGAAGAAAGGCTAGCAGCTTACTCCTCAGTTAGCAAACACAACCGCTGCAGCGATTGAAGTGACCTTCGTACGGACTATGGCTTCAACATAAAGTTTGCGATGAAAGCACAACACGGAGAAAGCTAGGAGCCATCCGTTGAACCCCGCACAAGAGATAAGCGCGAAAGCACAGGTGAGTGCGCCCTGTAGGTCAAAGTACGGAGCCGACGGCGCGCCGCCACACTCCGGTGAAAGGCGGGGATGGGCGACACCTTGAAAGCGCGCCCTTTGTCCCATGTCGTGGTTGATAGTGAAGAAGCCTCTTCCAAGCTGAAGCATCTCAGAGATCTGCGTACCACCAACGCTAAATCGTGTGCATAAATTGCTCGCCGTTACTATGTTGGAAGATGTATGAGTGTGTGGCTGAGTGGCTTAACGCAGAGCGCGGGGTCGCAGGTTCGAATCACCGGTGGCGCGCTTCGGCAAAATTTAATTCTGAACTATTTTTATTTGTAGGTTATACACACACACACACACACACACACACACACACACACACACACACACACATTATATATATATATATATATATATATATATATATATATATATATATATATATATATATATATTGTATTGTCAAGTGGTCATGACGTTGACGAAGGCAGCAGCCGGCGTGTTTGAGACGACACTCTTTCTTTGGGCGAACCTGTGCCCGGAAAAGTACAAGCAATTCAAGCTCTACACTGATAGCGACGAGAACAGCGTCGGTCGGTCGTGTAATCTGATCTGCGGCTGGGCGCGCCGGCATTTATACATGTGGCATCGAAAATTCGAGTCTTATCGCTGGTGGCTGCGCTAGTTAACTCAACTGTTCGTGTTTGCGCGTTCAAGCCTATCAGAAGATTATAAAAGATGGTGGAAGCTTCCCAGACATTCGGGCGCGGCTTTACGTGTAACGGATCGGTTGCAGAAAAATACAAAAAGGAGTGCACGTGGCAATATGGACACTGTCCGCGGGTTTCTGACGTGTGTGTGTATATATACACATGTGTGTATATATATATATACACACATGTGTGTGTGTGTGTGTGTGTGTGTGTGTGTGTGTGTGTGTGTGTGTGTGTGTCCATATAAGAGTGTATATAGAGTGTCCATATAAGCGCTATCGCAATGTAAGTGCAGACAGAACGAGACATTAGAAAATTACAGGTCGCCGAAAAATTTAACAAAATGTTAAATAACAAACAGGAATGCCTTCGAAAATTTTGCACGATATACAGTCGTGTAACGCCATGGAAAAAGTCACATAATAGTTGAGTTTACGCTGGTCCGCATCCTCTTTCACTAAATCCTATGGCCTATGGGCGTGCGGAAATATATTTAATGTTGCAGCTGAATGATTCGCGCTACCCTAGCCTTCATTCGCCCAATTAACGCGCAGCTCTGAAGATTTCAAAGCATCGGAGGGAACGTTGCGACATGTAGATTTTCAGGGAGCAAAAGCAGAAAAAAAAACGCGAAGACAGGACCTGTAAATCGACTAAGCTGACAAGCATGACAAACGTCTCTGCCAGAATTTTTGTAGTCATTGTTGGACCTGGGTTATCCTTATCTGCTTGCATTCACAGCGCTTAAGCCGGCAAGTGACTTGACCAGCCAAATTTGTTCCCTAATTTTAATGGAAATGAAGCCTCCTATCGTTTACGGTGTAATCCGCACAGCTGGATCCCGATCTTTTAAGCGTTAAAGTCATTATATCCTCAAAATCGCTGTTACGCAGCCCCTGGCTTCAATTAAAATTGTTCTGGCCAGCTTATGTTTAACCTCGTGTGCAAGCATCGGCAAGGTTAAACATGACGTTCTCTTTTTTACCGATGCGTGTAAGCTGCTCCTAGTTAGCTGAGAGCTAGGCCCGCCAAAGTTATTGTTGCCGATTCTTACATCCCCAAGCTGACTTCTCTCCCCTCGGCCCTCTCCCCTGTAACAGATTTGTTGAAATAATAGGCTTTAGTTATTGATAAAGTAGAAGGAGATATTGGCGCGTAAATACGGCATCAAGTACGCGTTAGTTTTTAAATAACTGGGGCATATTACATACAGTCGTCACGTGCAACGATACAAGTCTGAGTAAACACACACACACACACACACACACACACACACACACACACACACACACACACACACACACACACACACACACACACACACGCACGCACGCACGCACGCACGCACGCACACACGCACGCACACACACACACACACACACACACACACACACACACACACACACACACACCATTTCCCCTTGTCGGGGAAATGGGGTCAAGCGAAGCTCGAGGTGTGCGTGCCTCCGTAGTACTTTTCTTTGTTTCGCATTGCTCGGTGCTCCTTCCTAACTGTTCCCTTCCTCCAGGCAGGGAATTTGACCTTCATTCACGTGCTTAGCAGCGCAACGCTTCAGTTCCTACAGGCGACAACGATGACCGTGCATTCGAATTCAGGCAACAATGAAATGTGGCAATATGAAATGACAAGTGACCTCGATAAAACATCCAGATTGGGATATCAGAAACGGCTCATTAAGTCCACGATCGAGAGAGCATCAATTATTGGAAAAGGGCGCACACAAACGCGCATGTGACCGGCGCAACTTCGAGGGGCGCGTTTCTGTGCGCTCGCTGGCGCCGGGTTTTTCGCGTACAACGCCACCACCGAAATCTGTGAGCCGTAGTAAGCTTTGCTTTAAAAAAATTCTAATAGTAATTTCACATACCATTATGCTCTCAAATCAGTGATATCCGCTTGGATAATTGCCTCCGCTCACTACTGGTGGTACCACAGAAAAATCGGTGTGACAGACACGCACGTAGCCAGGATTTTTTTTTTTTTTTGGGGGGGGGGGGGGGCAAAGACTAATTGTTCGAAAGAAAGTCCAAGGTCTATCCAAATAGGTCGCGAAGCTTCGGGCGAAAAGCGGTTCAGATCCTATTGTCAGCGACATCAGCATGGGGAGTTATGGGAGTAGCGATTGAAGCGCGACTAGGTGTGGTGGGAACAAACACTAATAACAAAAAACCTAATTTCATTCAACAACAAAATAATATACCGAGATTTATTTCAGAATAACATTTATTTAGATCCAGTGTACAAAGAATTCATGAAAATGTATATGCATTATCAAAAATCTTCTTATTAGCGCCCTCTAAAGAATGACACATGCCATTGCTCTGCGACGCAGTCCTTGTAGTGTTCGGAAAGGCGCGCGTAAAGTTCGTCCTGCGGCGAATGTGCTGGTGTTTCGCACTTGCATGCGTGCTGTGAATTATTGTGGTGAGAATTTGATTTTTGTGTGCGCGAAGTTGCGATGTGCGTTTCATCATTGGTGAACGTGTTGGCTACGGTGTTCAACGGACAACGGCACGAGGCGGCTAACATTTCACGCCGAACGCTTTCCTCGGTACTAGGGGAAACGATGTGGTGTTCCAAGGATGCAATAGCAACACGCGTACGCCTGGCGAGCCCTCTCTTCTAGATAAGACACCGGGGCAACGGTTCGGAGTAGTGTGCTTGCTGGATTTTCATGGATCAGTATTCCTGCTGCCCGGTTTCCTTCGTGAACATGCGGTGCCTACTATATTTCCGGTTATCGGTGAGCACATCGCTAAGTTATCTGTCGCGCTACGATCGCTACAATTCGCATGTCTTGATACGTTACACGTAAGGTTAATTTATCGGAACAAAAGGCAAAACATAGTGCACGTAGTGTACGCACCTTTTGTACTTATGACATTTGTTGCTCATTGTGTAGGGTGTGTTAAATTGCTTTATTGTGACCATTGAATAAAACTGAAATATCATTATTTTGGCGTGACCAGGCGTCATTTCTTCTCGTTAGAACTGAAGCACGCATGCAATGCGCTCTTTAAGTCCCCTGCGCATGTGCGAAGCAAATAAGCAACGCTGCAAATATGAGATGTACGCTGCTGCCTACGTTATTCACGCTGTGGAAGATCACACGAACGCAGAATAAAAGCTCAGAGAATAAAGTTTCCTGGTAAAAACAAGGTGAATTCCACGACGGTACACTTAAACACGGCTGTTTATTCACGGGTCGATACTAGTTTAGCTAGCGTAGGCTTCAAGCGCATTCGCCAAGGGCTTGCCGGCTCGCTGTAGCGCGAGTCCTTAGTGATCAGGGGCCTAGGAAAAATATTTTGAGGTCAAATTTCGCGCTAGTGCCAACAAAATGACGTCACTTTTTTACCGGATATTGCGTCACATCCGCTTTATTTTTTGTTCCGCCGGAAGTGTTCCCTCCTCACACAGATGGCGCCAAGCCCCATGAGCAGCTGATGAGCAGCCATTTTCTGAACGTATGGGCTTCTATGGAAGCTTCGCTACCATTTACATTTACCTTGGAAAGTCTTTCCAAGGCAAAAAGAAAAAAAAAGTTGCCCGGGAATATAGAAGGATGGACGAATTACAGCGCCCCCCGCCCCCTTGCCTACGTGCCTGGTGACAAGATGAAAATGCATGAAGTAAAAGAGAAATAAGGTTTTTAAGAGCTACACGCTGCTGCGTATGCGTGCGGATAAGCGGACAGACTGATTCGTGCTGTCTTCGATATTTACCTTCATGCGTACTGCGAAATATAGTTCAACCTGGAAGGGCCTTACTACAGCCTCGTTAATTTTACGAACAACGAGGTTTCAAGCGAAGCGTTGGCGATTCCGAGCAATTCTGAGCACGTGAAATAAAATAAAGGCCGGAGAAAAAACATGGACGAAGCGCACAAATCTGAAAACCCCCAAAACCACAAATAAAATACCCCTTCTAAAAAACATGATTGACAAATGACGTACATTACGGCTGTAGAAGTGTGTGGGAGCGGGGTTATATCTCTCCAGCGAAAATTGCCAACGCATTTCTTCCGCCGGCTAGAACCGTAGCACAAGAAAAATAGCAAGAAAGAACGAGCGGAAAACGAAGATGGCAAGGAGAGGTATTAAGAGGAAATAAGGATGGGGCTATTCCTGCCGGAGACGCCGTGGCAGAAACGACCGCCTACTAATGCACCTGCAAGCGGACACCGGCAAACAAGCTGGCCAAACATGCTGCCTCCCGTTGCCCCAACGACTGCCCACCGCAGCAACGCCGCAGCGAGGGGCGCCGAGGAATTGAGTTGCTCGGCGGCAGATTGCCGAGCCTCGGGGGAGAAAGCGCCGAGAGTGGCGTACACAGACTTTGATATGACCCTCCGTCCCGCACTGCGTGCATCGAGAGCTGCCTCGAGAGCTCGCTGAACGCCTGGGGGCGCGAAAAACGCACGAAAACTTATTAGCGCGAAAACAGGCAACGACGCGCCACACGTGCGCAGTGAAGCGAGAAAATTCGGCAATCCTCCTGGTCTCTTATCCCTTTGCGACGCGCATTATGATCGACTGTCTGTAAATGCGTGAAATTTACATATTTGACGCCATGGTTCTGAAGACCAAATTTAAAGCAAGTGGCAGTGTTAGTGTACAGTATAGTGCACTTTACATCAATTACTTGTAATTCCAACGGAAATATTGATGTAATTATTGAACAGTCAGTCATGCTATGTCACTTCAAAAAGCGAATTCAACGACCCACACATACTACATGCAATAGTCACCTGCTGGCAGCGGGAATTCCTGAAAAGGTAAACAGAAAAATCGGTTCAAGTAGGCACTAGTGGTGCGAAGACTGTGGGAAGAGCGGAGCTGGTGTCCTTCTCTCCTCCTTTCCCTCCTCCACACCCTCACTTCCCTTTCCCATCTATTCGCTGTACTATACATGGCTATGCTGTTATTTCTTTCTCTTTCTTTCTGTCTTTCTCTTTCTCTCCATCTTTTTCTCGTTCTCTCGCCCATAGCAATGCAATCATATGGTTCCCATAAATGCTTGTTCTGCAACCGTGCCTGGATAGCCGAACGGTTACCACGCTCACCTTCAGACCGTAAGTACTCGGGTTCGAATCCCGCCTCGCCAAGAAATTTTAATTCATTTCGTCTCCTCCTCCTCCTCTTCATTTTTCATTTACTCTCCTCATCCTTTCCTTCCTTCCTCCTCTCCACTTCGCCGAGCAGAGTTTTCGCTTAACGCTTGCTTCCCTCCTTCTCCCGGCTCCTTGCCTCGGCACTCCTCGTTTTACTCTCTCCTACCCCAGGCTTCAACCTCCTTCCCTCCACTGTCTTCGTTTTTCCTCGCACCTGCCGTACTCGGTAGCGGGGCTTGCCCGATTCCTGTGGCGCATACCCGCCCGAGTAGTTCTGGCGGACGACACACGGACTAAGGTCAAGCCTAAAAAGCTCCGCTGTTAAAAATGTTTTGAAATTCCTGCTCAAACGCCCATTATCCAACGTTTCGTTAAACTCGTACTGCATTCAACACATGGTTAGACAAGGGTACATGCATTTAGACTCATAATCTGGTAATGATAGTGATCATAGCTTAGTGAATACTGCGATATACACCGATTGGTTGGGGCGCAACCTTAGACAGGTTCGTGACCAATTATGCGCCACTGCTGTTAAGTAGTCGAGTAACTTCGACTGATCTGGCGCTTCAAACCAAACTCTTTTAGCACAAACGGAGTGAACCAATTCTTGACTGGCTCATTAATATTTATTAATATTAATAGGAGCGGGGTGCTTGAACCCCGCTTCACATCCGCCGTGGGACAACTCGGCATTGCACTATCCCTGGGAGCGAACCCCGCTCGAATTTTTTTTTTTTCTGCTGTTGACGTACAAACACGAAGAATGCATGACCATATACAGCTTCGCTGTAGAGTGTAATCCACTTTCACGAAAAAAAAGAGAAAGATGTACAACAGATTGCGTTCCAGTCGATGAGGTCAATGCAAGCTGCTGCGGGAACTTCAGGCGGAACATGTGCACCTTTTCTGACTAACGAATCTTCACGGCGTGACTTATACGCTCAAAGCTGCAATGAGAGGTGCCTCCGTTAAGCGTACCTCTTATTACAACGTAAAAGTCGAATACTATAGCACTTCCGACAAAAAACCCAATGCGACTGCACTCTATGGCTAGGCTCCAAAACGTGGATCCAGAGAAATGAGCGGACGCAATTAGCTGGGGGCATGTACACAAATGTCCTTCCACTTGGTTAGCGGTGCATTAAGTCGTCAAGGTTGCCACCGATTGTACAAAGTGCATTCGTACTGCGTGAAGGCCGGGCAGTATAGATTACCACAGCCTCCTGCAGTCTACAACCGAGTTCACTGCGCAATATAGGACTAGTGTAGATCCTCCCAGGCGCGGCAACTCGGTTATACCCGCAGCACGTCAACGCGCAACGACGCTGCACCTGCAGCACACAAGGGGCCCCGCGGGATGTCTCGTGCCTCGTGAATGCCCGCCTCTTTGTCGGAGTGCCACTGATCAATGAAGCGACGTCTTTCGTATAGCTCATTCAGTTTTCTCCGGCCCCGTCTAAACGTGACCTTTCTCACTGCGGGCATGCTGTCCTCTTAGGGCGCCGACTTGACTATACAACGGTGCCGACGTGCTCTGACTTTATAAGAAGCGCGAGCGAGCCCACCGACCGACCGGCACTTGTCGTCCCGTACGGTGGCGAAACAGTCTGGACGGTTCACACGTCTCTCCGCAAACGCTGCCACTGTTTACAGATCGCACTGTCCGCTGGTTCAAAAGAGGCCGACCGAAAAGGCGCGACGCGTGGGACTGACGTGCACCGCAGCGTACAGATTGCGCGCGCCGGGAGGTGGAGAAACGTCAACTTATGTCGCTTCGTTTTTTGAACCATGGGAATATGCCACATAAAATGATCAAACAAAGTCGACGCGCTCGACACCTCCTTAAAAATCAATAGTTCGTAAGCGGCCGCTGCGGACAAAAGAAGCGGCCTTTGTTTCTCGTATTATTTCTTTCCTCGTCACCTCAATATCGCACTCAATACGCATCCGGCTAAGCGCGGTCAAGAATAAAGTAGCGTATTACTTGCAAAGCGCGGCGCCACGTCGCACCGCTTGGCCAGCGATGTGAAGAGTTATTCAAATCACTGTTTCTTAAAAGCGTCTTCCCTGCGGCAGGCAAATGAAACAATCTCGTATAGATATAGCTTGGAATAATGTGGCTCGTAAAACAGGTGTGCGAACTAAGTGCTCGCAGAAATCCGACAGCCGACACAAAACATTTCAGCCTATATGAGTGCAAGGAAGAGCCCCTCAACGGTTGGCGGCTCCTTCTCGAGCATAAGTGATATAGCAAATGCACCCGCACTCGAGAACATCTTTACTGGGTTGAAATGAAGCGCAGCCCACTCGAGCGCGTCGTGAATTATATAGTACTATTTTGTTTCAGCAGCTTACTAAAGCAGGCACTCAAGGACTTGCTGACGTCAAAAAAAGAAAAAAAAAAGAGGATTGGGGGTAATTCGCACTTACAATACTACGATCCAAATGTAGTCAGTCATCCAGACAGCTGACAAGAATGGATCGAGCAAAGCTGTTTAAACGTCTCGCAAGCTGCAGGCGTCATTGAGACATTTAAAGTGGACTGCCGGGAGTATGTTGGTGCGTCAACATCTCAAGAAGCGTGCACCAAGTTCTATTTCAGGAAACGTCGTTGAACCGATACAGGTCTGTTGCGCTTTCAGGCTGCTCCAACGTTTACCAATGGAATTCAGAGTATATAGCAATAATAATTGTTGGGGTTTTACGTCCCAATATCACGATGTAATTACGAAGGACGCCGTAATAGAGGACTCCGGAAATTCTGACCACCTGCGATTTCTTGAGGTGTTCATAGTGTAGAGATGGTAACTACAATTAAGCTCGATCGGTCATGAGTGAGTCATGGTCATAATGAGCGAAGCGCTAATAAACTGCTCACGGACAATGGCACATCGTGTTCCTTCATTTGATCGAGAAAGAAAGCAGCAATAGCAAAAAAAAAATAAAAAAATAAACGAAAACAGAACCACAAACAGCAGAGACAAAAGTACTAACGACTGTTTCTCTAGCTAGGCCGGGAAACAAGCTCGGAATAAAAGGAATTCGCCACCAACATAAGAGCGGCCGAAGGGCAGCAGAAACAGCGCTGGAGTCCAATCTCGTTAGAAGTCCCCGGCCGTTGGTTGCCGGCTCTTTCAGCAGAACGCCGGGCAGTGCCACTGTTTGCGGGCTTGGGTCATTAAACCGTGCAACTCTCGTGGAAGTGATGCCACCACTGGCCAGCGGCACGGCGTATACAGCTTGGACCGGCAAAACAACGTCAGGATCCACACTATATCAATACGTCGTCAGGCATCACTGAGAAACGCTATCATCGAACTCAAAGGAACGTAGCACTCACGAACGGCTTATCTGTGTGTTGATCCGCGCTACGCGTGGCGCCGATGTCGCCTCACTGGCGTAACTGTTCACAGCGGCTGCGACGGTTTTCATCACGTCTATAACTCGTATTGTTGCGAATAATTACGGCGAGACTTTCTTCTCTGAAGTTGACAGCCATTCACTAACATTCCATGTTGCGATTTTTTAAAGATATCTTCAGAGGGTTTGCTTGTTCGTAGCACAGTGCAAACCCAGTGATTATTGAGATTTCGCACGCATCAGAATGCTCTGTGGACGTTTAAAAAAAGATAGAGGGAGATTAACAACACTCTGCCCAGTTTACTACCCCACACATGGAGAGGAGAAGGGTTGCGCAAAAGAGAGAGGAAGAGAGGCATAGGCATACGTGATTCACAAGCATGGTGCACCGCACGTACATTCGCGCACTTAAGTCAGACGCCTTCTAATATTGCAGGAGGTTTCGGGCTCATGCGTTGTGAGGCCGGGCTCCCAAGATATTTTCTTCTGTAAAATAACGATAGTCAAGTCAACTCAAGACACAATGGAGAGTCTCCATGGCGTTATGTATACGCTTAGATCGCAGTAATCCTAAGCAGATACGCATCTGCACAAGTGATGCGTCTACATGAAGCTTCCTTTCGGTGGACGTCGGAAGGTCATGACGCAGGATTAAGGGAGAAGTGGCATTGACACAAATCCACATTATGTACACAGTTAAAAGACAATTCATATTTATAAAAAGGGCCATTACCTTTGATTCACGAAGGATTGTTCGGTTGGCTTCTTGCCATTCTGTGATTGTACGATACGAGTCTCCGATCCAGCAGAAGACAAAAAACGGTGAGTCGACGCTAGGTCTGGAGTAATATGTGTCTTTTTTTGCGGCAACTTCTAGAATGCCAGCTCTTATAGGACAGAGAATCATGCCACTATTCATAAGAAATCGCGGTTCTCAGCGTTCATATCAGATTGAAATGATTCCTTCTTCGATGACGCATAATGACGAACCAGATGCCCATAGGAAATGCGTTACCTGCGTATAAAACAGTAATCAGCGGAACTTCGTAAATAGCAGCCATTTCATGATGCCGTCATGTTAGTCTTAAAACAATGCTTTGTGGCGCTCTTTCTGTAACAAATCCTCCTTACATAGCTCAGCCGTCCCTCAGCCGTAGCTTTGTTGAAGGTACGGCTGATCATGATGAATTATGGCTAAGCTGTTTGCAATGGATTGGAAGCTTTACACCTTTCACTCGTCATGCAATTCACCCGGTGTGACTC